>NC_056733.1:1416228568-1416571068 GCF_019279795.1 Protopterus annectens | reverse complement strand
ATATTCTATACAAGTTTAAATAAGCAGAATACACAACTGAATTTAGTAGCCCCAGTCCCTCTTCATCTTCACTCATATAGAACATGCCTCTTTTCACAGGGTTTAATCTTGAATGCCAAAAACAGTAAGTGTACAATTTCATTTTCATATTTTTCTGGAATCATATAACCATTTGACATATATGCTATTTTTCCCATTAAAAAAGAATTCACCGGATAAAACATTTTCTTGAATGCTAAGTCCTGCACATAAGACATTATTTCTTTCATTTCTTTTATCAAACTCTCCCATTGTCTCATAACTACATTTTCCCCAAATTTTATTCCTAACAAAGATATTACATTCATTGAAAAATACAGCCTCTCCAATTTTTCAACATCATAGGTTCATAGGTTCATAGGTTCATACTAGGCTATCTGCCCGAGGGCATTTACAAGCCTAGCCCATCGTTTTGTGGCTTAGGCCACCCCTTTAGTATGGGGAACTATACCCATTATTTTTCTGTGCCTCTGTCGAGCAGTGACACTGAGGTAATCCCTGGGGTATATCTGCGATCTCCCATCCATTGGTCAAGATTTCTCTTGAACAAGGCCAGCGAGGTGCTCTGCCTCACATGTACCGGGATTTTGTTCCACAGCATAGGGAGTCTTTGGGTGATGAATCTATCCCTCCAGCACGTCCTATTAATAGCCGTGTCAAGGTTTAAGTCTCCGCCCTTGTGGCTCTGATGGATCTAGATTTTTGAGGTGAAGCATATTCATCAAATCTGGGTTTGACATGGCCTTGTATGTTAGGCAAAGGTCACCTCTGAGCAAGCGGTGGCGACTGAATAGAGCTGGAGTTCTTTCAGTCGGGCAGCATAGGACAGATTTTGAGACCCTTTATCCTTTTGGTGAGGAACTTTTGTGGCCTCTCCAGCTGCTGCAAGTGTCGGGTCAGATACATTCCGAATGGGGCATTGTACTCAATCATTGGTCTGATGAGTGATGAGTAAAGGGAGACTATGACCTCCCTTGATCTAGATGAGAATCCCTTCATGATAAGGTGGGCAATGTAGAAGGTCTTCCTAACTACTTTAGCTACATGGGTGTCGAATGACAGACTACTATCAACCTGGGTCCCCAGGTCCCTGATAACTTCTTCTGTGCTCAGTGGATTGCCACCTATTTGGTAGCTAGGGGTAACCTTGTTTTTCCCGAAGGGTATGACTATGCATTTTTGGCATTTAACTTTAGGCCGTGGCTCTGGCACCAGTTATCCGTTTCTGTGAGACCCTTCTGAAGGATATCTGTGTCAGATGTGTTTTCTACTATGGCGCCCAGTTTGCAGTCATCTGCAAACTTTGTCAGCCATAACCCTCCTGTGTTTGCTTGTACTTGGAAAAGTAGATGCCAAACAAGAGTGGGCCCAGGACTGAGCCCTGTGGGACACCACTTGTGACAGGCTTTGAGTCTGACATGGCGCCAGCAGCTCTGACCCTGTGGGTTCTGTCACTCAGCCAGTTTGCAACCCATCTTGTGATGTATGGGTTGACATTTAAGCTGATGAGTTTTTCAATGATACCCGAATGGGGTATTGTATCGAAGGCCTTAGCCAGATCGAGGTAGGCTGTATGGACTGCCTTTCCTCATCAATGGCTTTGGTGACTGTTTGAAAAAGTCAACCAAGTTTAAAAGGCATGATCTGCCTTTGACAAAGCCAAACTGGGTTGGATCCAAAGTCTGCAAATTCACTATGTCTTTATTTATGAGGTCCATTATGATCCTCTCCATGGCTTTGCAGATAAGGCTTGTCAAGCTAATGGGCGGTAATTTCCAGGGTCGGTGGAGGCACCGCCTTTGTGAAGTGGTACCACAGTTGCAGTCGCCACTCCTGGGTGCGTATCCAGAGGTAAGACTTTGATTAAACAGCTGTCCTAGCTGTGGGTTTAATTCCTCATTGAGTTCATGGAGCACACAGCCGGGGACACCATCAGGTCCCATGGATGCTGTGTTTTTGCTTTGGAGAGAGCAGTTCTCACTTGGGCGCTGGAGATGTTTGGGGGCTGCAATCGTTTGGTATAGATATCTCTCCTTTTGGGGAGGGGAGAAGTTTGCACTGAACCTGTCAGCCAGTATGTTGGCAATGTCTGTAGGATCAGTAATCTTCACATCATTTTGAACTAGCTCTGAGCATATCTGGGAGTTTCCTCCCAGGTTTCTAACATAGCTAAAGAAGGCCTTATGATTGTCTTTTGAGTCTTTAGCTATTTTTCTCTCGAAATTTGCTTTGGATGATTTTATGAGAGCTCTTAGTTTTTACTTATAGTGATCAAGGGTGTCTTACCTTTTAAGGATTTTGCTCTATCTTGTAGTAGCTTCCTCCTTTTGTTGTAGAGTTTGTTTATGGCTGGGGTCCACCAGACTGGATGCTTGCCTTTGGTACAAAGAGTCTTTGTTTTGCTTGGGATTGCCTTATCCATGCAGTCCTGCAGGTGCTGGTAGAAGGCATTTGTAAGTGATTCAGCGGCTTGAGTACTGTTTTCCGCCGGCTCGGGGCCTTAAAGGAGACCACACTAGTCTTTAGAAGTGTGAAGTCGGCTTTTGAGAAGTTCTTTACTGTGGTCTTTTTATTTCAGGTGGGGTGGGATGAGGACCTCCAGCGAGATTAGTTTGTGGTCTGATCTCACCAGTGAGGGGTACACCTCCGGTGTTGAACATTGTGCTCCCATGTTCGTGATGATGAGATCAAGTATGTTATCTCCTCTTGTGGGGATGGTGACTAGTTGTTCCATGGCATTTGAGTTTATGAATTCCAGGAACTTTTGGGCTAGGGTGTTTGGGCTTGAGTAGTGTTCCCAGTCTATATTAGGGTAATTGAAGTCACCTAGTATGATGGTGTTTGGTGATACATTTATCCCCTCTAGTGTTTTCAGGAAGGCCATGTGAGGTTCCTGAGTTTGTGAGGGTGGCCTGTAACATGCTACAATTTGCAGAGCAGTCTTGCCTATGGTTAATTGCACCTGGATGGTCTCCGATGCATCGTGCGTTGCCACCAGTCTTGAGGTGTGGGTGTCCTTGATGAATATGGATACCCCCCCTCCTTTCTTGGTATTGTCCAGATTTTGGGGCCGGAACGCATGATATGAGGTAAAACCTGATAGCGCCGGGGTGCTCTCAGGAGATTACTAATATCACATCTTTCACATATTTTGTTTTTTTACATTTTCTACCTAAATCAACAATTTCAGCATTGATAATTTTCAGCCAAACCCTTACTTTTATCTTTAGTCAAGGTCATTCCCATTTCCTTTAAATGTCTATTCAGAAAAGAAAAACAGTACTTCCCTCCTCCATATGTTATTCTTAGCAACCACAACTATATCATCTGCATTTATCAAAAGTACTGGAATCAACACTTCCTTTTGAATTACATATCTAGCATCGTTCATTTTGTAAGCTACTTCACTCACTATTGCATTCTTTACTAATGCAAATAATATCCAACTTATGGGAAATCCTTATCTTATACCACAATTGAATGTAAATTTCTTTATTCACCCACCCATTTACTAACACTTTTACTTTATTATTTTGACATGCTGACATAAACTCTCTCCTATTTCTATTACCTATTCCATACTTTTCCATAGCATCCCACAAATCATCATGTACTACTGCATCAAATGCATTACTAATATCACATCTTTCACATATTTTGTTTTTTTACATTTTCTACCTAAATCAACAATTTCAGCATTGATAATTTTCATGCTAACCACCACATTTCTAATATTTGATTAAACAGATTGTCATTCCTTGCCATTTGTATAAAAAAGAGAGTCAATTATCTAAACTAATTGGGACATAGGGTAGTTTGGATAATCAAATTGTTTGGATAATGAAACATATAACTGAACCTGATAAAAAACTTCTAAAATTTTGTTTTTTTTCTGCATGCAAGAATACACTTTTCAACCATTTAGCAATTCCAATGGACAATAAAGAATATTTTTCACATATGAGCTGGCTACAAGCTCAAAACACATGCTCAAGCAAATATGTATAATGTTTACATATTCAAAATTTATGATTTTTTCCTACCTGAAAACTTTGGAAGGCTGGTTCTGATAACTGACATTTCTGATAATTGGCATTCGGATAATCCACACTTTACTGTATGTGTATAATGCTATATATGTATTGCCTCCACCTCACATCTATAACAGTTAATGTTCCCATCTTTACCTACATTGCATCAAATATTTTTTACTGTTTTTATGCAATACAGCCATTCCAAACAACATTAATTTCTTAAATTTAATACTATTTTTCTATCCTACAATTTTTTTCTGGTTGTAGTCTTTCTTCACTTGATCTTACATCCTCTATAAGAATAATATTTACATCACATTTAGCACACCATTCTAGTATCCCATCCTTCTTACAATATTAATAATACTTTTCACATTTACTGAAAGCGCTCTAACATGTTTACTTTTACTTATTTTTAAGTCTAAGGGAAGTATTTTAAGTTTGTATTTTCTTATTTTTTATTATTTTCCCAATTAAACATTTTTCTGAGTTTATGTACAACTATTCCTTGATCATCAAAACCAGATTTTCAATATTTTCATTAATTGAAACACATCTAAAGCTGCACCTTACCTTTCTTTTTAATCTTTGGTGATGTATTTTGAAGTCTCATTTTCCTGACCGGTACCTAGTGCCTATCAAATTTATTTTCCTAATATCCTTTATACTCACTTCACAACAATTTGACTTATTACTTTCAATTTCTTCTTCATTTTCAAAACTCGCAGTACAGTTACTTTCATCCTCCTGAACTAGCATTTTTATCTAAGTCATCTTTTATTACCTCATCTTCTTTTAATTAACATCATTCCTCCTTTTCCCTACTTCCTCATTCCTTTCAGGCATTACAATTCTTTCTTCATTATCCTGGTCAAGATTATATTGCTTTTTCTTTTTACAATCAAACCAAAAATGCCTTTCACTTTTACATATTCTACATTCCTTTTTAAATTTATTCATCAAATGACCTTTTTCCCAGCACTGATTACATCTTATTTTTGTATACTCATTTATCAGATGATTGAAAAAAAACCCAAAAAAAACAAGTTTTCAGCTGTCCCATGCACCAAATTCTTCCTCTATTAGCATCTATATGTGTGACACTTGTTAAATGCTTTAGCGCATCTTTTTCATATTTTAAAATAAGAACCATTTCCCACCTCCCATCCATTCCAAATACTCACTTCATCTTTAACTTTCACAATATAATAAATTGAGTAACACATAAATAAAAATATTTTTTAACATCTTTTAATTCAATTTCATCAATACAAAATTGAACAAATGCTTTTTAAAGCAAGTCCCTTGGCCAGAAAATATAAACTCATTCCATGTCTAACAGTCATTCTTTTTTTCACAATTAAACAAAAATCTTTTCATTAAGTCTTCAGTTTCAAATGTTAAGTCACAAAATGTCTCTATCCCCAAATGAGTGAAAGATCTAATACCTTTTGTTTCAAAACTCAAAGGTAACACTGAAATATCTCACACAAAGTATCTGTCTATTATTTCTCCTTTCTTTTTTCTTATCTAAGCATCAAAACTTTTTTTCTTTTTAATAAAGCTTACCGTACGTTTTGTTCTTCCAACAATGCATCAACATGTTATTTTCCAGATTGCATCCCACCTTTGACTTTATGTCCATCTAATTCTTAACTCATGTCCTTTCTGTCCAATTAATTGTCCATTCTGAATACCTTCTCCATCATATTTGACCATGAAATCTCAAGACTATTCTCCAAGATCACCTTTGTTCCATAAACCAACCAGTCTTTCATTAGGCAAACCTCCTGAAGCAACTCCAGTTACAATAACTTCTTCAAAACCTTGAAGTTTAAAGTGAGATGCTGACTCTTTGTACTATCCACTCATTTCAACAGTTTTCTGTCTAAATGACAGAAGTACACTACTATCACCAATAGAGCAAGACTCTTCTCCCTCCATTACTGCACAGCTTCTCCTAGCTGCCTCCATAACAGGAACAGAAGCAGGAAGTGCAGCAGCAAAAACCTTCTCCTTACAACAAAAAAGAGTAGGGATCCTTTATTTGTATACAAAAATAACTCTTATTTCAAAAATATTTGCATATTTACAAATATTTACATATGTGCAAATATATAAATATAAGAATCTGTTTACACATATTCAGAATTTCCTTTACAATAATGCTAAATTTTCATGGCTATTACACCCCCACTCCTTTTTTCCATAATCACCATCTGATTTTATTTAATATTGTTGTTAAAATCCATTTACCATTAAACATAGTTTTGTTTATTTTTTCATTCCCATTAACCCATATAACATAAAATAATATCTTATCTGTTCTTTTAACACATGATTTACTTCAATTCTTATAATAACATCTATATTATATAATGAAACTTTTAAAAGTTCGAACGTCATATAGTCAACACCATATGATTGAACTTTTAAAAGTTCGAAAATGTAATAAAAAAATAAACCAAAGAAAAAACCTACCTGAATGGTTTAAGCAGAGGAGGCAAGACCCCCTTCACCCCTACACCCCCGCTCTTTAAATATACCAACTCAGAGATCGCACTACAGTGCAGAAAGGGAAATCTTCCCATTCCATACTGTACAGAGATCTTCATTGAGACGTTCAAACTTTTGAACATTTAATAACATGTTATAGACCCTTATGATATCCATATTTAATCATATCCATGTTTATTTTAACCACTTCTTCTATATCTTCAAATAAATATTATTTACATACTTTTCCACATAACAATTTACTCTTTTACATTTCAAAAACACATGTTTCTTAGTTTCTTCTTCTTGGCAATATAAATATATTATATCCCTTTTCTTTTTATATGGCATATTTCCTTTTACTGGCACTTTATCTACTACCAGTCTCCACAAAAAAATCTTAACATTCTACTTTCGCATTATATCTTTTGCTTCTTATTTTATAGCTTTAATTGTTTTAATCTGTTACATTTTTTCCACAGTTTTACATAGTAATATTTATATTTCATCATCACATTCTTTTATCATACTTTTGTATCTTTTTCTATATCATCAATTTTTATTTTCCACAAAAAAATTTTTTTATTGGTAATATTTTATTTCTTCATTTATACACTCTTTTTCTCTTTTACAATTTTTTTACCATACCCAAAAAATGTATCATACTTATATTTATGCCGTTTTACTAATAATCTCTTATGTTTTTCATTTACTCACTTTACCACATTGTACAAATTTAATGAAGCAGTGTATACCACTTGGTTGATTAACCCCAGACCTTCTTATTTACATACAAAACTCCTCTTTTTACTGGGTTTAATCTAGAACCCCATATAAATGAAAAAAATATCTGCAATAATTCCTTTTTAAATGCTCTTGGTAACATGAATACACTTGCTAAGTATGCTATTTTTCCCATCAGTACTGAATTTATCAAATACGCTTTTTCATGAATGATCATTTATATGTCCTCCAGAAAAGACATGTTTGCTTTATTTCTTCTATTGTTTTCCCATTGAATTATACTTACATCTTTATTTACAAACTTTATACCTAACACAGAAATTTCATTCATTGTAAAATATATACCCCTGATCTTTACTACATCACCAAAACCTTTACTTTTCTATAATGTCATCTACATATGTAAACAGAACTGGAATTCTTAACCCTTCATGTGTTATATACCCCACCTGCTTGATTTTGTAATTTATTTCACATACTATCACAGTCATAACTAATGCAAAGAATATACAACTCTTTGGACATCCCTGTCTTACACCACTCTTCATATGTACGTCATGGCTTAACCAGCCATTTACAAGTATTTTTAATTTATTATTACTATACGGTTGTTTTTGTTGTTGTTGTGTCTTTCGGATTTTCCTGGTTAGGGGTCGCCACAGCGGAACTCCAGTCCACTAATGATTGACAGTTGATTTTTACGTGCTGAGTTGCCAGCCCTAACGCACAACCTTCAACAAAGGTACGCCCATTCATGCATGTCTCCACGCAGAAGACGCTCTAGCTGAGAGTCGAACCAGTCAGCGTCTTACTGTGATTTGACAATGCTACCGCAGCACCACCACTGCGGATTATTATTACTATACGGTGACATACATAATTTCCTAACTTTCTCACTTATATTATATTATATTCTTTCATTATTACCCATGACATTTCATGTCCTTTTGTGTCAAATGCCTTATTAAGATCTCCTATCATGATATTCACTTATTTTCTGTTCATAATATAATCCACAATTTCTCTATCATTAATAATTCTTGATAACCATTCCCCTTTATACTATATCTGCTATCTTCCATAATATTTTCCATTTCAGTTTCAAATATTTTTGTATTATTTTCATAAAGATCTTATCTTCTTCTTCATCTTTTGGCTTTTTCCGGATAGGGGTCACCACAGTGGATCACCTGTCCGCTCATGATTGGCAGTGAAGTTTTACAGTGTCGAGTTGCCAGCCCAGCGCCCAACCTTCCACAGAAGACACAAACACACACACACACACACACACACACACACACACACACACACACACACACACTCACACCTAGGGCCAATTTAAAGTGTCCAATCCACCTGCAGCATGTCTTTGGGATGTGGGAGGTAACCGGAGCACCCGGAGGAAACCCACGAAACCACAGGGAAGACATGCAGACTCCGCACAGAAGGCACCCCAGCCGAGGATTGAACCGGAGAACCTCTTGCTGTGAGGCGACAATGCTAACCACTGCACTACCATGGCCGCCCTTCATAAAGATCTTATAATCATCATTATGCAATACTATTGGTCTCCAGTTTTGTTTTTAAATTCTCTCCTATCATCCTTCTTCCATATGAATTTAAGTATTCCACTACATAATTCTTTATACATAAAACCTTCATTTAACCATTCATTCAAAATCATTAAAAATATTTTTTTTCCAATCCTTAAATTTGTATACATTTCATACCATAGGATCATAGGAAGTTACTAGACTAATGGCCCTAAGGCCCTTTCATTATGCAATACTATTGGTCTCCAGTTTAGTTTTTAAATTCTCTCCTATCATCCTTCTTCCATATGAATTTAAGTATTCCACTACATAATTTTTTATACATAAAACCTTCATTTAACCATTCATTCAAAATCATTAAAAATATTTTTTTCCAATCCTTAAATTTGTATACATTTCATACCATAGGATCATAGGATGTTACTAAGCTAATTGCCCTAAGGCCCTTATAAGCCTAGCCAAGCTTTACTCTTTTTCCCACAGTCTGGACCAATAGCCCCTGTCCAAAAGGGACAGAGGTGGAGCCCCCAGGGTGAATTTATGGTTACACATCCAATCATCCAGATTGCATTTGAAGAGGGCCAATGAGGTGCTCTGTTTCACATGAAGTTCAAGTCCAGTATAAAGGTGTGGTAACCTCTGGGAGACAAATATTTCCCTCCAGCAGGTTCTATTAATGTGAAATACCAGGTTAAGATCTTTAGAGTAAGTAACCCATGTACCATTTGACTTGTAGATATACAGCATTTCCAATAAAGCAGTGTCAAAAATTGACTTATATGCAATGCATAGATCACCTCTGAGTAGTCTGCATGAAACAGAATAAATTGACAGTGATTTCGGATGATCCACATAGGACAATGCTGAAGACCTTGAATTTTCCTTGTGAAGAACCTTTGTGATCTCTCCAATTGCTGCAGATGCTTGGAAAGGTACATACCAAAAGGGGCATTGCACTCAATTATTGGCCTGATGAGGGAAGAGTACAGACAAGTCATAACTTCTTTTTTTCTGGATACAATGCCCTTATTTATGAGATGAGCAATACAGAATGCCCTTCTTATCACTGTGGAGACATGGTGATCAAAGGTAAGATTGTTGTCAACCTGTGTACCCAGGTCTATCACCACTGAGTGTGTACTTAGGATGTTGGTATTAATGTGATAGTTATCAGGAACATTGCACTTACTGAAAGGGATGACAATACATTTTTTTGCATTGAGTTTAAGGCCATAAATGTGGAACCAATCATTTGTTTGTGTAAGACCCTCTTGTAGGATGTTGACATCATTTGGATATTCTATGACTACTCCCAGTTGCAGTCATCAGCAAATATTGTCAGTCACAGACCTTAAGCTTTAGCTTGTACTTTGGAGAAATAGATTCCAAACAGCAGAGGTCCCAGGACTGATCTTTATGGAACACCACTGGTTACAGGTCTGCTGTTGGAGGTGGATTCAGTCTGGGCCTACAGCCAAATCTATATTTACTTGTCCTAATACTTTATCTAGCACTTTTAAAGAAATCTCCTTTTCTAATTTGTTATTCTCTTTTTTCTGTTAACTTTTTTACTTTCCATGTTTTGTTTACTTCTTTCTTTTTTCTTCAGATATTTCTTGTGCATATTGTACTGCACTATTCCTAATCTTTTTCTGAGTTCTTTCTATTTCTCCTTTTATATTTTTTATTTCTGTCATTACACTACCATCTTCCTTTACTTATCTGCTTAAGTAACATGATACTTCTTCTCTTTTTCCTTGTAAAAATATCTTTGCCTATATAACAATCCTTATATTTTTTTCTTGATTTCTTTCATATAATTCATTTTCTTTTCCAAAGTAAATCTTCCAATGCATCATTATATGATATTTAAAATTTGTCTTTCTCTATTTTTATCACATCATATTACCACTGTAAAAACATTTTTATATTGTTCCTTAAATATCATCCACCATTCAGACATTTTTTTTATAAAATGTTCTCCTAGTAATAAGATCTTCCCATAACTGTATTACTAATCTCTTTCCTTCTTCATTCCATGCTTTCTCATTTAGTTTTTTATTCCTTTATCTATTTTTATATATTCCTTGTTTTCTTTTATCTCTAATCATATTGGAAGATAATGCTGTTTCAACTACACCCCCCATCTCCTATAACAACCTTGTGATACTACAAAATAATCTATTTCAGTTTTATGCATACCCCTTTTGGAAATCCATGAATTTTTGTCCCAAAGTTTTAACTTACCACATCTTATAACTTCTGACATTTTTGTTATATAATTTCCTTTCTTTTTACTCTTGCCCCAAATCATAGTTAAAGTTTCCTGTCATTATAATATTAATATTTATCACTACATAGTCTAAAATCTGATGAAATAAGCTTTCCCTTTATTTACAGTTGTGTTATAATTATATATACTTGTTCTTTCCATTTTAAATCTACAATGATTAATCTTTTCATTTTGCTAAAGTTACATCTAATACCTTTTCTGTATTTCTACAGAATGTGGCTATTCCAGCACATCTCTCATTTCCCAAATCCCAAACTAACTTAACTCCCCATAGTTTTTCTGTTTGTAATATTTCTTCATTTGTTAAAAATCTTGTGTCTTCTAATATAATTGCATCTATATCACATGCATTACACCACTGCAAAGTTCTTATTCGTCATACTATATTCTCAATACTATTCACATTTATAGAAAGCACTCTAAAATGTTTGTTTTCCTTTTTCCTTAGATTCATGGTTTCATAAGTTCATAGCTAATTACTAGGATAGCTTTCTTAACAGGCCATTGTAAGCCTAACCAATTTCCTTCTTAAAGCTGAGAATCAAACACTGTAACTTGTGTTTGTGAGTCAAACACCTTAATCCTTATACTAAGCCCCAATCTTTAGCTGTATATATTATTTTATTTCCATTTCTTTTCTTCTTTTGTACATTTCCCTTTAATTTTTCTTTTTCTGTCTTTTACTATTTTACCAATAGAATTTTTTTCCTTTTACTACCTCCCAGTTTATGTCTTCTTTGTCACTTACTTCAGAACCTTCTTCTATATCCTCTGTATTATTTTTCATCTAATTTTTCTTCTGTTTCTACTGCTTCTAAAATTTCTTCACTTTGCTAATTTGATCTCTTCCTCTTTCTTTTTCCTTACTGTTATTTTTTTTTATTTTTGCAATCTATCCATACATGTCCAATGTTGTTGCATTTATAATATTTCAATTCACATTTTTTTTGCATCATGTCCCATTTCCCACAAATATACCATTTTCCTTTGTCAAAGTTACTTATCAAATGTTCTTCTTTCCACCAAAAAAAAAAAACATATTTTGGGTTGTCCCCAGTGTTTTTCAACATATCTGTTCCCTTCCACATTTATCATGCTTGGTATATTTATACAGTTTTTTCTCTCTGTTTTTAGCACAACATTACAATCTCAGACACTAGTCCATGAACCCCTTTTGTTATAATCATTTGCAATACACAGTACTTCTTTACATAAAGCTTTCAAATGTCCTTTTAAAATCTCTCTCTCTCTCTCTCTCTACCTCTGTTCAAAATTATATATGATTTTTTTTTGTTGTTGTTGTTGTTTCTCTATTAAATGCTTTTATCATATAAAGACTCTGGGTCGATATTAAAACATCAAAATCTTAAAACTTCGAATGTTATAATATCAAACCCATTCGGTCGAAAGACCATAAAATCGAACAGTCAGAATAGCAAATTTATTCCCAGGGAAAAAATTTGCTGTTCCGACAAACATACACACAACCACACCAAAATAAATAATCCACACACATACACTTCACAAAACCCTACACTAAACTATACATACACTACTAGCTATCCACTGACCTTAACCCAACCCTAACCCTAAGGTCCCTAACTATCGCACACTCACCTTACCCTCTCCCTAACCCTAAAGTCCCTATGACACACTCACCTTACCTGCTCCCTAACCCTAAAGTCCCTATCACACACTCACCTACCCACTCCCTAACCCTAAGGTCCCTATCGCACACTCACCTTCGTTCGCACACTTACCTTAACCCGGTCCGTAACCTTTGCTCCACAGTCGAGGAAATAGTGAAGCTGCAGAAATAGCCTATCGAATACTTTCCCTAGGAAAGTATTTGATATTCTGCAGCTTTCGGTGCATAGGGTTCGATATTATAACATTCGAAGTCTTAAGACTTCGCTGTTATAATATAGACCCAAGAAGACTCCATGAGTTACTGTCTTTCTTTTTTTCACATTTTCCAAGCAAATTTTCCATTGAAAAAACAGTCTCAAATATAATGTCACAAAATGTTTCTTTGTTAATAAAAAGAATTAATATTCTTACCTCATGTGCTTTTTCACCCAAAGGAGCTACTAAATCATTCCACAATTCATACATGTCCATTTCTTTGTCTTCTTTGCTTTGAATTCATATACTTCTGTTTTTCATTTATTTCTGCCTTGTTTTCTTCTACTCCACTTTTGCCTTCTTTTACTTTCACCGCATATGTTTTCCTTTCCATCTCACCACTATTCTTTAGGATTGTCTCTGCAATCTCCTTTTGTATTTTTTTCATAATGTCCCACCAGGAAATATTTCTTCATTTTCTGGCTCACTCTTCACCACCATTTCTTTAAGTAAATCATCCTGCAATCTTCCCAACTGGAGGGTTGTAAATATATAGCCATCATTTGCTGACTCATGTCCATCAAATAAGTTTCTTTGAAACATTCCCTCTGAATCCTGCACACATTTTCTAGTCTCAATATTAGCTTTCTCCTTGATTTCTTTCACTACTCTATCATCTCCATATCTGTCCATCTGCCTTCCTGTTTCTCTGAGCTACATCTGTGCCTGGAATGGAAACAGGAAGTGCTCCTCCAAAATGGTTCCCACTCACAGCAGTGATGAGTGAGGGGGTTATTGATTGACATCACTTATATACAATACTTATTATGTACATATTTACATTATTGACAGTTATTTATACTTTATACAATTCAACTTACATTTTTGTTAATAAACACTTGCCCTACCCTTTTTTCCATAGCCAAAAATATATTTTCTTTGGCATTTCTGCCAGTATCCATATTCCATTAAACCTAATTTCATTTAATCCCTCAGTTTATAATGTTCATTAAACATAAAATATTATTCTGTTAATTTTATTTGTGTCTTCTTGCTTTTTAGCACCATAATAGACACATTTAATCATATCAATATTTAGTTGGTCAACCTTTTAAAAAAAATCTTTCAACATTTTATTTTTAGATATCTCTTTCCATAATTTATTCACCCTTGAAGATTTCAAAAACACATGCTCTGTTGTTTCAAATTCTTCACAGTTAATACATAATACTTCTTGTTTTATTTTATAAGGCATATTAGACTTAAGAGATATTTTATCTATCGATAATCTCCATAAGAAATATTTGCATTTATATATATTCTTATACCATGTATATCTCATTTTTATTGCCTTCTTTTTTCCATTTCTAGATGTTCCCAAGGAGCAATAACATAATATTCTTTCATAATGTTCAAATAACATTTGTGGCCTATTTTTTCAGTCATATTCACTTGTAATTTCCATAATAAACTTTTGTTTTGATATTCTTTTATATCTTCATTCATAAAACTTTTAAATATTTTTCCTATTTCCATTTTCCCCAAAAACATTTATATTTACTATTCAAAATACATCCTGTCATTTTTTTTATTCTCTTTCTTATAACATATTAAAGTCCTGTATAAATTCAGTGAAGCTGCATGAACAATTGGATTTATTAGCACTAATCCTCCTTGATCTTCTTCCACATGCAAAATTCCCCTTCTGACTAGATTCAGTCTGGATCCCCATATAAAAGAAAATATAATAGACATTATTTCTTTCACATATTGTGTCTGTACCATATAAGTATTAGCTATACATGCTATTTTACCTAATAAAATAGAATTAATCAAATATACTTTCTTTCTGTATGACAACCTATATGTTTCCCAAAAAGTACATATATCTTTTATTTCCTGAAGTACTTTCTCCCATCATTTTTCTTATGTTATAGTCTCTTCATTTAACTTTATATCTCCTAAATTTACTGTAAATCCAAAACCCTTATTTTTTTCTTTATCTCTTCCATCCATTCTTTGTTTTTGGTGATTAACACTATATCGTTTGCGTATGTATACATTATTGGTAATTGTACTTCATCTGTTATCTTGTAACCTGCCATATTTGTCATTTTATTGATCTTATTCAAAATTACATTTATAACTAAATAAAAAATAATACTACTTCCTGGGCATCCTTGTCTTATTCCACATTCTGTTTTAAATTACTCACTTAACCATCCATTTAAATTTATTTTAATATTATTTTTTTCATATGCTGACTTAATTACTTCTACTGTCTTCTTACCTATATTATATGCCTCTAGAATATTCCATAAGGCTTAATATTTTAGTTTATCAAATGTCTTACTTAAATCCCCCATCATAATTTTAGCTTCTACCTTTTTATTTGTAATAGCATCTATTATTTCTCTTACTAATATTGTTTCTTTCTCATCTTTTACATGTTTTTTCTTTAGTAATTTTACTTTTAGATTTTCCCTTTCTCTCCTTCATTCTATTCCCTATAGAATTTTTATTTCCTCTCACTAATTGCCAATGTACATGCTCTTCTTCACTCGTATCGAGTATCTTTTCTTCCCTTTCTTTTTCCCTCATCTTGCATCTATTTTATAACTTTGTCCTTATCCTGTGTTTTACCCTGTTTTTCTTTTTCCTTTTCTATATTCTTGTCATGAAGTAAATTTTATGTACCTTCTTTTTCTACAGCTTGTACATCTTCTTCACAATCTAGCCATGTATGTCCAGTATTTTCCACATTTATTTTGCATTTCAAATCAATTTTTACTTCATGTCCTGTTTTATCACAAATAAAACATTTTCATTTGTCACATTCACTAATTTGCCACAAAAAATGTTTTAGGCTTTCTCTATATTTCACAAATCATCTATTACCGTTCACATAATTATGCTAGAAATATGTATTGCATTATCATTTTCCATTCTTAGAATAACCCCACATTCCGATCTCCCAGTCCAAAAGCCTCTTTAATCATATAATTTTTGTTGTGTCTATAACATCTTTCCATAAACTCATTAAATGCTATTTCAAATATTTTCCCTTTATTTGTGTTCTAAACTGAGCCATAACTCTTTTTTTCTTTCTCTATGAAATGACTATATCACATATTCAGTCTATAGATTGCACTTTTTTTTGCTGATATTTTTCTAAGAAATTCTCCATAAACTGGCATGTCTCAAAAATGTTGCTTTATTAATAAGAATAAAGGCTCTTCCCACCTTGTGTGAAATACCCAATGGTGCAGTTATACAGTCCCATACTTCATACGTGTCAAATACTTTTTTATTTTTTACTGCTTACTCTTACAACACATTTGTTCTTAATTTCCTCCACCTCTTTGAATCTTCTTCCTTCCTCTTTGACTGGATTTCTTTCTTGTTGATTTTTCTGTTGTCTCTTCTTCCAGTATTTTTCCATGATCTCACCCCACAATGCTGCTACCTCACTCTCTGGTTCACTCTTGTTGATCAGCTCTTTTAAATAAACATCCCACAGCCCTCTGGACTGAAGGATTGTAATGATGCATTCTTGTTGAGTGTCTTCTTCTCCATCGAACAGTACTTTTGGAAATAAAACCTCCTGATACAGTACTGCTTCATCTATGACCTTTGGTTTTGTTCTTCTCCTGCATTTCTCCCTTCTCCTCTGATATACAAAACAGCTCCACCTCCACATCACTTACTTGCCTTTCTTGCAAAGGCTCCTCCATTTACATACTTATTTTTTCATTTTCCACTTCACTTTCTCTTTGAAAATCACTTGCCATACTTCTACATGTTTCTGCAGGCCACCTACATGCCTGAATGGAAACAGGAAGTAAGATGCTCCACTCTCAATCCAGTCCCCCTTTGCTACAAGTAGGGAAGGTCCACAATGCCCTGGCTAAATTTTACCTTGTAGTATAAATGCCACTTCATATCTCACCCGGAAAGAGTCCATTAGCCTAGCGGGACTAACCTGGTCAACAAAGGAAAAACAAAAAGAAATTGCTTTGTGGATATGTAAACCATCTTTAAATGTAATGGATGCCTTCATCCCAGAGAACTGCCAGAGATGTCTCTGCCCATCATGATGAACAAACATAAATACTAAATAGTGTGTTCTTTTTTTTTTTTTGCTAATGTTTATTGTTAAAAGACTAGTTGGCATAATGGTTAAGGTCTTTGCCTCTCATGCCCAAAATATAAGGATCAATTCTGACCTCCAGCTAATGCCTGTATGGAGTTTACATGTTCTCTGTGTTTTTTTTTCCATCTCTCAAAAACATGTTGAGAGTTTTCTATGTGGTGGGCTTTAGAAGAGGTTTTAAGTCTATGGCAAGAAGTAGCCAGTTTATGGCCAATAACATACTCTAACTGAGTACCATGTAGATTAACATTCCCATTACTGGAAGAGGATTGACAAAAGGGTGTTCAGGGTATTAGATTCATGCTGGTATATTATGACTTTCTAGGGTAGGGAAACATATGATAGCTCAGTATTGGAATGCTGCCCCTCCCTCACCAGTGGTAAACACCAAAGAGATGACTAAAGTCATAATGCAAAGAAACAGAGAGGGCTAGGGCAAGGGGTTCAGCTTTGGGAAGAAGTGGAATACTTGGGATGATCAACTGTTTCAGAATTCAAGAAGCAGTGGAACTTTCAGTAGAGGATGGTGTTGAATAGGAGAAAACATTCTTCTTTATTTAAATGGGGAGCACTGAGTGCCAAATGTAAGAATATTTGGAAAGGGAGAGGTACAAGAGGAATATCACAATATGGTTTAGAAGATGGATGAGCTAGGGTGGAGTAAGAGGGAAGAAATTTTGTTGATGGGGCAGAAAGATGGAGAAATAGGAATTTTTGATTCCTGAAGAATCCACATCTAAAAATGTAAGCAATTCTTTACTGGGTAATAATGACCCATTGATATTGACTACTGCACTAAAAGAAGAAATAAGGGAAAGCACATACAAAAGTGTATTTGCATGGGTCAAGCCTCCTGTGCACTACATCCTTAAATATACTAACTGTGAGATCAACGATCCTTGGTGGCATAGGGAGAAGTTCCATCTCTCAAAGTTCAACAACCTCAGACCTCACATTAAGGATACATTCAAGAAATTGCGTGTCTTTGACTTTCCATTTGTGTATCAAGAATCAGTAAGAGAAACACTGAAGTAAATCCACACTCGTTTTTTCAGTAATATGAGTACTGGGGACTGCAGATATTGTGGAGGTACTTTGAAATTTTGAAATGAGACAAGGGACGTAGAAGATGAAGGAAAAAAAGAGAAATGGCAAGGCCATGTGGAACTTGGGAGAGGCACTTCTCCATATTTTTTTCTTTAACTTTTGCTCACTGGCAAAGTCCAGCTGGGACAGAGTCCATTTTCAGTGGAGACCTGGGGAGAAATGCCCCAAATGTATGCCTTTGAAATATGGGAGGAAACCAGAGCACCCAGAGGAAACCCATGCAAATGCAGGGAGGACATACAGACTCTACACAGAATGCATCCCAGCCAAGAATCAAACTGGAAAACCTCTTGCTGTGATGAGACAATATTAACCGCTACACCACTGTGCCACCAAATATTGCTGAAATATTAATAAGTAGTATGAGGCTGAATGCACTGACAACTGAACAAACCAGATAAATTTCATTCAGACTGGACGTCCTATCTTGCATGACTAGTCAGCTGATTAACAAGTAAGCCAACAGGCATTACTGCTCCAGGTCATTTCTGATGTAAGTTTCCCAGCATAAATATGACTATAAAGGGGAACAGGCATATCTACAGGTTTATATTAGAACACTGAAGTTTCAAAACTTCGAATGTTCTAATATCGAACCCTATTCAGCGAAAGCTGAAAATATCAAAGCAACAGAAAACCAAATTTTTTCCTAGGGAAAGAATTTGGTTGTCCGTTTCTGTTGCTTCGGTATTTTCAGCACTGTGGTGGAAAGTTACGGGTCGGGTTAAGGTAAGTGTGCAATTGAGTGCGGGTTAGGTTAGTTAGGGTTAGGGTGCGGGTTAGGTATGTGTCCGATTGTGTGGACATGAGGGTTAGGGTGGGTTAGGTGTGTTAGGGTTAGGGCGTGGGTTAAGGTATGTGTGCGATTGTGTGGATGTGAGGGTTAGAGTGGGGTAGGTGAGTTAGGGTTAGGGCATGGGTGAGGTAAGTGTGTGATAGTGACGGACCTTAGTGTTAGGGCTTGGGTTAAGGTAAGTGAATAGTTAGTGGTGTGTGTATAGTTTAGTGTAGGGTTCGGTGTAAGATTTTAGGTGTATGTGTATGGATTGCTTTTTGTTTGGTGTGCTTGTGTTGTGTTTATGTGTTTTGGAGCTGTTCTGTATGTTCGATGTTTTCAGCTTTCGCTGAATAGGGTTCGATATTAGAATATTCGAAGTTTTGAAACTTTGATGTTCTAATATAGACCCCATATCTACAGTGGTGTTCCACAGCTGCACAGTGATTTATGGACTATATAGGAGATCTAGGAGAGACATAGGAAGATATCTGGGCTAGAAGTTCCCCAAAATATGTTCTATCTGTGAGTTATAGCATCATAACTAGGGAACAGTATACTGAAAGATTTGAGATAGAGATATTGTAGCAGGCCGGATTCATATATATGCCTTTGATGCTACACATGTGTTATTATTCACTGCGCAGTATCATATGAAAATGCATCACAGTTTCTGGAGAATAAAGTTGCACATTTTGATGATTTATTCTTTGTGTAGTGATAATTTTAGATACCCTACTATATGTTGTGCTAGGGACGGTGTCAGACTATAGAAAGCTGATCTAAAATAGTATTTATTTATTTTTATTTCTTATTGCAGACTGTTAGTACCTATGGAAGATGTCAAAATGTGTCAGGAGGCAGAATTTTAGAGATTTTAATAAGCAATATATATTTCCTATTCCCGGGAACATGTAGACTTCTCTTTTCTAACTGTAAAAACAGATGAAAGGAAGACATTATATGTAAATGGTATTTAAAATGCAAGAAATGTATTTGAAATGTAACATGATGAAGTTTCTCAGGAGAGGATTTAATTGCTTTCATATACTTAAGTCGCACTAGGGTTTGAAGACAGGAGAGTCAAGGGTCATAAAATGTAATTACAGTTGACTTTAAAAAAGAGCTGCCAGTGCTAGAAAGCTGTCATTAGAATTAATATGTGAAATCTTTTAAGGGATTAGTTATTTGTTAATGTTGAAAAAAATGTTTACTTATTTGTGGATGTGGGAAAAAAGACTAATGTCAGCTGATGTAATGCAAGAAATGGTGTAATCCCTGTAATCCCTGTCTTTCTGAACACAAGTAATGAATGGAAATTAATATAACTTTTGAACTGGTTTTAGTTCTTATAATTAGCCTCTGCTTGTAAGTCCTTGGTGAACATCTGAAAATATTTGCTGTTCTGCATCTAACTTTATGTAGTTAGGTCTAGTAATTATGTAGCAAGAGACAACTAGGATAGTCAATTAGCTGTAGACCAGATTCTTTACATATTTTGTCTGTGTAACTGACTGTTATGTTGATATTCCTTGTGTAATTTTTCATTCATTTTTATAATTAATCTCCATCAGCACTCTTTTTTTTTATTAAGTTTAATTATCCACTTTCAAGCTTTTTTGGCTGTGAGTTATTATTTAGCAGACTGACAAACTGTCGCTGCTGTCTCCACCCATGTAGATTGCTTCATAGGTTCATAGGTTCATAGGCTGGTACTAGGCTATCGGCCCTAGGGCCTATACAAGCCTAGCCATAACAATTCCCTGGCTATTTCTTCCCAAAATATTTATTTCCCTGGACCCCTGTCTAGCAGTGTGACTGATGTGATCCCCGGAGTGAATTTCCTATCTCCCATCCAGTCATTAAGGTTCCTTTTGAAGAGGGCCAAAGAGGCGCTCTGCTTGACATGTATGAGCAGTCTATTCCAGAGTCCGGGGAGTCTCTGGGTCAGGAACCTATCCCTCTAACATGTTTTGTTCATTATGATGACAAGGTTTAGATCCCTGGAGCATGTGGCTCTGAGGGATTGGGATTTCTTTAAGTGTAGCATGTCCAACAGCTCTGGGTTTGACATGGTCTTGTATGTTAAGCAGAGATCGCCTCTGAGTAGACAACATGCGGCAGAGTATAGCTGGAGGTTTTTTTAGGCAGTCAGCATAGGGCATCTGCTTTAGACCTGTGATTCTTTTAGTGAGGTATTTCTGTGGCCTTTCCAGTTGTTGCAGATGTCTTGAGAAGTTACATACCAAACGGGGCATTGTATTCTATAATGGGTCTAATGAGGGATGAGTACAGTGGGACAATGATCTCCTTTTTTCTGGATGAAAAGCCCTTAGTGATGAAGTTTGCCACTTAGAAGGATTTCCTGACTGCTGTGGCAATGTGGTTATCGAAGGTGAGCTCCACGACTATTCAAAGCTCCCTTTCCAAGGCGCTCAGAGTGTCAGAGGAACCGGAATATTCAAAGCAATGTAGAGCCAGGTTATCCTCAGATGGGTCTGCAGTCAACCAGACGGTCTTGGAAAAATCATCGAGGTCATAGGTGTCAGAATTGGAAAGGGAAGAATCGAGCCTATTAAATATAGATGTGGATGTTTCTATGGAACTGTTGCCAGCATTATGTATTTCTACTAACACAAGAGGTACCTTTAAAGTTTACAATTTTTCATCTTTAGATGTTTCCACCGAGATGTGTGACTTTTTTTCTAAAGGGTGGACATTTGTCCCCTCTAGAAGAATGAATTGTGTTCAAACATTGATGGATTTGAAATTATATGTTCGCAAAATGAATTGACACTTGCTATTTTTAAATGAAGTTTATGCTAACAATTCATTGAGAATAACTAGTACTTATAACCTTCCCCTTCATCCTTTTCTTAGTTTATTCCAAAATATGTGTGAACGTGACATTAGAGCAGTATCCAATAATAGGAATAAACGTTTTCAGGATAATTTGAATGAATGTGAAAGGACTGTGTTTGAATTTTTGAAAAGCAATCCGTTTGTACGTTTCATTAAACCCGATAAAGGTGGGGGGTTTGTTGCAATTGATCAATGTGACTATGTTAGGAAAATGAAATCTCTTCTTAACACAGCAACCTACCAAAAAAGTTCTATTAATGAAATGAATGTGTTGTATGGTAGGATTCAAAGTTTTATTTATGATCTCTTTTTAGAAGGCTCAATTGATATCCATCAATATAATTTTCTCAATGTTGATTTTCCTAGAACACCTACCATCTTTAGTTTACCTAAGCTGCACAAAGATGCGCATCAACCCCTATGGGTCCCATTGTGGATGCTAGGGGCTCCATCACACACCCACTGGCCAAATGTTTGGATTCAGAATTGAAGAGTATTGTGCATGCTGAACTATATGTATGCATTGATTCCTGGGACTTTCTCAACCGTTTGAATATACTCCCCTTTAAAAAAGATTGGGTGTTTCTTACAATTGACATTAAAGACTTATACACTGTGATTCCACACTCTGTAGGGGAAAAATGGTTTTGTGAGTTTCTGTCTAACAAAGGCTTTCCACAAAACATTATTAACACATACGAACTTTTATTGTATTTAGTTTTGAAATCCAACTGTATTTTGTTTGAGAAGGAATTACATCTCCAGAAGGACGGCATTGCCATGGGTTCTGCATGCGGGGGGTTGTACTCCCAACATTATTATGCTAATGTGAAAACAAAGATTTTTGTTGGCCTCCCCATATTTTTCTTTTTCTGATCTCTATGTCAGATACCAGGATGACATTTTTATTTTATGGGCTGGAGACATCAGATTGATCCCTTTATTTCCTTCATTAATAGTACCACTAGTTTTCTTAAATTCACACATGATTCTGACGTTGTACAAATTCCCTATTTAGATGTTCTAGTGATTAAAGATGATGTTAATCGTAGGCTGATGGCCAAGATATATCGTAAGCATACTTATTCTAATTCATTTTTACACTTCCACAGCAACCATCCTTTATTCCAAAAAGGGGCCATTGTGAAAGGTCAGCTAGTTAGAGCTGCCCAAATGGTCACCAATTGGTGTCATTTTTTGGAGGAGTGTGAGTTATTAAAAACAATGTTTTTGAATAGGAGTTATCCTGAATGTCTTATAAATGAGCTTGTTGTTGAAGTGAAAGAAAAAAGAGCTAATGGCCATTTTCAACTCCTTTTGAATAATCAATTAGCATATAACAACTGGCGTAGCCTCTGGTGTCATTCAAAGGGGATCCAGTATCTGAGCTTGTTGTTGAAGTGAAAGAAAAAAGAGCTAATGGCCATTTTCAACTCCTTTTGAATAATCAATTAACATATAACAATTGGCGAAGCCTCTGGTGTCATTCAAAGGGGATCCAGTATCTGTCTGCCTGGGAAGACATGATCGACAAACCACAATGCTTTGACAGAGAGGGTCTGCACCTGTCACTCCTGGGATTCAGGTTACTGGCTAAAGCTCTTGCCACCCCTATAGTGCCTTTTTTAGGCAAGTTTCAAATGACAAAACCACCACCGTAACAGATACAAGCATGCAAAATCTGAAGGTAATGCTACTCAATGCTAGAAGTCTAAACCTCAAAATGCACTCTGTCAAGGCACTCCTAAAAATGGAGAACATCAATATTTGTGCAGTAACTGAGACCTGGTTCAAGGCTCCAGAGAGCACCCCTGCAATACCAGGCTACAACTCTTACCACACTTTTTGACCACCAAACCAAGACCGAAACACTAAAGGTGGAGGAGTGTCCATATTTATTTTATTTATTTATTTATTTTATTTTATTTTATTTATTTATGTATTCACCAAGGATATTCACACCTCCAGGCTAGTTGCCCAACACAATGCTTCTGAAGTTCTCCAGGTGCAACAAACACTAAGTAAGGCTGCAATCCAAATTGTAGCTTTCTACAGATCCCTCACCATGCCCCTAGATTCTCATTACACCTTTCTAAACATACTGGAAAATATTAAGATACAAACAAATACCCTAATACTGGGTGATTTCAGCTACCCTGCCATTAACTGGGAAAACTACTCAGGTATGAACACCTTTGCCCAACAGTTCTTGGAATTCATAAATTCCAACGCCCTGGATCAACTAATTCATTGCCCCACCAGGGGCTCCAATATCCCAGACCTGGTCATTACCAACATGGGAGATAGATGCTCCACACCAGTGGTCATCCGTTCATTGGTCAGGTCTGACCATAAGCAAATCACCCTTGACAGCCACATCCCACCCCCACCCCCAGTAAGAAAACCTCCATAAAAAAAATTCTCCAAAGCCAACTTCATGCTCCTTAAGTCAGAAGTGACAAACTTCATGACAACCATGCAGACGGGAGCTAAAAGTTCGACTGCTGAATCCTACACTAAGGCACTGTATGAGCACATCCACTCGTGCATGAATTGTGCCATCCCAAATAGAACCAAGATGCTCTCCTCCAAAAAAACAAAGCCAGTCTGGTGGTCCCCTGCCATAAACAAACTATACAACAGAAGGAAGAAACTGTTGCAGAAAAGAGGAAAATCCCAGGATGCAAAAATCTCCCTCACCAGCCTCAGTAAGAAGCTGAGATCCCTCATAAAATCCTCCAAAGCTAGTTACGAAAATAAAATTGCCAAAGATTCCAAAGAAACCACAAGGCATTCTATAGTTATGTCAAGAATCTAAATGGCAATACTCAGATCTGCTCTGAGCTACAACAGATGGCATTAAATACACTGATCCCAAGGATATTGTCAGTATCCTGGCAGATCGATTTAGTGCCAACTTCACCCCCCTCTCACCCCTAAAGGGCCCATCTCAATACCAAAAGATTGCTAGATTCCAGTAATCACGGCCACAGAGGTAGAAACCGCACTCTCCAAAGCTAAGAATACAGCATCCATGGGAACAAATGACATCCTGGGTTGTGTACTACATGAACTACAAAATTAACTGGCACCTCACCTAAGTGTCATGTTTAATCATAGCCTTACCTCAGGCTTCATGCCCACTGAGTGGTGCACAGCTACAGTTATCCCTCTCCACAAGGGCGGTACCACCTTGCATCCCGGAAACTACAGTCCCATCAGTCTGATGAGAATGATCTGCAAGGGCATGGAGTGCATTATCATGGAACTTATAAACAAAGACATTGGCAACCTTCAAACACTGGACTCCACCCAATTTGGGTTCATGAAGGGCCAATCTTGTCTCCTGAACCTGATTAATTTCTTCAAATCAGTCTCCAGAACTGTGGACGAGGGTAAGGCAGTCCACACAGCCTATCAGGACCTCGCCAAAGCCTTCAACACCATCCCCCACTCTGGAATCAGATAAAGTTACTAAGCTGGGCATAAATCCCTATGTCACTCGAAGGGTTGCCAACTGGCTTACTGACAGAACCAACGCTGTAAAATTAGCTGACTCCAAATACAGCTCCAGACAAGTGACAAGTGGTGTACCTCAGGGTTCAGTCCTGGGACCGCTCTTCTTTGGCATCTACTGGCTAACAAAGTTCGCAGATGACTGCAAACCCGGAGCCATTATTGAACCCCCAATTGATGTGGATATTCTACAAAAGGCCCTTACAGAAATAGATGCTTATTGCCAGAGCCATGGGCTCATGCTTAATGCCAAGAAATGTATAGTTATCCCCTTTGGGAAAAAACATGCACCCATGAATTACCACATAGGTGGCAGTACACTAAACACACAAAAGTGTGATGAGAGACTTAGGGACACAGGTGGACAGTGGTCTCACCTTCGATAACCACATCACCACAACAGTCAGGAAATCCTTCTATGTGGCACACCTCATCACTAAGGGCTTTTCATCCAGAAAAAAAGGAAGTCATTGTCCCACTGTACTCATCCCTCATTAGACCCATTATAGAGTACAATGCCCCATTTGGTATGTACCTCACAAGACATCTGCAACAGCTGAAAAGGCCGCAGAAATACCTCACTAAAAGAATCACAGGCCTAAAGCAGATGCCCTATGCTGACCTTGTAAAAAAACTCCAGCTATACTCTGTGGCATATCGTCTACTCAAAGGCAATCTCTGCTTAACATACAAGGCCATGTCAAACCCTGAGCTGTTGGACATGCTCCACTTAAAGAAATCCCAACCTCTCAGAGCCACACACTCCAGGGATCTAAACCTGGTCATCACAATGAACAAAACATGCTGGAGGGATAGGTTCCTGACCCAGAGACTCCCCATACTCTGGAATAGATTGCCCATACATGTCAAGCAGAGCACCTCCTTGGCCCACTTCAAAAGGAACCTTGATGATTGGATGGGAGATGGGAAATTCACCTCAGGGATCATGTCAGTTGCCCTGCTAGACAGGGGTCCAGGGAAGTAAATATTTTGTGAAGAAATATCCAGGGAATTGTTATGGCTAAGCTTGTATAGGCCCTAGGGCCGATAGCCTAGTACCAGCCTATGAACCTATGAACCTATACAGTAATCTTGGGGGTTCATCTGTTATGTCTCATGTCACCTCTAATTTTGAGACTGATCCCAATACATCCTTGCAAGTTCCAGGCACCAATTTTAATTCTGAGGTTAGATATTTTACTAATATTTTTACTAATGCTTTCATTACATCTTTTAGTGAAGACATTTATGCCATTAAAGAAATTTTAATTAAAAATTGGAATGTCCTGGCTAATAATTTTGATGTAAGGGAAAGAACTGGAGAGAAACCTACAGTAGTTTTTAAAAAAGGCCCCAATTTGAAGTGTATATTTGAGCATTCCAGATCCATGAATATCAAAGGGCATATGAGAATGTGCGGTGCTTGTGTTTTTTTACAAGTACATATTAGAAGTGAGTCAAGTAGAGATCAACCACCAAACAATTCAAATTTATGGCAAACCTAGTTGTAATACCAAGAAGGTGGTTTATTGTGCTATCTGCTCAGTCTGCCCCTGTTTTTATGTAGGCAAGACCGAGCAAAAGTTTAAAAACCGGATTGGTGAATACTTTTCCGATATTCAAACAAATAAAACCACTAATGCCCTTTTTAGGCACATAAATGCCCACAATGATCATTCTTTCAAATGTATTGTTTTGCAAACTTTAACTGAGTCTGACAGAGGGAGGAGCATGGCCATTGCTTCTTGAGAAAGCAGAGCTGTCTTGGAAACTGCGATTAGTGGCTCATTGCTGGCCAGGCTTAAATGAAGCTGCTTCAGTTTTATAACTGTTAAAACTTAAAGCTATGTCCAGGTCGTATTTTGGTTGTATATATGTATATAATGTTTATAGCCCAAAACTTTAAAGTTGTTTTTCTTTTGGTTAACTTTTATTTTTAAGAGAAGTTGTTTTAAACACAGACTTCATGCTGGGGGTGTGTCTCTTTTAGACAGTCTTATTGGGTATGTTAGATAGCCCAATTGGTTGTTCATTGAAGGTGTGTCTGATCATTTGTTTTGATTGGATAGTCACTATTTTAAATGTCTTTCTACATTGTAGCAATTTTATCTGATGAAGTTCAGGTCTTGTAGCGGGACAAAATCCTGTTTATGTTTTAATTAAAAAGATAATTCATTTTATAAGGTTAATTCGACTGGCTTCAGTTTATTTTGCTGGATTTCCACCACAATTACATCTGAGGGTGACTTCACTCATTTCTTCACTTTTGTGGTTTTGTAGCTATTTAAGGCGAGACCACTGTCCATCTGTGTCCCTAAGTCTCTTATTACACTTTTGGTGTTTAGTGTACTGCCACCTATGTGGTAATTTACGGTTACATGTTTTTTCCCAAAAGGGATAACTATACATTTCTTGGCATTGAGCTTGAGCCCATGGCTCTGGCACCAAGCAACTGTTTTTGTAAGGCCCTTTTGTAGAATATCCACATAATCTGGGGATTCAATAATGGCTCCCAGTTTTCAGTCATCTGTGAACTTTGTTAGCCAGAGTCCCTTAGTGTTGGCCTGTACTTCAGAGAAGTAGATGCCAAGCAAGAGCAATCACAGGACTGAAACCTGAGATACTCCACTTGTCACTTGTCTGGAGCTGGATTTGGAGTCACCTACTTTTACAGTGTGGGTTCTGTCAGTAAGCCAGTTGGCAACCCATTGAGTGATGTAGGGATTAATGCCCAGCTTAGTAAGTTTATCTATAATTCCAGAGTGGGGGATGGTGTTGAAGGCCTTGGCGAGGTCCAGACAGGCTGTGTGGACCGCCTTACCCTCATCTACACTCCTGGAGACTGATTCAAAGATGTCAATCAGGTTCAGGAGACAAGATCGGTCCTTCACGAACCTAAACTGAGTGGGGTCCAGTGTTTGAAGGTTGCCAATGTCTTTGTTTACAAGTTCCATGATAATACGTTCCATGGCCTTGCAGATCAGCTCATCAGACTGATGGGGTGGTAGTTCCCAAAATCCAAAGTGGATCCCTTCTTGTGAAGTTGGATAACTGTAGCTGTGCACACTCAGTGGCCATGAAGCCTTAGGTGAGGCTATGATTAAACATGACATTTAGGTGAGCTACCAGTTCACTTTGTAGTTCATGTAGTACACAGCCCGGGATGTCATCTGTTCCCATGGATATTGTATTCTTAGCTTTGGAGAGTGCTGTTTTTACTTGTGTGGCCGTAATTACTGGAATTTGGCAATCTTTCAGTATTGAGATGGGCTCTTTAGGGGGTGAGAGGGGGGTGAAGTTGGCACTGAATCGATCTGCCAGGATATTGGCAATATGCTTGGGATCAGTATATTTAATGCCATTCTGCTGTAGCTCAGAACAAATCTGAGCATTGCCATTTAGATTCTTGACATAGCTATAGAATGCCTTGTGTTTGTCTTTGGAATCTTTGGCAATTTTATTTTCGTAACTAGCTTTGGAGGATTTTATGTAGGGTCTCAACTTCTTACTGAGGCTGGTAAGGGAGTTTTTTGCATCATGGGCTTGAGCTCATTATCACTGGAACATTAATTTTTATACATTAATAGTTGATTAAATCAAGAATAGTCCAGTAGCTACTGTGTCTGCATCTCTAGTCCTGTCATGAAAGGTGGCAACCCTACTGGGCCAGAAAGAAAGCTGTGGGTAATTGAAGAACTCTACCACCCTTCCCAAAAAATTGGGTGTTTGTCTTTAAAAATAAATAACTTGTTTGAAAAGCAGTCACCATAGATAAAGGCCACTTGAATACCCCATGATTTCTTGACAGAGTTGTGTGAAAAGGGCTTGAGGTTGTAGGCCAGCATTGTAAGTGACCTGCATGCAGCCTGGTCTGGTTGGGGATGTTAGAAGCCCATATCCAGGGCAACATATTCCCTTTATGCTCTTGTGGCCAGGTTGCATTTGTGTAAAGTGATTATTGAATCAGGCTTGTGTATACTTTCTTTTTTAACTTGTGTATACTTTCTTTGTTTAACTTTAATCTGATGGGTAGTAATGGTGTGATGTGATAGATCATACATCCTTTGCCAGATTGTTCAACCTTCACAACTAGTTGGCAGTATTGGCTTTCATACCCCCTCTTTGGAAGTATATAATACTCATGTTTACACAATTCAAACAAAAAAGATACAATGATCATTTTCTACCAGTTATTCAGTCTTGCTACCTTGCATAGTGTGCATTGCTGAAATCTGCTACTAATTTTTATTTCATATCTTCACATAAAACATTTAACAGACAAACCACATTTTCCTTTAAACAATTCATTGTATGTCCCGAGTCACACATCGTACTTTCCCAAGCTGTGATATGTTTGAAATATGGTACTTATTTTGACACTACATACTCCTCAAGCTCACCTACTGCACCTTTGTTCCTCACGTTTGTGCATGTGAAGCTGTGTTAATATGTCTTTGTATGGCTTCTTCAGGAGACAATGCATCACTTTGTACCTGGGTCTATCTCTATTTTGCATGTGTTCTTACAATCAGATATCTAGATTTGCACAAATAATCTACATGAGATTTTGTCTACTGTCTATAAGGGGAACAGTAACATTTTATTTGTCCACTTGAAATGGTGTATCTCTTGCATCCGTACCTTCAACCAACATGCTTTCCTAGTTTTTCTCTCTGTTTGCTTACCATTTGGACCTCTGATCTTCTTCTTTCGTCTTTTTCCCGGTTAGGGGTCGCCACAGCGGATCACCTTGTCCGCACATTGAATGGCAGTGGAGTTTTACGGTGTCGAGTTGCCAGCCCGGCGCCCAACCTTCCACAGAAGGCACACTCACACGCACACCTAGGGCCAATTTAGAGTGTCCAATCCACCTGCAGCATGTCTTTGGGATGTGGGAGGAAACCGGAGCACCCGGAGGAAATCCACGCGACCACAGGGAGGACATGCAGACTCCACACAGAAGGCACCCCAGCCGAGGATCGAACCGGAGAACCTCTTGCTGTGAGGCGGCAATGCTAACCACTGCACCACCGTGGCCGCCCTACCATTTGGACCTCTGATATGACTACTAAATGTCATTTTGCTTTTATAACTACACCTTGTCAATTTCTATACTCATTTGTGTTTTTTTTTTCTTTCCTGCTAGATACTTTTGTACTTTTATTAGAATTGAATGTATATGTGGCCCAAGATCATGCAATGGAGTTTTTCCCTAACTATACCACAAATTATCCAGCTTTAACCAGCAGCCTGGCCAATAGACTACCTGGCCACAAACAGATGGGAATGAGCAGCCAAGGATGATGCATCCATCCTCTTGGGAGATGGATGGTTGAAGTCCTACTACAGGAGTGTCATCTGGGGAAAAGCCCAGTACTTTAATCCCACCTATAGGGGTTTGCAGGTACATGCCACAGACAGCAGTGCATGTTCACCAATCAAGCATCAGGAATGTGAGGAAGTGCACAGAGATAAACATCTTGGCATATCCTGGTATTGCAATGAGTCTGCCACTCAACAAGGGAGGAGCCTATATTCTCACATTTGTACTGCTCTTTAAAGCTGGCCACCTTTCTGGCTGTTCCGTCCATTGAAAAGATAAAAACTCTATTAACATTAAATTAGATTATTCTGTGCATTATGTGGTGAGTTGTTAAGCAAAGGCATCACAGTTGGTCAGCATTGAGAAATATGGATTGTGTAATAGAATTGAGATAGTGAAGCTGCTTACAAGTTGGAATGGGCTGCCATGATGGCCTAGTAAAGAGCCAAGAAAAGTTTATTGACTGAATTGTTTTGAAATAAATAGTTTGGAAACCATACAAACTGAACTAATAAATTATACTGGCTTGTTTATTATTTATAAGAAACAATGAAGCGTGGATGTACTCGGTGAAGTGGAATGATTGCTTGACTGGTTGGAAGTCATAGAAAATACAAAACAGGAAAAACTTTGATTCAGGATTAGCATAACTTTCAACTTCATAGCACAAGAAATCTGGATAAAGCCAAACATAATGGAGGGGGAAACACAAAAATACCAGCAAATTTTAAGTATTGCTCTTATAGACTTATAAAATTGTTAGAATAATAGGATTTGTCTTAGCATGCATTTTCTGAAAGATACGAAGTCTGAAACTTAAATACATGGCATTTAGTGACTTCAGTCATTGGTAATTTGCAAAAAAAAAAACACAAATTTTATTAGAAACAAACCAAACATATGAGGCAAAAATCTGGGCATTCTTTGAAAATATGGTCAGTTGAACAGCATTTGGATTAGAAAAGGAAGATGGTAAAGCAGATGAAACAGATGGAGAAGCAATTAATTAAAATGGAGACATGACAAAGAGAATTTAGGGCTGTAAGTGATCTTGGAAGATATAGAAAATGAACTTGAAGGAATATGTCAGAAAACAAGATGTCAGAGTGGACTGGCTTTGCAAAAGGCTCAGTAACAGTGGAAGAGGTGAGGCATTTCCACTAACAGAGGACGAAGTTAAGTATGCAAAACCAGACCAGTCTTCATTGAGTTTTTGACTTGTTTTGAAAATGGGAAAATACCATGGAAGCTTTGACAAGCAGGGAAGATATTTTCTGCTGAGGAGACACCTGTGTTTGTCAAGCACAATTATTTTGAGATGACATTAAAACACCATTTGTGATTTATGAATGCAATGTGGGAATGCAAACAGGACAGACTGAAATTTAGATTATTTTTTAGCTATATTGAAGGTTTTTTGGAAACATGAAATGCTATCTTTCAATATTCTGAAAGATGCCATTGGAAAAATAAAACAACTACCCACAAGAGCAATCAATTTAAGCGCAGATGGATCAGCGGAATAGGAAGACTGTTGAACTAGGAGAAGGAGGTACTCTAGGTGAAGTCCAGGAAGAGATGATGGGTTCAAGTTAGATGAGGTGTCTGGGTGTGTGTTCTACCCAAGGAACAAGATAAGGGTAGATTAGAAAACTGTAAGTGAAAACATGCAGTGGGTTATTTTGAGGGTATTCTTTACTACTGTAAAAGTAAGATGAGCAATAACCAACAAATATAAATGAGGGCTAAGAATTGATTGAACATGTGGTATGAATTTGACTATATATATATATATATATATATATATATATATTTATTATTATGATTATTATTATTATTATTATTATTAAATGTATACAGATTGAGGATCAGGTTTTATGCATCATTTAAAGCTATAAATGACTGACATGGCAGTAACACTTGTAGATGTCTAGCCAATCCAAGCAAAACATAGAGTTTTATGCAGAATGTATTATATTTTCTGGTTATTATGGACATTTTAGTAAAAAGCTCCATAATTGATGTTCTGCTTTTACAGCTGCCAGTTTGTACTTCTATCATAGTTTTCATGAATGCAATGTGATAAGGTTATGAACTGAGTTTCTTAGGGTTGAGTGCCTGTATATATTGTTACATGCTATTTTTAATTTCTAAAAATTGTAACCATTCAAATGGGAAAATTGTGAGGGAATATAATACAGAAACATGCATAGATTGCATTTCATTCTACAGGCATTGGGCCAAATATTGCATTTATGGTATGTACATTAGTCAATAAAAATAAAACAGAGAAGAGGCTCCCTTCACTCTGGAATAAAATCCCAGTCCAGGTTAGGCAGAGTCCCTCATTGACTCTTTTCAAGAGGAATCTTGATGAGTGGATGGGAGATCGTAGGTTTACCCCGGGTATCACTTCTGTGTCACTGTTAGACAGAGGCACAGTATACTAACCTCAAAAAAGGGCATAGCAAAATTAATTTAAAATGGGTGGCGAAAGCCAAACATACTCTGGCTAGGCTTATAAATGCCCTAGGGCAGATAGCCTAGTATGAACCTATGAACCTATGAACCTATGAAGTTTATGCAGATTGCATTTAAGTTTCCAGGTATTTTACCCGAAAAAGTACATTTCCTTGCACTGTTGATTCTGTTTGATTATTTGCCTTGAAATTGTGCTATGAATGGGCTATCTTGCTAGTTGTTTGCAATATCTTTATACTTATGGCTTTCTTTTGGTGTGTTTTTACTTTAGGAAGACTAGGATTATTCATCTAGTAGCAGTAGGTGATTCCTTAGTCTATCTGAGTTGGGAAACACACAAAAGGGCTCTAAGTGTAGTCATTTAGTTGGTCACAGTGTTCAGTAGTCAGTGTATTTATTTTTCAGTGCCTGTATACATTTGTTTCATCTGTGCTTACCTCCACAAAGCTCAGCAATGCTTGGCATACTCATCTGGTACGCCTCAAATGTTTTACTTGAATCCAGTGCCATCTAGGCAAAAGCTAAGTATTTGTGTTTTATAGACTGCACTTCTTTAACTTTTTAAAAGCAAGTCACTGCTGTTTCTTGGTTTATTTGTGCTTCAAAATGCAATTTTACCTGAAAAATGTATTTCCTACACTCTTGTTTCTTTTGGATCATTTGCTTTGATATGACCTTAAAATGGGATATCTATATCTGTAAGTCATTTGTAGTATCCTTATTCTAGCAGCTTTCTTTTACTGTGCTTTTAATTTAGGAGGACTGGAATTACTCATCTAGTGACAGTAGGTGATCTATCTGAGTTGGGAAAAACACAGAAGGCCTCTAAGTGAAGTTGTTTTATTGGTCAGAAAGCTCAGTAGTCAGTTTAATGCTTTTTAGTACCTGTTTAAATATGGCAGACATGCAAGGAACTGAACTCGCCATGAAGTGGTAACTATCAGTGCCCTTTACGGACACAAACATCTAGAAAGCAAATCTTCACCATAGAACAATTTGTAATACTGTACCCTGTAACGTAGAAAGAGTAGAGCAACTACCCTGTGCACTGACAAGCTTAGATTTTCTAGTTTTCATTTACAGTAGCAATACCATTACATTTAGTATTATATAGCATAATAAAAAGCGCAGTTAGAACTTTTCTGTTAACCTCATGTATGCCACACCCTTGTAGCCAACCAATTAAAGGACTGGACAACATGGATATGTAATGTCCTAACTTCTCTGCAGCCATCTTGGTGGATATGGGTATTTTGAGACAAACAATTGTCTCATGGTTAAAGTAGCAGATACAGTATGGAAGAGATGCACATACACAGTGTCATTAGAGGCTGTGTTTCATACAAACACCTATCAGTTTGTCAAAAGCACACACTCTACACCCGCCATGCATAGTACACACATATATACCAAGGTATGCTGAGGTGGACTTAAATGCAATCTTCCTAAACCCTAAAGACCTCTGCCTAGACTTTCCAACTCCAAAGATTATCCTCAGCAAAACAAGAAACACTCAACAAAAGTGACACCTAACACCACACGTACAGCCATACGTAGTGAAGCCCCAAATACAAAGCCCATAAGGCAAGCATACACAATACCCAGGACTGTAGTCATAGTGTACTACATTGTACAACATTCAGATACCCCTCTAACCAGGCTGAAGAAGGAGAAGACACAGTTAGTTGCCTAAATGAGGCCATGATCTGCCAAGTTACATGTACACTCGAATCACTGCACCACAGATACCATGTAGATATAAATGGCCTGAGACATACCTCTCTAGACTATATGAAGAGAGTCTTTATAGATCTCTCTGACTATGTTTAACAGGCTGGTTACCTAGTTGCAGCTAGATGCACCTAGTATTGAGCAACATTTTACCTTCACCAAGGATGATGCCACAATACAAACAAAAGTTGATAGCTTTAACAATTGGCTTTCTGGTATCGTCCTAGTGAGATCCAGTATTTGTCAGCATAGGAGGACATGGTTAACAGACCACATTACTTTGCCAGGGATAAGCTGCACCTCTCCCCTCTAGGCTTTTGAATATTGGCTAAATGTTTATCCTCCCCATACATCCTTTTTCTAAAGTAATTCCAAATCAGCAAATCTACTGGCATAAAAAAAATCAACTCAAGGGAACCTCATGGGGTTACTGCTCAATGTCTAAACAAGAAACTATACTCCCTCCAAGCTCTCCGCACCAAGGATAATATAGACATCTGTGCAGTTACCAAGACATGGTTTATAGCCACAGAGAGTACTGTGGCAGTGCAAAGCTTCAGTGCCCTACACACATTTAGACCAGTAGCTGCACAGACAGGGATTAAAAGTGGAGGTGTTGTGATCTTCATCAATAACAAGCGTACATCTAGGTTGGTTAAACAGAATGACATGCTTCAGTTTCTGTATGTCATCACTATAGAAATAATTCTACATCATATTCTAGCAAGCTATAGGTCAACCTCTATGTCCATGAAACTCATATATCATACTTAGTCCTACTGGAGACACTCACCATCCAACTTAACACCTTAGTCATGGGGGACATTAATGATCCTCTGTAGGCTGGAAATCCTATATGGCCTCAAATTACAGGTGCAGAGATTCCTGGACTTTTTAAAAACAAGCACCCTTGACCAATTAGTGCATACACCCACCAGAGGTTCCAACATATTCAACCTAGTGCTCACAAATGTAAGAGAATGCTGTCCCTCTTCCCCCACAGTGTCATGTCTCCCTTGGTAATGTCTGACCACAAAGATGTCGCCTTCAACATGAAAATCATCTCAGTAAGCCCAGTAAACCTAGTAACAGTTAGAACTATTCCAAGACAAACTACCTTTTAAGTGATACTTATGAAAATTCAATGCCCCTCCATACCCAGACACCACAGTAGCCTATGAAGAATTGTTCACAAAAACTCTGTACTGCTGTGTACCTACCATAAATTAGCCCATGACAAACTTTAGAAACAAACCACTCTGGTGGGATTTCAAATTAAACAGGTTATATAACAAAAGGAAACAATTCTAGCTAAAACTAGGAAGTGTAAGTCCCAAAAAAAACTATCTAATCAAACTAAACAGAAAACAAAGAGGGCTTATCAAGACCAAAAAAAAAGATATTTTGAGGTCAATATATGCTCCCAGGCCAAAGTCAGCTATAAGGCCTTCTTCAGCTGTCAGAAATCTCAAAAGCAATACACAACAGTGTGCTGAACTGTTGATTAGTGTTGCCAAATTGACTGAGCCATGTGATATGGTGAATCTACTGACTGACAAATTCAGCTCTAACTTTAACCCCCTCAGTCACTCCCAGCTACCCCCAGGGAATACCCTCAATCACAAACCCACTAACTATAAATACTGAGCAGATTCTGGCTGCGTTCTCAGGGATCACGATTTATGCCTCAATGGGCTGCGATAATATCCCAATATACCTCCTAAGATATATGGCCTGTCTGGGCCACTGGAATCACTATTTAACTGTTCTCTCAAAACAGGTTTCATGACAAAGGAATGGATAACTGCAACAGTCATTCCCCTACATAAGGGGAGCCATCAATTGATCTCAAGAACTACCCATTTGTCTGACTAGGCTTACATGCAAAGCCACGGAATTAATTATTATGGAGATCATCAACAAGGACATAAAAACCTCCAGACACTGGACCCAACCCAGTTTTGTAAAGGGTAGGTCATGCTTACTAAAGCTGGTGGTCTTCTTTCTAAAGGCCATCAAAAGCAATGGATGAGGGTAAAATGATGCATACCATCTACCTTGACTTGCCTAAAGCATCTGATGCAACACTAAACTCACTCATTGTTAATTAGCTATAAACCCCTAAATAACACACTGGATAACTAGCTGACTCAGAGATAGGGACCAAAAAGTTAGGATAGGTGAGACAACCTCCATAAAGAGGTCAGTCACCAGTGGAGTACCATAGTGCTCCATGCTGGGAATGTTATTGTTTAGCATCTACTTCTCAGAAGTCAAAGCCAATATCAAAGACCAAGTTCACAGATGATTGAAAACTGGGTGCAGTTATACAATGCTCTCAAGATGCAAATATCTTCCATGAGAGTCTGACACAGACAAAAAACTGGTGACAAAACCATGGCTTGAAACTCAATGTCAAAAAAATGCATAATTGTATCTTTTGGATAAAGTACGTCATCAATAAAAACACCCCAAGAGTAAATTCAGTAGTAAGGGATTTGGGAACACATGTAGATAACAATCTGGCCTTCTAACAACATGTGTCAATGATAGTAAGGATATCATTCATGTGTCTCAACTTATAAGTAAGACTATGGCATCTAGGCCCAGTGAAATATCTTGCCACAGCATTTGGCACTCATCAGGCCTGTGATTGAGTATAATGCTCCCTTTGATATGTACATAACCAGACACGTGCAACAACTAAAACATCTGCAAAGGTTCCTCACAAAAATAATACAGGGCCTAAACACAAAGTCCTTTGTGGATCACCTCAGAGCTCTATCTCTATACTCTGATTCCTACCGATTACTGAGAGGTGATCCTTGTGTGACATATGAGGCATCCTTGGATCACACTCTGATGGACCTTTTGTACATCCAAAAAATGAACAGAATCAGAACCACTAGATCCAAGGACCTAAACGTTGCTTGCAACATAAATCAGGCATGTTGGAGAGACTGAGATGTAGCTCAGAGAATTCACACTTTCTGGAACACCCCCCCCCCACATTCATGTAAATAGGAGTCCTTCCTAGCCTTATTCAAGCTTAACCTGGACCATTGGATGGGAAATCATAAATTCACCCCTTGTCTAGCACCCATATCACTAATGGACAGGGGCAGTTGTCAGTCATTAGATCATGGCCTAACAAAAATAACAGCAGCAGGGCTAGCCATCTGATGGTGTAAACCTTGGCTCGAGATGATTGTCACTGTTAAAGTGACACCCCAACACCATGTGCAAAATGCAAAGAGGGGGTTGAGGATGGTTGGATGGAAGGATGGATGGATGGATGGATGGATATGATGTCCAAGATAAAATAACTCATGAGCACACATTTGAGTTGCACAGATAGGCTTATAAAGGCTCTTGTGGTCATTAGCCTAGTTCAAATCAATGAACCTATGAACCTGTATGGAAGTTTATTCTCAAATGACTCATATTTAATGTTCTGCCCTTATTGCTTTCTGTTTGTACTTATTTATTTGCTTCTTTGCTTTTCTTTGTTTGTTTTGTATTTATTTACCAGGGTATAACTAATGTTAAGCGTTTCCAAGTTGTATACTATAATATAATAAAATAAAAAATGAACAGTACTTGCAAGATGGGGGGGGTGGAGATTTAACATCTCCCTGTGTTATTCTGTAACTTCTTTTCTTCCAAATTCTTGCCTAGGTGGTTATATATAAACAGAGGGTTCCTTTGTAGGTAGAGCGAAAAAGCAGAATCATTTCAACTCAGCCCTTAGCCCTTTACAAACCAATCAAATAAAATAGAACACAGTCCTCAATTGTTTACAATATTTATTGGCAAATGAGAACTACTTAGATGACTGAGAAAAGGTGGTAACAGCTCTGAATTTATGTACAAAAGGTAAGTGTGTACCATGTATGGACCACACATTGAACAGAGAGGGCGGATAAGGGGAGGGTTGAACCTTTATTATGGATGCCTGTGATATCATGGGAGGCTTTTCCTGGTGTGCATGTCGGTGGAGTTACAGAGGAGTGCATATTCATTGTAAAACTTCAAAGTTAATCCATGTTACAAAACCACATTAAAAGTCTAGTTCAACATTTATGCATCCATGTTACAAATTATAAAAGAAATCTCCTTAACTCATATTTTGATGTTCATAGGCCATAAGAGTGCCAAAAATACATTAAAAAGTAATTAGTCTTATATTGAACAAGTACATATCAGATCCTTTATGTGAGCATATCTAAGCTGTGCTGCGCTTTCGGGAAACCTTTGTCAGATTTTCCAATATTTAAAAACAAGTGATTAAAATGTTTATATTACTATCGAACCTAAAGATGTTGTTGAAATTGAAAAAAGGGACTCATTCATGGGTGGTGCAAAGAGTTATACGCCTTAAAAGATATTCAAGAGTCGGTGTCCTACATGGGTTGTATACCACGTAAGAGGGCTTAGAATGGCTTGGCTTAGAGATGATTGGCTACTTGTATATATGTTGTTAAATGTTATTGATTCCTGCCCTGGCTGGTCTTGCTCCTAAAGCAATTTACCAACTGCCCCAAAGCCTGCTATAGTCTGTTTTCTTACATACATCTGCCCCACAAAAACCTGACAGTCACCTGTGGTTACTCCAAGCATCGGCAGTGGTAAAAGTATACATATCCTCAGTGTGGCATCCCCATCTACTCTAAGAGTGAGCAACTCTGTTGGATTCACAATACAGAGAAATATTTTACTAGTTCCTCACATGACTCACCCTAAAAGGGCTCCCCCACAAAAGTCACTTCAACTAGTTCTATGTGGGTATGCCTTCTACATTTGCTATCAAACATTTATTTCACATTTGTTGACCAGGAAAGTCCAATTAGGACAGAGCCTATTTTCAGCAGAGGCCCAGGGAGAAACACTCCAGATGCATGTTCTTGGAATGTGGGCAGAAACCAGAGCACCCACAAGAAGACCATGCAAACTCCACATAGAATGTATCCCCAGCCAAGAATCAAACCAGATAACCTCTTGCTGTGAGGTAACAGTGTTAACGTCTGCACCACTGTGCTGCCCTTAGATGTCGCTAGAACTTGAATACTACATCCTAAGTCTGCTTTTCTAATGTCCCCCTATTAATTATGACTACAAGGTATAATGCCTAATTCTTAATCTTTTTTATAGCCAATCTCCATTCTCTTTTTTTCCTTTTTTACTTTATGCTAAATGTATATAGCTTGTAAATAGTTTATGAATTTTGTTGCAAAAGTTCTATTTTCTCAGTTCTTGGTTTGACACCCCAATTTTGTGTTGTACTTGTTAAATGTATTAATTCTTTTTCATTGTTTCACACCTGTTAGCAAGTCATGTCTATAGAATTGCTAATTATTTGTTAGAACCTTGCATGATATTTTTATAATAAAAAGTTTAAGTAAAAAAACTCTAGTGTGGTGAAATGTTATCCATATGAAACAGACAAAATGACATGCAATATAATAATGCAACATACGTAGGTTGCATTTAATTCTGTAATTACTGGGCAGAAGCCTGAATTTTTATTACACATATTACTTAATCGATTTCATAATTTCTTATTTGTACTCATGTTTTTATTTTAAATGTTTATGTTTGCCTGTGCCCAGATTTAATTGACTTTTAGTATTGGTAAAATACGTAATCAGAGTTTAAACAATGTGTATTTGGACAAAATGAATATTCTATTTTTAAACTTACAGTAAATGTTCACGAATATTTAATTTATGATGTGTATTTTTTTCTGGTTTACATGAATAAATGCTTAAGCAGTATATATATATTAGGACAGGTGTCTGTGAAATGTATGATTAAAATTTGAGGGTTGAAAACTGAAAATGATAAACTGTAGGGCAGCTAATGAATTACAGACACATGGGGATTGGAGAATATAGTTTACAGTGAATCATTACTTAACAAGCCTATTTTTGAAAGAAGAAGAATGTTTCTTATCTTACTTAGCCATAAAAATATATTGATGAGTTAACCTGAGATATAATATCCTGAGGGTCCTTGGCTTTTTAGACTTGCAATGTTAGTAAGGTACTTAGGTGACTTCTAGAATCTTGGAGAAACTATGTATGCAGCATGCATGGAAAGGTATAGTAATGGAAGGATTAGGATGTGTATCCAGCATACACATCATGTTATGGGAGTGTCTGCTGATACAAGGCTTTTAGTAGTGAGGTTTGTGTTATGGGAGTGACACAGGTGGTGAGTGCCTGCTGATACAAGCTTTTAGTAGTGAGGTTTGTGTTATGGGAGTGACACAGATAGTGAGTGCCTGCTGATACAAGGCTTTTAGTAGTGAGGTTTGTGTTGTGGGAGTGATACAGGTGGTGAGTGCCTGCTGATACAAGTCTTTTAGTAGTGAAATCTGCGTTAAAACAGTGATACAGGTGATGACTGCCTGCTGATACAAGGCTTTCAATAGTGAGGTTTGTGTTATGGTATTGATACAGGTGGTGAGTGCCTGCTGATACAAGCTTTTAGTAGTGAGGTTTGTGTTATGGGAGTGACACAGATAGTGAGTGCCTGCTGTTACAAGTCTTTTAGTAGTGAGGTTTGTGTTATGGGAGTGACACAGGTGGTGAGTGCCTGCTGATACAAGGCTTTTAGTAATGAGATTCTTGTTATGGGACTGACACAGGTGGTGAGTGCCTGCTAATACAAGGCTTTTAGTAGTGAGGTTTGTGTTATGGTAGTGATACAGGTGGTGAGTGCCTGCTGATACAAGGCTTCTAGTAGTGAGGTTTGTGTTATGGGAGTGACACAGATGGGGAGTGCCTGCTGATACAAGGCTTTTAGTAGTGACGTTTAGACAGTACTGAAAATAGACGTGGAATATCACAAACATTATTTGTTATGATATCATGGAAAAAGAAACAAAAATGAGATGTATAAGGAACAGAGGTATTGTGGGCACAGTAAAGGATGTGTAAGGGAAATAGAAAGAATACAGGCATGGCTAGAGAAATCAAACGATGCAATAGTTTTGGGTATAAGATCACATGCTAGGTTTAACTTTGAAATTGGGTTAGATGTGCTATTTTCAAACTATGCCCTTGGCAAGACTTGACAATACTGTTCTGAAAATATTAGGCATCATACTTGAAGGCAGGAACCCTTTCCACACAGTCTCCACTGACATATAGTGGGTTATGATCTGCATTGTGCCTCTGGAACTTTATTATGAGTTATTTTGTTTTGTAGACTTCAGGGCAAAGTTATTCTCAGTACACCATGCAGCTAGTCTTTGAACTTCATCTCTATATGTTGCCTCATCTCTTCCTGAAATAAGTCCAACCACTGTGGTGTCATCTGCAAACTTAATGATGGTATTCGAAGAATGAGAGGGGACACAGTCATGGGTGTAAATAGTATACAAAAGGAGGCTCAGCACACAGCCATGTGGGACATCAGTGTTTAGCCTGAGAGTGGCGGAGAGGTATGGGCCTAGTCTAATCATAACCAAAAAAAGGAGGATGCAGAACAAACCAGTAAGCAGAAACAAAGCACCCTGAACCACTGCTAGGTAGGCACACAAATTTATTAAGCCGAACAGTTCACTCGAAAAAATAACGCTGAATCAAATCACCATACGTTTTCGTCCACAACTTCATCAGATTACACTAATACATTCAGTTAACTGCTTTTATATACTCATCCAACTTTTAAAAAAAAAAGCAGTTAACTGAATGTATTAGTGTAATCTGATGAAGTTGTGGACGAAAACGTATGGTGATTTGATTCAGCGTTATTTTTTCGAGTGAACTGTTCGGCTTAATAAATTTGTGTGCCTACCTAGCAGTGGTTCAGGGTGCTTTGTTTCTGCTTCCTAGTCTAATCATCTCAGGATGTTTAATCAAAAAGTCTTTAATCTAACAGAAGGTAGGTTCTGAAAGTCCTAAGCCAGCAAGTTTAGTGACCAGTCTGTTTGGAATAACTGTGTTAAAAGCTGAACTAAAGTATCCAAAGAGCATCCTCACATAGCTCCCATGCTGCTCAGGATGACAAAGTGCAATCTGTAAGGCAATGGAGATGGCATCTTCCATAGACCTATTTGCTCTGTAAGCATACTGGTTTGTATCCAAGGTAACTGGGAGACTGTTCTTGGTGTGTCGCAGAGCCAGTTGTTCAAAACACTTCATGATGACTGGATTAAATGTCTCTGGATGGTAGCTGTTGAGACTACTGATGACAGATTTCTTTTGCAGTGGAGTGATCATAGTTGACTTCAGACAAGATAGAATATTAGACTTAGATAGAGACAGGTTGAAAATCTTTGTGAAGACCCCACAGAGCTTGGTCCGTGCATACTTTCAGCACCCATCCCATCACTCCATCAGGACCAGCAGCCTTTCTTGGATTAACTAATTTCAGCACATGTCTTACATTGTGCTCTTGTACTGTGAAGTTGTGATTGTGGGAGGCTGATATATATAACGTGAGACTGTTGTGGCCTATCTGCTGGTGCCTAGGTATAACCGTCTCTGTGGTTTCCATGAAAAAACAGGTGAATCAACAGCTATAGGGTTACTGGTTTTATTATTGGTGATGTGCTGAATACCTTGCCATAGTCATCATGGGTCTTTGTTGGTGAAGTGGTCCTCTATCTTCCTTTTGTAGGCTACTTTAGCCTCTCTGATGGCTTTCTTTAGGTTGGCTCTAGCCATGTTGTAAAGGATTCTGTTGCCAGACCTGAAGGCTGTATTGCAGTACTTGAGAAGAGATCTGACCTCCGTCATCATTTAGGGCTTCTGATTAGGGTACATACGAATGTGCTTGCTGATAGTGACATTGTCAACACAGGTTTTTATGTGGCAGTACCACTGATCCTCAAAAATGTCCCAGTTAGTTCTTTCAAAGCAATCAAGAGTGCACCTTCTGGCTATATACTAACAATCTTTGTAGTAATCTGTTCTTTTCTCATAACAGGAGTGTATGCCAGAGTCAAGAGTATGGACAAATGGTTGGACTGGCCTAGATGAGGTACTGTTTTTCCCCATAACTATCCTTGATATTGGAGTAGGCCTTTTCCAGTGCATTTTCCTCTCTGGCTGCACATTTAATGTGTTGATGAAATTTGGGGAGAGATGACTTTAAGTCCATCTGATTGAAATCACTACCTATGATATGAACAGTTTCAGTATGGATGTTTTGTTGAAAGTTAATTTTGTCAAATGGGTGACCTAGACCTGTTCAAGCATTAGCATCTGGTGGAATGTGCCTCTGGAAATGTATTATGAGTTATTTTGTTTTGGTAGACTTCAGGGCAAAGTTATTCTCAATACACCGTGCAGCTAGTCTTTGAACTTCATCTCTATATGCTGCCTCATCTCTTCCTGAAATAAGTCCAACCACTGTGATGTCATCTGCAAACTTAATGATGGTATTCGAAGAATGAGAGGGGACACAGTCATGGGTGTAAATAGTATACAGAAGGAGGCTCAGCACACAGCCATGTGGGACATCAGTGTTTAGCCTGAGAGTGGCGGAGAGGTATGGGCCTAGTCTAACCATCTCAGGATGTTTAATCAAAAAGTCTTTAATCTAACAGAAGGTAGGTTCTGAAAGTCCTAAGCCAGCAAGTTTAGTGACCAGTCTGTTTGGAATAACTGTGTTAAAAGCTGAACTAAAGTATCCAAAGAGCATCCTCACATAGCTCCCATGCTGCTCAGGATGACAAAGTGCAATCTGTAAGGCAATGGAGATGGCATCTTCCATAGACCTATTTGCTCTGTAAGCATACTGGTTTGTATCCAAGGTAACTGGGAGACTGTTCTTGGTGTGTCGCAGAGCCAGTTGTTCAAAACACTTCATGATGACTGGATTACATGTCTCTGGATGGTAGCTGTTGAGACTACTGATGACAGATTTCTTTTGCAGGGGAGTGATCATAGTTGACTTCAGACAAGATAGAATATTAGACTTAGATAGAGACAGGTTGAAAATCTTTGTGAAGACCCCACAGAGCTTGGTCCGTGCATACTTTCAGCACCCATCCCATCACTCCATCAGGACCAGCAGCCTTTCTTGGATTAACTACTTTGAGCACATGTCTTACATTGTGCTCTTGTACTGTGAAGTTGTGATTGTGGGAGGCTGATATATATAACGTGAGACTGCTGTGGCCTATCTGCTGGTGCCTAGGTATAACCGTCTCTGTGGTTTCCATGAAAAAACAGGTGAATCAACAGCTATAGGGTTACTGGTTTTATTATTGGTGATGTGCTGAATACCTTGCCATAGTCATCATGGGTCTTTGTTGGTGAAGTGGTCCTCTATCTTCCTTTTGTAGGCTACTTTAGCCTCTCTGATGGCTTTCTTTAGGTTGGCTCTAGCCATGTTGCAAAGGATTCTGTTGCCAGACCTGAAGGCTGTATTGCAGTACTTGAGAAGAGATCTGACCTCCGTCATCATTTAGGGCTTCTGATTAGGGTACATATGAATGTGCTTGCTGATAGTGACATTGTCAACACAGGTTTTTATGTGGCAGTACCATTGATCCTCGAAAATGTCCCAGTTAGTTCTTTCAAAGCAATCAAGAGTGCACCTTCTGGCTATATACTAACAATCTTTGTAGTAATCTGTTCTTTTCTCATAACAGGAGTGTATGCCAGAGTCAAGAGTATGGACAAATGGTTGGACTGGCCTAGATGAGGTAGTGTTTTTCCCCATAACCATCCTTGATATTGGAGTAGGCCTTGTCCAGTGCATTTTCCTCTCTGGCTGCACATTTAATGTGTTGATGAAATTTGGGGAGAGCTGACTTTAAGTCCATCTGATTGAAATCACCACCTATGATATGAACAGTTTCAGTATGGATGTTTTGTTGAAAGTTAATGTTGTCAAATGGGTGACCTAGACCTGTTCAAGCATTAGCATCTGGTGGAATGTAAACAGCTATAACTATAACAGCAGTGAACTCCCGAGGTAAATAAAAGGGCTTGCATTCGATTGTTACATACTGCAGATCAGGACAGCAGTAACTATCTACAATTTTTGCATTGGTACACCAGCTGTTATTCACATAGATGCAAAGCCCCCCACCTCTGCTGTTATCTGAGTCTTTATTCCTGTCCCACCAAAAAGCTGTGAAGCCTGCCAGCTCAATGGCTCCATCTGGTATACAAGAGTGTAGCCATGTCTCTGTAAATAATAAAATGCAACAGTCTCTTACAAGTTTGTTCTCAGAAATCTTTAGCTGAAGTTCATCCATTTTGTTTGTGATAGATCTAGCATTAGCAAGACATATGCTGGGAAGAGGTGGTTTGTGAGGATCTTCCTTAGCCTAGCATGTAGGCCGGACCTGCAGCCATACTTTTGTTTCCTGTGTCGTTTCCACCTTTGTCGCTTGCCTGAGATGACAACAATCCAGGGAGAGCCTGGTGCTCTTGCTATTTCCTCTGGTATGTCATCCATCCTTGCATCCTCAACCCCTTTTCCCATTTTGTACATGGGGTCGGGGTGTCACTTCAGCAGTGACAATCATCTCAAACCAAGGTTTACACACAAATTCACTTGTAAGCCTGAGGGTGCTGAAATGCAATATGCAAGAGATCTTGCCATCTGTATCTAAGATCAGCCTGATTGAACTTAACAGTAAAGAACATACATATGAACACAAAACATACAGAAAACAAGGACTGAGAAGGCGAGCATAGAGCCACTGCGATGGTGCATGCTGCCATCATAAAAAAAAGTGTATTCTAGAGCGTGAATTTTATGCAGTTTTTCATATCATTTGAATCACATAATGTGTTGTATTTTCTTTCCTTTAAAAATGTGTGCTACAAGTCTGATCCATCCCCTTTGCTAAGTTACTGCCCCATTTTGTCAATGCATGTCCTTCCGAAATTCATATTGTAATTTTGTGCATACATACATTTGTAATCTTAGCTACTCTGTAGGCTATACAGAATAGGAATTAAAGACAAGCAACACATATGGTGACTTGTAATTTGCTGTATGTATTGAAAATAAAAAAAAAACTATAATTCAAAACAGCATTCAAGAAATATTTTTTTCAAAATCTCACTATACATCATCTGCAGTTTCATAATTGCAGTACAACATAGCATAGCAGTCCCTTGCTTATGTTAATTTCATCAAAAGTACTTTCAGAGAGACTAGTTCTTAATGCAGTCTGAATCATCCTCTTACTAAACGTGTTAATTGCACTGAAACCAGATAATTATAGTCTGTGAATTGGATTTATGACAACTACAATAGTATTTGATTTCAACCGCGATTAGTATGATTAGTTGCACAGGGTTCAATTTATTATATTTTATTTTTTCTAATGTCACTAAATCTGTTTAATATCATTTATCTACTTTCCTTTGGTCAGATTTTACTGCATCCTCAGTGTCAATACCAAGGTCTATTAGGTTGCAATAGGCTACTGTACTTTATAGGTTTCATAGATTCATAGGTAAGTACTAAGCTATCTGCCCAAGGGCATCTATAAGCCTAACCAGAATGTGCTGACTTTCACAGCCCCTTTAGATTAGTTCCCTGTGCCTCTGTCCAGCAGCGCCATTAGTTCCCTGTGCTTCTGTCCAGCAGAGCCACTGCAGTGATCCCCGTGATAAATTTTCTGTTTCACATTCACTCGTCAAGGTTTCTCTTGAAGAGTGTTAGTGAAGGGCTCTGCCTAATGTAGATTGGAATCCTTTTCCAAAGCATGGGGAGTCTCTGGGACAGGAATCTATCCCTCCAGCACATCCTATTTATCATTGTGGTGAGGTTTAGATCCCTAGAACGTGTGGCTCTTGGGGATTTGCTTTTTTTTAGGTGGAGCATGTCCATCAATTCTGGGTTGGACATGGCCTTGTATGTATTTCCATGGCAACTACTTCTTTGAGCTTCATCAAAAATTGGTCTTACCAGAAAACATTTCTAGTCAATAAATGCAATTAACTAACTAAAAAATAATCAAACAAACTGTTCTCAACTGTGAATACAATTTAAGAAGAAAGGCTACTCTCTTTATGCATCTAATTATCAGAGGTTTAGTGTGGCTAGTTTTTAAAATTACATAATACAGCATTTTTACACTTACAGATCAAGTTGTTAATGCCAGTGTAAGTTTTATTGACACAACCAAAACTTATGTATCAGTGATTCACTTCTTATTTTGCACCAGACCATTAGAATGGGGTCCAGCTAAGAACTTCTGTAAGTAGTTTTAAACTTACCTCAAGCAGAGAGTATTTAGGCTTTACCATAGCAAATATTGCCTTGAAAATGCTTTGTAATTCATCCATCCTCTTGTATTTGTAAATGTAATAACACGGAATGTACATAGTTTTCCCTACAATCATGTGCTTACTGTGTATACTTCCTTCCTGACTTGTAATAACGTATTCATTTAACAGTGGCCTGTAACAATCTGCAAAGACTAGGGTCAGCTAGAAAATTAACACAATGATTTCTAAGGGTTTTTTTTGTTCAAATATTTTTATTAAATGTAAACACATGAAAATATTACAGACATTATAATGTAAGTTTTAATTAGATAACTATATACAATATTTACACTTGGCCTAATATGAGAAATTTTTCACAAGAAAGAAATAATGAAACTTTTCATTTACCAATATACATTCAAAATATTTAAAAAAACATTCAATCAAAATTATAGAGAATGTGTTGTTTTAAGAGTTTCTATTAAACCAAGAACTTTGATTCAAGGATTATCAGCCCCTTTCCTGGGGGAAATTCTTGTTTACTTCACTTTTATATCTGCGGATGCTGATTCTTCCAATAATAATAGAATGATTTCTAAGTTTTAACTAAGCAGGCAATCTATAAAACTGTCCAGTCTGTGTACAGAACTGCTTGATACCTTCCTGTCATATCTTTTAGTCCCCACTGTGACATCTTGGGGGAATTTAACTCTATGAAATTGATATTTTAGTTGCATTCATCACCGCTTATGATAAAGTCTCAATTGCAGGTTCTTATGTTTTAACAAAATAGGTCATTGTTATTCAGTTATCACCAGTCCTTTTAACAGAGCACTGAGACAGCTCTTACAGTAGAGTACAGTTTAGTAACTAGTCTCTCAGAACAGAAGTCCATCTCATGTAAGGTGCTTAAGATGAATATACAAAACTATCTTATGTCCAGCACATAGCAAATAATAAGTTTTTGGACTCATCAAAAAGACAAATGGCTTGATTGTAATACAAACAAGCTGAGTACATGAAACAACAGCTTTACATTAGCAAAAGAACAGTGAGTTCTGGAAGTTTCCCTATTTGGAAAGTTCTGCCAACCAATTTTCTTCTCAAACCTGAAGAACAATAGAGCTTTTTGTTCTGCCCAAAACTCATAAACTCTTCTTTTTCTTATTCAATCTCACCTTCAGGCTATTCACTGAAGCACAGTACTTATAGCTGTAATGAGTACACCCTATTCCAAATGCATCCTTCTCAGGTTTCAGCTCTGTCTCTCAACTGCATAGTGGCAAATCCTTTCTTAGCACATTACTCTCTTCTGACTTGTTACAGGCACAGCAATTTCTTCATATAGCTTCTTACTGGCTTCATGGTAGTTATCCCTTCCCCACTCTATAGTCTGTCCCCAATAGGCAGCAGTTTACAGGGAGACTGTAAGCGGACTTGTATTCTAACTGAACCACTAATTGGACTTTCTTCTCTACTTGGAGCAGTCTACTTTGGCATGTCTATAGCCCTCAGGGGTTATTATGTCACACTATATATGTGTTTATATCTCTAATATAATTTCACTGCTAAGATTTATTTATCTATTTTGATGCTTTTTTAAACTATATAAATCCACTCGGAGTTTGGGTCACTCCAATGCCAGTCTTTAATAAAATGCTTTCCTGACAATCATATAATTCACAAGCGGACTATGATGGAATCAAACCCAAGACTACAGAAAATTCATCAACATATCCTCAAGCTTTGCATTTAACACACATATCATTAGGTAATCAGGAGAATATATAAACAGCTCTGTGCTTACGACTTGTTGGCAACTCATTGTCTCAAACATTTTTTTTTATTGGAAGATGGCTGTTTTACCTCATTTTTATTGCAGACATGTATATTCCCATATAAGTGTGACTGATCCTGCTTACATACAAACAAAACTCAATGATGTTTGTAGATTTTCTTCAGAAGATTTCTGTAAGTACCATTACTGCTGCCTAAACAACAAGCTTTCATTTCTTGACAAAGAAGAAGTGACAGACTATAATCTGCAGGTGTCAGAATAGGGGCAAGGGGTCATGGCCCATTCTCTGTTATAATATAGAGGATTATGATCAAGTTGCAGATGCTTACCAACTTATTATGTGTTTGAGACATGGATGCCAAGAAATTCGCCTCTCAAGCAAAAGCTAGGGAGGTGAATCTTGGCATCCATGTTGAGTACACATAATATTAGGTTAGGATCAGTGACTCTTTTTTGTGCATGGAGCTTTATCTGCTCCATGTGCTACCTGATATAGTAAAAATAAAAAAAAAATGCTGAGTGTTTTACTGTATTTCAAAGCCATGAAGCACTAAGTAAGCTTTGTCAGAAAGGCAGTTTAACTCAGTCCTTTACTTTTACACTAACCTTCTATGCCTCTCAACTGTCCAGATTTTTACCTCATATGTTTAGTCTGGTCTTCATAAAGTCTGTGGTTTTCAGATTACTGAAGACGCTAAATAATGACATGCATTTACATTTCAGATTTCATATCCTTCAGAAAATGCAGGTGAACACACATCCTAATATTTTAGTACCTTTCTAAGTATAACAGGAAGTCAGGACACACTACCAATGGACAGCAGCAGAAACAGATCTTTTACTCAGCCGCTATGATTTACTGATCAGTACTGGCAGATTTTACTGCCTAGCCTGAGAATCGACCTTAACAACTTAAGTAGGGGGGTGCCATTGGGTCTCATGCTACTCTAGTGCTTAACTAATGTGTCTTTTTCCAAATATCAGAGCATAACCACTACAAATAAGTTATGACCAAAGCATATTGTGTGGACTTTAATTTGCTATGTAAGTTTAAATGGGTTTTTGCCTGCAGAAGCAGATGCCTTGCAGTGCTGATAACAGTAGAATTAGTTAAAAGGTAGTTTACATGGAATACAGAAAGCAATATTTATTTTTATTTATTTATTTGCAGTTTGTTTGCCAGGATAGCCCAGTTGGGTCTTGAAGAACCCATTTTCAATGGAGTCTTGGGGAGAAAAGCTCCAGAACATACATGAATACAAGAATACAAAATACAAAAATACAAATATACAATATAAATGCAAAAAGTCACAAGAATACAAGATAAAAAATTACACTATTAAGAGGGAATTCAAAAACAAAGTAACAAGTTGCCAAAAGAGTGGCATTATGAGATCCTAGTTAGTATACTGAATTAACTTCATTACGGTTCCTATACAAATATCAGGATTCCTACCATTATTATTACAAGTTATTAGACCGTAGGAAGCTATTTACAGCTATAGTGGCTAGTGAGGAGTAATTATGGACAAGGAAATGATGAAGGGTGTGAGCAAGAGTATTCCCATTGCGAAGTTAGGTGTGAGTGAAGTAGGGTTTTGAAGACAGAGAGTCTGTTTGTGGTACTGATGGGAGGCGAAGAGAATTCCAATGGTGTGTTAGCGAGAAAGATAGGAGGTGGTTGTCTGGTGGATGGGATGGTTTGTGTAGTTCTACTAGATTCTAGAAGTTAGATCTGAGACACCTATCAGGAAAACGGATTTTGAAGGTGGAGGCAAGAGAGAGACAGAGAGGTGTTAACAATAACTTTGTGTGCTTGGATAAGTTGGATATAGGTAAGATAGTTGGGTAGTTTTAACCAGTTTAGCTAAGGTAGGGAAATACAGTGATGTGTCTTGGAACTATGACCAATTCAAATTTTGAAATTTTATAGTAGCAGGAGGAAAGCTTTGACTTGAGGGAAGATTGCAGATTGATAAGAATAGAGGCACTATATAGGAGGGAAGGGATGAGGTAAGTAGTAGCAAGAAGAAGCCTGGTAGAGGGAGAGATATTTATTTATTTATTTATTTATTTGCAGTTGGTTTACCAGGATAGTCCATTGGGCCAAAGTGAACCCATTTTCAATGGAGTCCTGGGGAGAAAAGCTCCATAAACAAATCAAGGTTACAATATGATGTAGATTATAAGCTTACATGTGTTATAAAATAGAGCAGACCAAAGACTATTAACATTACTATATGTCATAGATTGAAAATATACAACAGGAATTAGACCTGGGGAGAAAGCTCCATAAACAAATCAAGGTTACTATATGATGTAGATTATAAGCTTACATGTGTTATAAAATAGAGCGGACCAAAAACTAACATTACTATATGTCATAGATTGAAAGTATACTACAGAAATTTAGACAAAGACAAATATTACAAACAGTCTGGGTATGAACAGGTAGTACAGAATATTAAGGGAATAATTAGTAGACCTATACAGGATCGATAATACATGTTGGTAAACTTGCAGAGAGAGGTGTGGGTAAGAATTACATACATTTAGAAATTAATTTACAAGAATATATGAAAAGGAAGAATGCTATTGAAAGGAAGAGAAGATGAAAGTTTGCAGAGTAAGTTATGTAGGGTGGCAGCAGAAGCATTCCCATTGGGTTACTAGATGTGAGTGGAGAGTTTTTTTGAAGATAGAGTAGCTAGGGGTAGTACGAATGGATGGTGGTAGGGAGTTCCAGAGTTGTGCTAGACTAAAGGATAGGAGGTGTTTGCCTGGGGGACGAGCTGGTTTGTATACTTCTAGAAGATTTTGGTTGTTAGACCTTAGCACTCTGTCAGGTAGGTGCATTTTAAATGCAGAGGAAAGGGAGGTACAGATTGAGGGGTTGAGAATGAGCTTGTGTGCTAGAGTGAGCTGGGTATAGATAAGCTGATTGGGTAGTTCTAGCCATTTTAGTTTGTGGAGAGAGGAACAGTGGTGAATGGAAGACTTATGGCTAGTGGCGAACTTGGCGATTTTGTTGTAGCAACAAGATAGTTGAGTTTTCAGAGAGGATTGTAGATTAGTTAGGAGTGGAGCACCATAGAGGAGGGAGGGCATGAGAAAAGATGTAGAGGGTGAGTTTAGTGGTGGGTGTAAGATAATGATTTTGTCGATAAAGCATGCCTAGTTTTTGATGGGTTTTTTTGATATTTAGTTGTATGTGGGAGTTAAATTTAAGCTGATTGTCAATTTGGATACCAAGTAGCTTGGTCTCTGATACCAGTTCCAGGGTTGTGTTGTTATGACTAGTAATACAAAATGTATTTTTGTTGAAAGGGGAGACTTTAGAGGGAGTAAATACCATTAATTTGGTTTTAGAAGCATAGAGTGCTAAGTGATTTTTTCCATCCATTGTTCAGTGGAAGAAAAAGTATCTTGAGTTAGCTTTAGAAGTGTGGGGATAGAAGTGGCTGAGCAAATAATGGTAGAGTCGTCTGCATATTGGATGATATTAGAGAAAGGGATAGAGTTGCGGAAGTCATTAATAAATATATTAAAGAGGAGGGGACCCAATATGGAACCTTGTGGAACTCCATTTGGGTTATTAGGGAATGAGGAGGTTGCCTTTTTCCATTTTACTGCTTGATATCTGTTGGATAAGTAGCTAGAGAACCAGTTCAGAGAGGAAGGAGATAGGTTAAGTTTAGAGAGTTTAGGTAGAAAAAGGTTCTGGGAGATAGTGTCGAAGGCCTTAGAGAGATCCAGAAAAAGGGAAGAAACAGTATGACCTGAGTCTCGGGCTTTGTTTACAGTTTCCAGGAAGGAGAGGAGGGCTGTCATAGTACTGCGGCCTGGTCTGAAACCTTGTTGTGTGGGAGTTAATAGGTGGTTATCAATGAGATATGGTAGGAGTTGTAATTGGATACACTTTCCAAGGAGTTTAGAGATGGGAGACAGGATAGCGATGGGCCGGAAATTAGTGACATTGTTATTGTTGCCTCCTTTATGCAGGGGTATGATAAAGGCCTTTTTCCAAATTAGGGGTACTGTGCTTTCTTGGATGGAGCGGTTTATTAAAATACTAATGGGGTAGGCAATTGCTTCGGCAGCTATGCTCAGGAATTGTGGAGGAATATTATCAGGCGCATTTGAACCAGGCTTCAGTTTTAGAAGGAGTTTTTTTATGGTAGTTGTGGGTATGGGTTTTAAAGAGAAAGGTGGGGAGTGGGAGGAGGGGGTATCTAGGGGTAGGGGTGATGAGGAGGGAGGGAGAGTGGAGTAAGAGGAGGAGAGTGTAGAGTTAGAGGATGGGAGAAGGGGTGCACTAGTGGTTGATGGTGGAGGGTAAGTAGACGAGGGTAGGGGTAAATGGGAAAGAGTAGTAGTGTTAGAGAAGGAAGAGGTTAATTTGGATATAGAATCAATAAAAAACAGTTAAATTGAGTAGCCAAGTCTGTATCGGAAGCATTCGGGTCTGGGGTGGGGGTGTCTGGTTTACTGGGATGTAGGAGAGTGGAGATGCCTTTCCAGAATTTCTGAGGGTTTGTTTTATTGTTGTTTTGGGGTGAGGAGAAGTAATTTTGTCGATCAGTGATGATGAGCTTTTTTACTTTATTTCAAAGTGTTTTATATTCATTATGGATGAGGGGGGTCCTACTTTTTTGGTATTGAGTCCAGAGTTTGTCTCTGTGTCGCATTGTAGCAAGTGTATTTTTGGTAAGCCAAGGGGCAGTTTTGGTCTTTATTCTTTTTGTTCATAGGGGAGCGTGGTGGTCTAGGAGGTGTAAGAAGGTTGTGCTGAAATGGGCAACTGCATTATCTAGAGGAAGTGTTTTTAGGCTGTTCCAATTTATTGCTTTTAGAGAGTTAGAAAAAGCTGTTGGGTCAAAGTTTTTTTGGTTACGTGTGGTAATAAAGTTATGAGTATGATGAAGGGGTAAGGGCAGTCGGTGTGTAAATGTTGGTAAGTGGTCACTAAGAGGATCGGGGAGAGTACCGCTGTCAGAGTAGTAATGAGGGTAAGAGACTAAGATCCAGTCTAGGGTGGTGCCACTGGAGAGGTTTTTCGAGGGGCGGGTTACAGAGTTGATAAGCTGAGAGAAGTTGTAGAGGTTAATGTTAAGTGGGTTAGAGGGAGACTGAATGGAGGCCAAATTGATATTCATGTCTCCTAGGATTATTGTTTCATTACTGATGTTGGTGGAGAGCCAGGAGAGAATGTCTTCAAGTGTAGAAATATTGTCTCCTGGGGGAATGTAGAGGGAGGCTATACATATATGCTTGTGTTTGTTGATTTGGAGTAATGTTAGTAGTAATTCAGCATTTTAAAAGTGGGGAGTGGGTTTATTATAGGGAGTAACTGATAGTGGTTGTGATGGTAAAGCACGCCTAATTTTTTATGTGTTTTTTGATATTTACTTGTAGGTGACTATCAAACTTTAGCTTATCATCAATGAGAATTCCAAGAAGTTTTTCTGTAGAGACTATTTCGAGAGTTGTGTTATTTTGGCTGGTGATAGAGAATGAGTTTTTTATCTAAGGTGGTGGTTTTGGAAGGGTAAATATCATTAGTTTAGTTTTGTTTGCACTGAGTACCAGATGGTTGTCTAGCATCTATTGTTCTGTAGAATGGAAGGCTTCCTGAGTTAATTGTGCTAGTGAGGAGGTAGAGGTGGCAGAACAGATTATAGTGGAGTCGTCAGCATATCGGATGAGGTTGGTGTTGGGGATGGCATGATAGAAGTCATTTATGAAGATATTGAATAGAATGGGACCTAGGATTGATTCTTGGGGGATACCTGTGGGTGTATCTAGGAAAGGTGAAATAGCTTAATTAAGTTAAATAGCTGATTAAACAACAAAGAGAATGAAATACTGAGGCACTTTCCAGGTCTTGAGCAATGTGCAAAATCTTGTTCATTTCTTTTCTGCTTCATCTTCTTCAAGCCAGTCGGAGTCTGACACAGTAGAAAAAAAAGCTTTTGAGAAGTGTGGCAAAAAGTGTAGCAAAAAGAAAAAAATATTGATTTGCCTTAGGTTATAAACTGGTGAGTTCTTCTTTAGCCTTTGAGGAAATTGCTTACTTTGTAGACAGCAAAAGTTAACTTACCATCAAAAAAATGTGAACTTTCATTTGAGTGTATGTGAGTGTGGGAAGGTACCGTTCTAACTTCTAGCACTGAGACAATCTGTACAATAAATCCAATTGTGTCTTAGCTTTGTAAGGGTGTTACCTGGCTCTTCATTTTCTCTACCATATAACTGTGCCTAATAGTGTGGAGTAATTAGAGTCTGCCCACTACAAAAGGAACATGCAAATGTGAAAACTCCAGCCAATGTAGATGGATCCCTATCACAACACCGACATGCCACAAAGCCGACACCCAAAACACCGACACCAAAAGACCGACAACACACAATACAGACAACGCACAAAACCGAACACCATAACACCGACACCCAAAACGTAAACTACACATTACACACTATACATGCACTAACCTTAACCAAAACCCTAACCCTAAGGTCCAACACAACTGCATACCTACCCTACCCGCACCCTAACCCTAACTCACTTAACCCACCCCTAAACCTACAGTCCGTCACTATCGCACACATACCCTACCTGCACCCTAACCCTAACTCACTTAACCCACCCTTAAACATATAGTCCATCACTATCGCACACTCACCCTACCCGCACCCTAACCCCAACTCACTTAACCCGCCCCTAAAACTACAGTCCCTCACTATCCCACACTTACCTGTCCGCTCCCTAACACTAAATCCCTCACTCTATCGCATACTTACCGAGTCGCACTCACACCTTCCCATGTCGGTGTTCCGTCCGTCGGGATCTCACCTTGTCGATCATCTGCGTAGTCGGTCTTCTCGTCTCCTTCTTTAGAGTGTCGGCCTTCTGGCGTGTCAGTGTACTGAAGGGGACCCATGAAGATACATAGCTCAAGGGATGGTTTATCACAATACTAATTTACATAAATTCTACTGACCATCAAGAATTTTACATGTAGCTCAAATTTGTGGTATGTGTGGCTACATGCAGCAGCTACAAAACTTTTGATATAGGAAAAACCATGCAGTCATTTTAGACGCACAACTATGAACATAATTATGCAATTAAATTGAGAGTATACTGAACAGATTATACAGATGGTTCCCCTTGAAACTTTCAAATGCACAGAACGTTGACTCGCTGTTGTGCGAGTCGACAACCTCAAAAGTTTAAAAGAGAGAACTCCCGGAAATAATAAAGATATAAATAAAGTATATAAAATATATATAAAGTAGATGTAAGATCAGCTAATGTTGAGACCATAAAACTTTAGAAAAGAGACATAGAAAGCCATCATGTGTCTTGACACTGCACTTTCACCAATGGGGCTTCATTGGACCTACCTTTGAAAAAATGGAACAATTCCAATATACCAACACCAAATTGAGGCCTAACCAAATTGAGTCATAAATATAATGACTGTATAATGCTAGTATCAAGAAGACATTATAAAGATTATTAATCTGAACATAACAAAACATTATGAAAACAAGCTAAATTCTTGATCTTTTCTTTCAGGGGTCAGTAGTAGGCTTGGTGGTTAATTCTTCTTAGGTTCTAAACGCTATTTATGGAGATATGGGTGTTAAGTCCAGGAGGCTGATTGCATTATCTGGTCTTACATCTACTTTATATATATTTTATATACTTTATATATTTTTAAGCTATAGTATTGGAGCATTCCTGCTTGATACCAAAAGCGTATACTGATTTGATTTATTGTTATGTGAAATCTTAAGCACAGGATGGCCTTAAATGGTTCATTTGCATATTTCTCATGGGCCTCTAATACAAGGAATTTTAAAGAATCACACAGTGAAATCTCTAGCCTTGCCAGATTTCCCTGTAAATTTTCACAGATTTGGTTGGCCATTTGACATGTTTACTCACTGTTCTAGATTGTTATTAGGGATACTCTGCAAACACCTTATTGTAATAGACATCAGCTAGGTAAACTTGTGACCTTGATTCCTCAATGTAACAGATTTGCGCTCAACTACCTGAATTAATAAAGAGAAAGATTTTAACATAGAATGACGAGTCATGTATTTCTTTCACCGTAGAAGCATTTAAGAACAAGGAAGAATTTTACCAGGACTGGGATGCTAACTAATGATTTTTTTCTTTGGTTATTGTATTATCAATATAAGTTGAGGTGTGGGGGCAAAAGTAACACTAATAGTACTAGTAATGCAAATAATACTAATAATATCAATAATACTAATAATAGCATTAATACTTCTACTACTACTAAGTTAGAATCCAAAGAGTGTCCACAGCATGTAGTGACTAATGCTGCCACACGACAAAAAGGACTAGTTTAAACTGTGAATGTGTGTTAAAACAAAGACCATTGAAAATATTTGATTATGAGCTGATAAGCTTTGGTAATTTTATTTTAGCATGACCTGTTAGTTGTTTTTAAGTTAATGTTAATGTTATGTACAAGCACAAGTTTTATGCTAGTGGGTTGGTAATTTTCTATTTATGTGATGTTAATTTAGAGTTTTTAAGAGAGTAAATATAAAGAGGGGTGCAGCTAGAAAATTCCATTTTGTGCTCACAAACTCTTTTTGTTGCCCTCTCCCCAACCCACCTACCTGGCATTTAAAATTGGACATCTTTCAAAACGTTATCCCCCTCAAGCACTTAATAAATTTACGCATCATTTTATTTGTTCCTCTAAAACTACTAAATCTGGCCTGAAAAAAGTGACACTCTAAAAACTGTGCTCATTAGAGTACAAAGAGTATGCCTGGCTACACCCTTGAATGTCAGTGATTTTTAACAGTCTGAAGAAGTCTCATTTATAGTTGGTTATATTCGTTAACAGCTACATGACAGCACATTGTTTAGTATTCATTGGCTTTACATGACGTGTAGAGTTGCCAAACACAGATAAATGGCAGAACATGCTCAAGAAAGCATAAAGATCAGAAGTAAATGCTAATTAACTGATCCAACATGGTGAAGCTACTGAAGAAGCTATAAAGCAGTTGTGTTCACTCACTGTAGGCATTTGCCTTGTACATCAAAACTCCTTGGAAATTAAAAATGAAAAAACGCGAAGTCTTTTCCAGACTTTCAAAGGCATAAAGCATTAAGTGAGCTTTGTCAAAAAGGCATTGTAACTCAGTACTTTACTTTTGCATTCACCTTCATTGCCTCTCAACTGCCAGATTTTGCAGACTGTCCAGATATTTTGCCCCATGTGCTTGGTCTGTTATTTAAAATGTCTGAAAAAAACATGTTAGTGGTTACTGCTGCTATTATTATGCTGTATGTGCAACAGGCTTTAAACCAGGGTGCTGCTGCTGCTACTGCTGCCAGACCTCTGGCAAAAAGAAGGGTGTTTAGACCTCATTTGACTTATCATGGACTGCATGATACAGAAATTGTTGAGAGATACAGGGTGGACAGGGAAACAATGAAGGAAATATGCTGCCTCTGCTCCCCCCACCTCAGGCCCCAGGGAAATTATGGAGAATCCATCCCATAGGAAACAAAATTATGTTTATCACTACATACTAGCTACTAGCTCTTTCCTGAGATCCACAGAAAATATATTAGGGGTGTCACAGGCATCAGCTTTATTATATCAGTTTTTAAATGCAATGCTACTACATGCAGGGGAGCATATCTGCTTTCCATGAACCCCACAGGAGCATGCAAGAAACATCCTGGACTACTATGCAGTAGCACACTTCCCTTAAGTGTTGGGTGCCATAGATTGTACACTCATAGAAATAAAAGCCCCATCTGGGGAACAGAGAAGAAGGCATATCAACAGAAAAGGTTTCCACTCTATAAATGTCAGGTTGTCTGTAATGTTCAAGAGATCATCTACAACATCTGTGCAGGTAACCCAGCAGTTTCCATGACTCACACATATGACACACTTGTGAGCTGTACATCAGGTCTGCTAGGGGTGACATTCCTTAAGAGCACAGGGCATCTTTCGGGGGATGCAGGTTATGCACTGGACCCCTTGCTCATGACACCAGTTAAAAATCCACGTAACCTCAACAAGCAAGGAGACAATGATACCAATGCTCAAACAAGGAATATTAAAGAACATGTGTTTGGTTTGCTTAATCAAGGTTCCATTGTCTAGTCACATCAGGAGGTACACTCCAATATGACTAAGGCACCTCTACCAAAGTACTTACAGTATGTGCCATGTTACACACTTTAACACTTAGAAAACAGCCTCAACAAGGGCAGCCAGGGGCTGGAACACAGTTTCAAGGATCACAGTCAGAGTCAGCCTTCTGCAGATGGTGGTGGCAGACATAGACATGCGCAGTATGCTGTGGTAATGGCTAAGAGGCAAAGGATAGCACATGCACACTCAAAGCTTAAGATCCCACCTAGATACAAATAAGAAAATTGATGACTTTCAAACACCACAACCTTAATTTAAACATGTAATGTCTGTGTTCTGATAGCAAAAGAGTGGACAGAGAAATTCTGGAAGAAATATGCAGTGTCTGTTACCCCCACCTCTGACCCCAAGGAAATTGTGGAGAATCCATCCCATAGGAAACAAAGACATGTATTCCACCACCAACTGTGATTATATACCTTATTTCCATACCTGGCTCAGGAACAATGCCAAGAACACATTCTGCACCTTGCACTAATGACAAGGTAAGTGTGGAACATATAAAAAAATTAAGTTATAGAACTGATTATTCATCTGGAAATATGTATATGCTCCAGTCATGCCAGTAATATCTCCTCTGTCAGATTTTTGCTATATTCGCTTACATAATCCAAACAATACTGTGCATCAAGTATTTCAATTGACCATCACCTATAAAACAGGGATCTGATCAATTATACCCTGATTTGCACAATTCTGCCAAGAACCCCACAGGAGCATGAAACTTGAAAAACTTGAAAAAAAAAAAAAATACTCTTGTTTTCCATACTTTTCTAATAGTTTGTTCCAGTGATCAGATTTTGCTGATCCCTGGGCTTTGTCTTGGTTCCTGTTTTCTCCATTTTCCTTGTTTGGTCAAGGGGTAGTTTCTTTACTCACTAGTGGGAGTAGGGAGTACTGAGCTGCCTGTTTGTCCTCAGAGGAGTGGTTTAAGGCAGTAACTTGTAGTTTATTGGCCATTTTGGGTAATTTCCTGTCTTTTCCAGCCCCCTGCTATAAAGCACGCTTTAGCGCGCATTAGCGCGATTTAGCGCGATTTAGCGCGGAGCTGCCACTGTTGCACACTAGGGCAGCACCGGTTAAGCAGGTTTAAACTATTCGGGCTACCTAAAGTCCACTCTTCAAATTTTCCCTTAAAACTACCTTCCTCGAACTATACTACTGATCTAATCAGCGTATCCTATAATTAAAAAGATCATCTCTACTTGACTCCAAGTAGACTATTCTCTATCTGTTAAACGTAGCACTTGCTCCTACAGTACTTATTACCTTGATACGGCACTCTTGTCATAGATAGTACCCCAAAAAGGCAACCCCCCATTTCTCGGTCACCCACGTCCCCCAGAATCTTTTTTATGTTTTTGTCTATTCCTTCTAGCATGTCGAGGGATCAGTTGCTAGTGTCCTCTCCTGCTCAGCTGGTGAACCTGGGAATATTGAGGCAATGTTACAATTGCCTCATGTACACAGACAACCCTCTCCTCCTCCCACAAAACACAAATACATGCGAGAGATGCAACTATACGGCCAAACTGGAGGCTGAGCTCTCTCAACATAGGACTGGCAAGACCAGTCAGGAGGAGAAGGTTACCACACACACTATAGACCCAGTCTCACATAGTACCATTACAACCTCAAATCATACACATAAACACACAAAGACATACTGAGGCTCTGATCAAAAATCTACCAAAACAGCAGAGGCCACCAAAGCAGACACCCAAACAACCACCACCTCAGAACACAACACCTGCAACACATAGACCTCACAGTCAGAGTGTCAAACAGTCACAGCCCTTAAGGCCAAACACAATGCCAGACACACTAGTCATTGGTGACTCCATAGTCAGACACACTGACGTCCCGCTCACCAGACTGAGTAAGGAGAAGGTCACAGTAAGCTGCCTGTCGGGCGCTAGAATCCGCCACATAACGCAAGCACTCAGGTCTCTCAACAGCAGGTACAAACATGACTCAGTCATTGTCCACGCTGGTGTAAACGACCTGAGACGTACCTCCTTGGACTACATGAAAAGAGACATTGAGGAGCTCTCTGATTATGTAGCCCAGGCAGGTATGACCCTGACCTTGAGCAGTATCCTACCTTCACCAAGAATGATGCCACAATACAGAGATAAGATGATCAGCTTTAACAATTGGCTTAAACACTGGTGTCATTCAAAGGGGATCCAGTGTCTGTCTGCCTGGGATGACATGCTGGACAAGCCACGCTGCTTCGCAAGGGACGGCTTGCACCTGTCACCCCTGGGATTCCAGATATTGGCAAAGGCTCTTGCCACCCCATAGTGCCTTTTTTAGGCAAGGCTCAAATTCTAAACCTACCACCCTAGAACACAAAAAGGAAAAAACTAAGGGTAATGCTGCTCAATGCCAGAAGTCTAAATCTCAAAATGCACGCACTCGAGGCCCTTCTCAGTATGGAGAACATCGATGTCTGTGCTGTGACAGAAACCTGGTTCAAGGCTCCTGAGAGCACCCCAGCGCTATCAGGTTTTACCTCATATCATGCGTTCCGGCCCCAAAATCCGGACAATACCAAGAAAGGAGGGGGGGTATCCATATTCATCAAGGACACCCACACCTCAAGACTGGTGGCAATGCACGATGCATCGGAGACCATCCAGGTGCAATTAACCATAGGCAAGACTGCTCTGCAAATTGTAGCATGTTACAGGCCACCCTCACAAACTCAGCAACCTCACATGGCCTTCCTGAAAACACTAGAGGGGATAAATGTATCACCAAACACCATCATACTAGGTGACTTCAATTACCCTAATATAGACTGGGAACACTACTCAAGCCCAAACACCCTAGCCCAAAAGTTCCTGGAATTCATAAACTCAGATGCCATGGAACAACTAGTCACCATCCCCACAAGAGGAGATAACATACTTGATCTCATCATCACGAACATGGGAGCACAATGTTCAACACCGGAGGTGTACCCCTCACTGGTGAGATCAGATCACAAACTAATCTCGCTGGAAGTCCTCATCCCACCCCCACCTGAAATAAAAAAGACCACAGTAAAGAACTTCTCAAAAGCTGACTTCACACTTCTAAAGACTAGTGTGGTCTCCTTTAAGGCCCCCGAGCCGGAGGAAAACAGTACTCAAGCCGCTGAATCACTTACAAATGCCTTCTACCAGCACCTGCAGGACTGCATGGATAAGGCAATCCCAAGCAAAACAAAGACTCTTTGTACCAAAGGCAAGCGTCCAGTCTGGTGGACCCCAGCCATAAACAAACTCTACAACAAAAGGAGGAAGCTACTACAAGATAGAGCAAAATCCTTAAAAGGTAAGACACCCTTGATCACTATAAGTAAAAAACTAAGAGCTCTCATAAGATCATCCAAAGCAAATTTCGAGAGAAAAATAGCTAAAGACTCAAAAGACAATCATAAGGCCTTCTTTAGCTATGTTAGAAACCTGGGAGGAAACTCCCAGATATGCTCAGAGCTAGTTCAAAATGATGTGAAGATTACTGATCCTACAGACATTGCCAACATACTGGCTGACAGGTTCAGTGCAAACTTCTCCCCCCCCTCCCAAAAGGAGAGATATCTATACCAAACAATTGCAGCCCCCCAAACATCTCCAGCGCCCAAGTGACAACTGCTCTCTCCAAAGCAAAAAACACAGCATCCATGGGACCTGATGGTGTCCCCGGCTGTGTGCTCCACGAACTCAATGAGGAATTAAACCCACAGCTAGGACAGCTGTTTAATCAAGGTCTTACCTCTGGATACGTACCCAGGGAGTGGCGCACTGCAACTGTGGTCCCACTTCACAAAGGCGGTGCCTCCACTGACCCTGGAAATTACTGGCCCATTAGCTTGACAAGCCTTATCTGCAAAGCCATGGAGAGGATCATAATGGACCTCATAAATAAAGACATAGGGAATTTGCAGACTTTGGATCCAACCCAGTTTGGCTTTGTCAAAGGCAGATCATGCCTTTTAAACTTGGTTGACTTTTTCGAAACAGTCACCAAAGCCATTGATGAGGGAAAGGCAGTCCATACAGCCTACCTCGATCTGGCTAAGGCCTTCGATACAATACCCCACTCGGGTATCATTGAAAAACTCATCAGCTTAAATGTCAACCCATACATCACAAGATGGGTTGCAAACTGGCTGAGTGACAGAACCCACAGGGTCAGAGTTGCTGGCGCCATGTCAGACTCAAAGCCTGTCACAAGTGGTGTCCCACAGGGCTCAGTCCTGGGCCCACTCTTGTTTGGCATCTACTTTTCCAAGTACAAGCAAACACAGGAGGGTTATGGCTGACAAAGTTTGCAGATGACTGCAAACTGGGCGCCATAGTAGAAAACACATCTGACACAGATATCCTTCAGAAGGGTCTCACAGAAACGAATAACTGGTGCCAGAGCCACGGCCTAAAGTTAAATGCCAAAAAATGCATAGTCATACCCTTCAGGAAAAACAAGGTTACCCCTAGCTACCAAATAGGTGGAAATCCACTGAGCACAGAAGAAGTTATCAGGGACCTGGGGACCCAGGTTGATAGTAGTCTGTCATTCGACACCCATGTAGCTAAAGTAGTTAGGAAGACCTTCTACATTGCCCACCTTATCATGAAGGGATTCTCATCTAGATCAAGGGAGGTCATAGTCTCCCTTTACTCATCACTCATCAGACCAATGATTGAGTACAATGCCCCATTCGAATGTATCTGACCCGACACTTGCAGCAGCTGGAGAGGCCACAAAGTTCCTCACCAAAAGGATAAAGGGTCTCAAAATCTGTCCTATGCTGCCCGACTGAAAGAACTCCAGCTCTATTCAGTCGCTTACCGCTTGCTCAGAGGTGACCTTTACCTAACATACAAGGCCATGTCAAACCCAGATTTGATGAATATGCTTCACCTCAAAAAATCTAGATCCATCAGAGCCACAAGGGCGGGAGACTTAAACCTCGACACAGCTATTAATAGGACGTGCTGGAGGGATAGATTCATCACCCAAAGACTCCCTATGCTGTGGAACAAAATCCCAGTACATGTGAGGCAGAGCACCTCGCTGGCCTTGTTCAAGAGAAATCTTGACCAATGGATGGGAGATCGCAGATATACCCCAGGGATTACCTCAGTGTCACTGCTCGACAGAGGCACAGCAAAATAATGGGTATAGTTCCCCATACTAAAGGGGTGGCGTAAGCCACAAAACGATGGACTAGGCTTGTAAATGCCCTCGGGCAGATAGCCTAGTATGAACCTATGAACCTATAAGAAGCAAGACTGCAGTACCTAATGCATCCACTGCTGTTATTACAATAGTAACTAAAATACAATGTGGTTCAAAAATTATAGAAGCAGTCATTCACAAATGAGTGTAAACAAGAAACAACAACTTTTCTTCTGCAATGCATATTAATAAAAAAGCTCATGAATAAGCAAGCATTAGCTATCCACTGTGTGCATCGGACATAACTGACACCCTAAGTCACAAAGACATGTGCAAAGGGCAGGGCACAGTCATCACCATTTGCAGAGGGTGGGGGTAGGAGGGCAAGGCTCACACCAAAGAAGTGAGTGCATGTGAGTAAGAAACACACATATCTGTCAGAGTATGCAGTGTTCAGGGCTAGTAACAACTGATGTATAGCACTCAGCTGTACTGTTTTGATAATTTGTATCTGTATGAAGTGGTAAGAGCAAGTGAAAAACTTTTTTTTCTGTGCATATGTGTGTGTGTGTGTGTGTGTGTGTGTGTGTGTGTGTGTGTGTGTGTGTGTGTGTGTGTGTGTGTGTGTGTGTGTGTGTGTGTGTCTGTGTGTGTGTGTGTGTGTGTGTGTGTGTGTGTGTGTGTGTGTGTCTACATGAACACAATAAAGCACTGCGCTAGTTCTACACCCTTGCATCTCAAACAGGTGAGAGTCATGCATGGTAGGGTACTCAGTTCAGCATAATCACCCCTGACTGTGAGAAACACGTCTGCTAGGAGTTGCACTTTTTCTTCCACAGCCCTAACTAGAAGTCCGGTCACTACCTGACCATCAACAATGTTTGCTGGACAACCTCTCTCATGACTACATACAGGAACACAACCTTGTGGCCTACACATCTAGATCTGGACACTGCAATCACTGATGGAACAGTGGATGTAGTATCACCATGGGACTGGGATCTTGCACAGCCACATCTGCCAGTACCAGAAGATGTAGTGGCTCTCTGGCCACATGGATGCCTACCCTCCCCATCAGATATTCCATCACAGACACAGCCTAATCCATCCTGTCAAAGTAGTTGCCCACACAGTTCAGGGAGTCACTCATGTCAGAATTCACAGTGTTTAGTAGGTGTCACACTATCTCTTCTGAGACCTGGTGGAATGTGTCTATGTCTCCACTATGGCCTTACACATAGTCTAGTGGCACCTACTGACACACCAGCATCAGGAGGAGAGTGGATTAGCAGGCCTCCTCTGAGTACCACTACCAGCCGTCCTGTGTGGCACCACATACTTACAATGGCTACCAGAAGAAGCAACTAGCTCTGCAACTGGAGTAACCACACTAACCTGATCAATTGTGTCACTCTCAGCCTATCAAATAGTAGAGGTCTCTGTGTCAAGGGTATGCGTAGGCATACAGACTGTGTCTGAAATATGAGGAGGGGTGTGGAAACCTCAGTGTTAGACTAACCCTCTGCACCCCTCGACTGTGCCTCTTCATCATCACCATCATCATCAAAAGCTCTCTGATATGCCGACATCAGGTGGTAGGCATTCCACAGTGCCCCTCTCAGGATCACCTATGATAATAACCACAACAAGCAAAAAAGGAGAATAAACCTGAGCATATAATTTCCTTATTCAAAGGGTATGTTAAACTTAATAACTGCTAAAGCAACACTAAGTTTACCTCATCATCATCATCAACCCCTTTTTACCATTTATCTACAAGGGGTCAGGGTATCTTGGCACTTGTCACCAGCTCTCCTTATTCAATGCCACTCTCTTACCTTCTTAGGCACTTATGCCTGACTGTCACAGGTCTTCTCTCATACAATCTAGTCACCTCTTTGCTTGATGCCCTTGTTTCCTCTTTCCTTATTCCAGTCTGTCCCAAATCTTCTTCACCAGATTGTCTTCTGCTTTCCTGTACATGCACCTGAACCACCATGTTCTGTTCTCTTTGACTTTTATGGCAATTGGAGCTACTTTGGCTTTTGCTCTGATGTCCTCATTTCTTCATCTGCCCCATGGTGTACATCCTACCACCCATCTGAGTCACTTCCACCCCATAACCTCTAGCTTACTCAAATGTTGTGCCTTCATTGCCCAGGTTTCTGTACCATGCAACAGTACTGGTCGCACCATTGTTTTGTATACCTTACTTTTCAGGTTCTTTAGCATTCTTCAGTCATACACAGCCCCTGACACTCTGTGTCAGTTCATTGCAGTCCTCTGATTCTAGCTTTGACCTCCTCATTCAGGCTTCCCTTCTTCTCAACCACCCTTCCTAGATACTTGAAGCTGTTGACCTGTTCTTCTGTCTCAATTTTCATCTTCTTCTGATTTCCTCCATTTGCTACCATTACAACTATCTTATCTGGACTCAAGTTTCACCCCTGTGCCTTCAGTTATGCATTCCATTCCCCTACCCTTTGCTGAAGTTCTTGCTCAAAGTCTGCCTGTTATGCCACATCATCTGCATTCTGCAATTTTATTGACTTGTCCCCTCTGATCTGTTTACTAATGTAGTCCATCACCCATATTACCAGCAGTGGGCTGATAGCCGAACCCTGATGCACACCCACTCCTGCTGGGAACCCCATCTGTAAGACTGAACACTATTCATACTTGAGGCATTGGGTCCCTGTACATAGCTTGCCTCTAGGACTATAAACCACCACAGGACTGCCCAAATCAGATTTCTTGGGACCTTGTCATATGCTTTCTCCAAGTCTAGGAATGTCCAGTTAGACTCTTTCCTCATTTCTAGCTTTTTCTAAAGTATCTGCCTCACTGCAAAGTGGAGTTTGGTCCAGAGCAGTGGCAGTCTCTGGGAGACATATCCATCTCTCCAGCATGTCCTGTTAATGTCACAGGCTAGGTTAAGATCCCTAGAGTTAGTGAATCTTGTCCCATTTGACTTAAGGATGTGCAGCATTTCCATTAGGACAGGGACAAGACTGCTCTGTAGGCCAGGCACAGGTCACCTCTCAGCAGCCTATAAGATACAGAGTACAGTGACAGGGCCTTCAGTCTGTCCATGTAGGTCATGTGTTGAAGGCCCTTTACTTTTGGGGGATAAGCCTCTGAGGTCTCTCTAGCTGCTGGAGGTGTCTGGTGAGGTACAAACAGAAGAGAGCATAGTACTCTATTAGTGATCTGATGAGGGATGACTACAGGTGAGTTATAACATCCTTAGCTCTGGATATGATGCCCTTACGTATGAGATATGCAATGTAGAAGGCCTTCTTACCACTCTGGACACATGGTGATCAATATTAAGGTTGCTATCAACCTGTGTTCCCAAATATTTCACCACAGGGTTTGAGCTAAGGGGTTACTGAATAGAGCAGGTGCTTGGGAAGATACACACTGAATGGTGCGTAATATTCAATGCTGGGCCTAATGAGTGATGAATAAAGCGGGAGTATAACTTCTTTAGAGTGTGAGGCAATGTCACAAAGGATAACCTGTGCATGGTAGAAGGATTTTCTAACCACTACCAATACAAAGTGGCCAAAGGAGAGTCTGTTATCAATGCATATACCCAATTCCCTGATTGCTATATTAAATGTAAGTGGAATGTTATCTATATGATAAGCAGTAGTGATGCTAGATTTACCAAAGGAGATTATGCTGCATTTCTTGGTGTTAATACATCAAGTATCTGTTTGGTGCAGCCCTTGCTGGAGAATTTGAGTATCAGAATGGGATTTCATAACCACCCCCAGTTTGCAATTATCAGCTAACTTGTTTAGCTAAAGCCCATTAATATCAGTTTTTATGTCACATAAATATCTGCCAAAGAGGATGGACCCCAGGACAGAGCTTTGTGGGAAACCACTAGTAACATATTTCTGTCTGTCTTAAATACCCCCAGCCTTAATGGTATGGTTTCTGCCAGTCATCCAGTTACCAATCCAGTAAGCTGTTAATGGGTTAATGTTGAGTTGAGAGAGTTTATCAATACTCCTGTTACGGGGGATTAGGTCAACTGCTTTAGCAATGTTTTCTAAATAAGCAGTGTGGACTATATACCCATTATCTATGGCCACAGTAACCCTTTCCGAGAACTCAAGCAGGCTAAGCAGGCACTATCTGTCTTTTACAAAGCTAAACTGATGTGTATCCAGGGATGTAATTTCATCTATATAATTATTTGTTCAGTTATTATAAATTCCAAATCCATGCAAATAATGCTAATAAGACTAATAGATCTGTAATTCCTAAGGACAAATAGAGAGACTACTTTTATGCAAGGGCACCACAACTTCCATTCTCCACCCATAGGGGGTATAACCAGTGAAGAGTCTCAGCTTGAACAGTTGATGGATGGGTTTTGCTAAGTGGGACTTAACACTTCACAACAGGCATCCAGGGATATTGTCAGGACCAATGGAAGTAGGGCCTTTAATTTCGTAAAGTGCATAAAGCATTTGGTCCACATTTCTCCAACTTGATCTCAGGAAGGGGAATGTGACAGGAATAGAGGGAAGGTGGTTGGTGTGAAGTTGGAAGAAAATTTGTCCACAAGAATATTAACAAAGTCAGTGGGGTCAGAGAAGGAGGTACCATATGAGATAAGTTCACTACAGAATGGTAGGTTACTTCTAATCTTGGTAATATAGCTGAAGAAGGCCTTATGGTTAACTTTTGAATTGGTTGCAATTCTAAGTTCATAGTTGCCCCTATATTTCCTAATGATATGTTTGGGAAACTTACTTACAGTTTTAAATCCATTTTATAATCATGAAGTGGACATATTTTAATGATGGCCAGGCGATTTTTTTTGTTTGTTTGTTTTATGATAGAGATTGTTGATGTGGTGTTTCCATCCTCTGGGTTTAGTATTAAACATGCCAGGCTCTTGGTGCCCCCATAGTGCCTTTTTTAGGCAAGGCTCAAAACTCAAACCCACCTCTGTAAACAGCACAATTAACAAAAAAATGAGGGTTATGCTACTCAATGCCAGGAGTTTAAATCTCAAAATGCACGTGCTCGAAGCACTCCTCAGTATAAAGAACGTCGACATCTGTGCAGTAACTGAAACCTGGTTCAAGGTTCCAGAGAGCACCTCAGCACTACCGGGCTGCAACTCATACCACACATTTTGGCCACAGAACACAGACCAAAATGCAAAAGGAAGGGGTGTATCCATATTTATCAAGGATACCTACACCTCCAGGTTAGTGGCGCAGCATGATAACTCTGAGATCATCCACATGCAACTAACATCGGGAAAATCTGCAATGTAAATTGTGGCCTGCTACAGATCACCCTCCATGACCCAGGACCACCACTCCACCTTTCTGGAGACACTGGAAAACATAAAGGTCCTACCAAACACCCTGATATTGGGCAATTTCAATTACCCTACCATTCACTGGGAAAACTACTCGAGTACAAATTCCCAGGCCCAGCGCTTCCTGGAATTCATCAACTCAAATGCCCTGGATCAGCTGGTAAACTGCCCTACCAGATATGAAAGCATATTGGACCTGGTCATCAACAACATGGGCGACAGGTGTTCCACACCGGAGGTCAACCCATCACTGGTTAGATCAGACCATAAACTAATCACTCTGGATGTCCACACCCCACCACCACCCCCAGCTAAGGAAACCACAGCAAAAAACTTTTCTAAAGCAAGCTTCACCTAACTTAAGACAGAGGTGGTAAGTTTCACAGCCCCCATGCTAAAGGATAATGCTGCCCAAGATACATAAACCTTTACAAATGCACTCTATGAGCACCTACAATGATGCATGGATTGTGCCATCCCTAGCAAAACCAAGACTCACTGCTCTAAGAGAAGGAAACTAGTTTGGTAGACCCCTGCAATAAACAGGCTAAACAATAGAAGGAGGAAACTAGTTCAGAAAAAAAGCAAATCTCAAGAAGGAAAGACATCCCTGATCAGTATCAGTAAGAAAATGAGGTCCCTCATGAAATCATCCAAGGCTAACTTCAAATGAAAAATAGGCAAGTATTCAAAAGATAACCACAAAGCCTTCTTTAGCTATGTTAAGAATCTAAGTGGCAACTCGCAGATATGCACTGAACTAGTGCAAAATAGCACAAAATATACTGAACCTACTGATATTGCCAACATCCTGGCAGATAGATTCAGTGCAAACTTCACCCCCCTCTCACCTCTAAAAGGGCCCACAACAATGCCAGAAAAGTGTAGTTCCCCAAAAATCACAGGCGCACAAGTGAAAACAGCCCTTTCAAAAGCCAAAAACAGAGCATCAATGGGACCAGATGGTGTCCCAGGCTGCGTCTTGCACGAACTACAGAACAAACTAACCCCCCCCCCACCTAAACAAGCTGTTCAACCTCAGCCTCTCCACAGGCTATGTGCCCATAGAATGGTGCACAGCCACAGTTATTCCTCTCCACAAAGGAGGGGCCACAACTGACCCTGGTAACTATCACCCCATAAGCCTGACAAGCCTGGTCTGCAAGGCTATGGAGTGCATCATAGGTTCATAGGTTCATAGGTTCATACTAGGCTATCTGCCCTGGGGCAATTATAAGCCTAGGCCGATTCTGTATGGCTTACACCACCCCTTGATTTGAGTATACTGTGCCCTTTTTAAGGTTTAGTTTACTGTGCCTCTGTCTAATAGTGACACTGGAGTAATCCCTGGGACAAACCTACGATCCCCCATCCACCTATCGAGATTCTTCTTGAAGAGATTCAGTGAGGTGCTCTGCCTCACATGAACTGGAATTCTATTCCAGAGTGAAGGGAGCCCCTGGGTTATGAACCTGTCCCTCCAGCAAGTTATCTTTATTTCTGTGCTGAGGTTCAAGTCCCTCGAGCATGTGGCTCTAAGGGATTTAGATTTACTGAGGTGGAGCATGTCCATTAATTCTGGATTTGACATAGCTTTGTATGTCAGGCATAGATCGTCTTGAAGTAGGCGGTATGCAACTGAGTAGAGCTGGAGTTTTTTTAACCGAGCAGCATATGGCATCTATTTGAGACCCTTGATCCTCTTGGTGAGATACTTTTGGGGTCTTTCTAATTGCTGCAGGTGTTGGGTAAGGTACATCCCAAAAGGGGGCATTGTATTCTATGATGGGCCTGATGAGGGATGAATAAAGGGGCACGATTGCCTCTCTTGATCTAGATGTGAAACCCTTCGTGATGAGGTGGGCTATGTAGAAGGTCTTTCTAACCACTTTGGCAATGTGGTTTTCAAAGGAGAGATTGCTATCAACTTGGGTCCCCAGGTCCCTAATAACTTTCTCTGTACTTAATGGGTTACCGCCTATGTGGTAATTTGTGGGCACATTGTTTTTGCCAAAGGGTATGACTATACATTTTTTGGCATTTAGCTTTAAACCATGGCGCTGGCACCAGTTATCTGTCTCTGTGAGACCTTTTTGAAGGATGTTTGTGTCAGCTGGAGAGTTGATTATGGCACCCAGTTTGCAGTCGTCTGCGAACTTGGTGAGCCATAGTCCTCCCACGTTGCCTGTACCTCGGAAAAGTATATACCGAACAAGAGTGGTCCCAGGACAGAACCCTGTGGGACACCACTTGTGACCGGTTTCGAGTCTGACATGGCTCCAGCAACTCTCACTCTGTGGGTTCTGTCTTTGAGCCAGTTTGCGACCCATCTTGTGACATAGGGGTTTATATTTAAGCTGGATAGCTTATCTATGATGCCCGAGTGGGGTATTGTGTCAAATGCCTTTGCAAGGTCCAGATAGGCTGTGTGGACTACCTTCCCTTCATCTATGGCTTTGGTGACTGTTTCAAAGAAGTCATCATCATGAAACTCATTAACAAAGAGATTGGGAACCTCCAAACACTTGACCCGACCCAGTTCAGCTTTGTTAAGGGCAGATCATGCCTACTAAACCTGGTTGACTTCTTCAAGACAGTCACCAAGGCCATAGACAAGTGAAAGGTGGTTCACACATCCTACCTTGACCTTGCCAAGGCTTTCAACACCATTCCCCACTCAGGTGTTACAGAAATACTCACCAGCCTGAACATAAACCCCTACATCATGACATGGTTTGCCAACTGGCTTACAGACAGAACTCACATGGTAATAATAGCAAGCTCCAGGCCCGACTCTAAACCAGTCACAAGTGGTGTCCCACAAAGCTCGCTCCTGGGACCCCTACTGTTCGGCATATACTTCTCAGAAGTACAGACAAACACAGGAGGACTATGGCTAACCATGTTAGCTGATGACTGCAAACTGGGAGCCATAATTGACTCTCTGGCTGACATGGACATCCTCCAAAAGGGCCTTACTGAGATAGACACCTGGTGTCAAAGTCATGGCCTCAAGCTAAATGCTAAAAAATGCATAGTCATCCCATTTGGGAAAAACAAAACACCCACGAATTACCACGTAGGTGGCAGCCCCCTTAATACAGAAGAGGTAATAAGAGATCTGGGGACCCAGGTAGATAGTAATCTTTCCTTTGACATCATATTGCCAAAGTAGTTAGGAAATCCTTCTATGTGGCCCATCTAATTACTAAAGGGTTCACATCTAGAAATAAAGAGGTTATAGTGCCCCTTTATATGTCACTCATTAGACCCATCATAGAGTACAGTGCCCCATTTGGGATGTACCTCACAAGACACTTCCAACAGCTGGAAAGACCAAAAAAGTACCTCACCAAGAGGATTACTGGTCTCAAACATATGTTCTATGTAGCCCAACTGAAAAAACTCCGGCTGTACTCAGTAGCATATCGCTTACTCAGAGGTGATCTCTCCCTTTCTTACAAAGCCACGTCCAACTCAGAATTGATGGACATGCTCCACCTAAAAAAATCCAAGTCACTGCGAGCCACGCACTCTAGTGAGCTAAACCTTGCCACAACAATAAATAGAACATGCTGGAGGGATAGATTCCTGTCACAGAGACTCCCCATGTTTTGGAACAAAATTCCAAATTACATCAGGCAGAGCTCCTCACTAGCACTCTTCAAGAGAAACCTTGATGAGTGGATGGGTAACATAAAATACACCCCTGGGATCAGTTCATTGACTCTGCTTGACAGAGGATCAGTTAATTAATCAATGGGGCAGTGAAAGCCGACACACTCTGGCTAGGCTTATAAATGCCCTCGGGCAGATAGCCTAGTACCTACCTATGAACCTATGAACCTATTATGCTTACTCCTGACTGGTATGGATGCCTCAATGCATCTATCCAAGACGAAGCAAAATTCAGAGCAGTTAAAGCAGCTTCAGGTACAAAATTTGATGAGGAGCTGTACCATTTGTGATTGTCAGTAACATCAGTGAATAATAAATAATTAATCATGGAGTGATCCCTGAATATAGAGGAATTAATAGGAGGCTACAAAACAGGCTTTCATAGAAAAGATTGTAGTAAGATGGTCAAATCTGACTAGGAAATGGCTAATAACTGGGCTTGTGCAATTGGGGCAAATGTTTGTGAGGACAAGATCAAGAAGATAAGCATTATTGGTGGGTAGAGGCAATTTACTCAGGAGCATTGACAGCGCGAAAGTCAAGAAATCTCTTCACATACTTGTTGTTAGTAGTAAATGCTTGCTAGTCTATGTGTAGGTAGTTGAGGTCATCCATAAAAAAGTATTTAGTTCAAATGCTGACTTTTCCAGTTGTGTAAGGTATTCTACATGTTCAGAAGAGGTCATAGATGGGGATTTATAATTGGTTGCAATGTAATAATTAATTTCATACAGTGTAACTACAATCTCATTCAGCTCCAGATTTGTATCATGTGAAATGTGGTGAGAAACAGTGGAGTTAGGAATAAATGCAGATACTCTCCTACTGTTGAAGATGGGTTTGAATACATGATAGGCCTTGAACCCTAGAATCCAAGGAGGACTATCACTGCAATGGAACCACGTTTCTGTTATTACACAAATGATTATGTCCTTGAGGTTAAGGAAGGACGCAAGTTTAGAGATTTTGTAATTTAGGCTTTTGGATTTCAGCAGCACTAACCTGATATTATCCAGGCTGGAGGTAACAATATCAGGATGTCCATCAGATTAACTCTGCTTAAAAAAGACACTATGAGGAAAGCAAAATTTTTAATCAGCAAAAGACAGCAACGGTATACTGAAGCACGACTAATATAACCATTCAATAAAATCCGAACATTTATTTCCAGGTAAGCGCTTTCACCACAAGATGTGGCTTCATTAGACCATATACAAAGAAAGATACATAAACCAGCAAACAGTTTTATATACACATATCCTCCCACTCATTAAATTCAAATATTCCTTGTAGCAAATCATTTCACTGCAAAAACGCCCCCTAATTAATAAGCGTCATTGATAGTCAGCTCACACACTTCAAAACAACAGCAAACAATATGTCAAACTGCATTTTCATATATCACAGTGTACTAATACAAATTCTGCCATAAAACTAAATTGTATATGCATACAAGCACTTATTCCACATAAAAATGCAAACTATATATATATATATATATATATATATATATATATATATAGATATATATATATATATATATATATATATATATATATATATATATCGCTGCTTTCTCAAATATGTAGTCATAAAACCAACATATTCAAATATGTCACTGTATTGCCTTTTTAAGTTGACATATATAGGCTTAGCTATTATATCAGCAACTTTGATAACTGCAGGCTTTATATAGCTATTATACGACTGTAACCTTCTACTTCAGCACCATATTCTTTCGAATAAGTAAAAGTCAACTTAAGCAAACTTTTGTGTTTTTCGTTTCTTTTACAACCAAAATATAGTTAGTACCTTCCAATATACCTAATCACATCTTCCATTTTTTAAAAATATATGAAGCAACCCAAAGTTGTTGTCAGTAAATACACATTTACAATATATAACCATTCAGTGTAAATGCCAAAGCACTTACTATGTTGATCCCTCGCAAATGTGCTACCAACGTGAAGGCTTCACGCTATATTTTCATTCTAATGCAGCTAAATGAATAGCTATATATTATTTGCATTTTTCATGGCAAGCCAAATAAGAGCCATCCATAAATAGTACAAGTTCAAATAATTTAAATAGTGTAAAAGTATAAATAGCTCTAACAACATATGCTATGAATGTGTACTCGTTTGCACAGCGTTAGCTAATATTCCCCATATATTATTCAGTGTATCCTATAGGAATATATCTAAATAACCTATTTAAATAACTATAACAAAATAAATGAACCTGTAAAACAAAAACTATTATACTACTAATAATATCACTACATATTACCTAGAAAATATATCCCCGGATTTACTAATCTTCCGTGTAAGACTAGATTAGTCTTACATGGAAGCCCCAGTGTAAGAGTATGATGGCAGCATGCCATGCATATTAATGAGGGTGCGCTGCCTCAACTCTAAAGCTTACACGGAGCATGGACGAGTGTAGGGGGCGTGTTGGACTGCTGAGCAGTCCAAAAATCCATGCCCCTACAATGATGAAATGCCGCAATTTCCAGTTACATGAGCGATTCCGCTCACATGTGTACAATGTAACACTACACTCCCCATATGTTACAACTTACAAAATTAAAAATAAAAATTATTTTTTTTCTTCTGATATAGCTGCCCGTAGTTGCACGGGTTTGCGTGGGTTTGTCCATTGCTTAGCTACAGTTAGTAGCTTAGACACCAGAAGAGGATAATAAGAAAAATATATGCAAATTAAGCAACATAGCGATATCGTAGTGGTTAGAGCCTTCGCACAAAGAGGAGGCATTCCCAGTTTGAGTCCAACTACTACACGTTCCATTTTCTGTTGGAAATCTGTATACAAAAATATTTCCTGACATTTTTTATGTATAAGTTTTGTAAAAAGCATTGGAATGTTAAATGCAGTAGCGAACTAATTTTATATATATATATATATATATATATATATATATATATATATATATATATGAAGGTGAAATGGCTATGCATTCTGAGGCATGAGTAGCCTATTTTAAGCAATATAAAGCACTGCTAAGAACATTTTACCATTACTGAGCATATTTAAATACAATTGTACATAGCTTGCACCGTGCTAACCAGCGCAACCGCAATATATTTGCATGTAGCTGTGCACCATGCTAACCAGCGCAACTACAATGTATTTGCACGTAGCTACACACAGCGCTAACTAGCACAACGTCGGGCAACGTCAGGCAACATTGGGCAAAGTTGGGCAAAGTTGAGCAAAGTCGGGTAAACACGCTCACACCTGCTTTACTGTTCCTTAACCAGTCAGGTCTGCCCAGCAGGAAAATAAAAGGCAGTGACAGGGCTCAAACTCAGGATACTGTGCACTATAGTCACAGTACTTAACCACTAAGCCATGATAGCATTTCACAAACATGCACTTTCAACAGACACATATCTGTCAAAGGAATTTTAAAAATAGCTAAGCAGGCATGCCTACAGCTCAGTTTTTCCAAAACTGGCCAATCACAAATAAGTGCGAGAAATGAGGCATATTTAAGCTCCACAGGCGGGGATATTTGCTATAACTGGTTGTAGGTTCCTTCTGCAGTCAGCATGGCTGGTGTTGGTGAAGACACTCGATTTAGAGCACAACGCTGGGGCATCCAGGAGTCCAAAATTATGGTTTGGCTCCTCGTCCACAATCATGAGGAAAGACTCCTGTGCGGCCAGTACCAGGGTACCCAATATAAAACAGAGGCCTGTGGAACAGTCTTGCCCGTGATCTCACCAGTGCCACTGGTGTTCCTCAGACTGGTGAGCAGGTCAGGCACCATTATTCTGACCTGAAGTGAAATAGGGAGGATTAACTAGACCAGTGGATCCAGGAATCCCATATGATGCCTAATGTCCCAGTGCTGAGTAAGTAGCCATTGTATTAAGTAGTTAAGAATTGCTATGCTTGTCTATACTACGGATAGGTATGTCTCAATATCACTGCATTTACTTTACAGCTGCAGGTGACTGGGCTATGAACCTGCAAGCCCATGAAGATAGGCTGCAAAGGCTGCATCATGAGGCAGGTTAGTAATTATTCTGCATGTACTGTATATAAAATAAATGAGAGAGCCTTCAAAAAGTCTTTTAACCCAATAAATAAAGGTGTAATAATCCTTTAATAAATGTATGCTTCATGGAGTGCACTATGTCATTTTCTTTGATATGTTTGATATGTTGTTGTGCTGTTGCATTCTACAAATAGTAGTGTTGTATTAAGGCCCATATAACGTGGATGAAGGGAGTGCCAGTAGCTTGTATGCATATGTACAGCCCTCAATTGTTGGTTCATGGCCAGCATGCACAGGTTAATCTGGCACATGAGTAGCTTGGTATTGTGTTCCCCAGAAATGTCAGTGTGCTGCCAGAAATGTAGGGAGCTGTTAACATATAACTGATACTTTCACCTGAACATATCTAGTTAATTATATGAAAGTAGATCTGTCAGTGTACCATCTTAGCAGTAGTGTGTGTGAGCAACTCTCAAAATATGTTGCAGTAACATCTGCATCTTGGACAGTTTGTATGTAAGATACAGCTCATGTATATAATGATCTAGCAAAATCCAATTGCCCAATATAAGGACATTGGGTAGTGTAATAATACATGTAAGGGACATATAACTGCAGTTAATAGGAATGTAGTGAAAACTAGAAGGATATATAAGTTGTTAATTGAGCTATATTTTCCCACCCTACTGTATGTGCATAAAAAATGCAATTCCACACCTCAATTGGTATGTCTAATCTCAAAACATTTGTTGGGATATATGTCCTATTGGTTTATAAATATTTGCATTTATTTCTATGCATGTGCCCTGTTAAAATACCACAATATTGGTGGCCTGTTGCCATCCATTCAACCTGCATGCTGTTGTAATGCCCACTATTGTTCTATGTATGCATGTGTTATGCTTGCTTTTCAACTGTTGAAAATCTGGTGCGTTGGTTTAATGGGAATACTTCTGCATGCTGTTATAACTAGTTGGGAATGCTGTTGACTGTTACTAACCCTTATCTTTATTAAACTCTCCAAAACATAGTTTGTATGGGAAGGCCAGTCCCAGCGGACCCACCTGTCCCACCTCAGCTGGCCATGGCACCTGGCAACAGCAGATCTGGTGCCCAGCCTGGGACGTCCTCCTCCGTTGGCCCTGTGCACCTTCAGGTGGAAGCGCTGCAGGGGATGGGGCTCGGCCCCCCTGTGCAACCATGGGCGGAGGGGCACCTATCACCCTTTGAACAGTCCAGGCTGTGGTGCATAGAGAGATTGAAGGTTCTGTTGCAGAACCACTATGCCAGCTTGAGGCCCGAGTGGCGGAACTCCTGGGTCAGCCTGCCCCTCCTACACAGCCCCCAGCACGGCCACCCTCTGGGCTGTGAAGGTGCAGTGGTGACTGCCCATGAGTGGAGACCTCAGTCCCACTGTTTCCATCTGAGGGCTCATGGGCTTGCGATTTCCAAACATCCCTCCCCATCAAAGGTGTTCACCAACCACGTGTCATATACCGCCCCTGTATGCATCTTGTTTGTCTTGTCTGTTTACCTCCCCAACCTACCTCCCCAAATATACCTACTTCCCCTACCCCACATTCCACTCTCACCTGAAAAAAAAAAAGGGCAATCTGCTCCCAAAATAAAATTACGCCCCATACATAGCTGCCCATTTTGCACACATGTCCACTGGACACAATAAATGTTATTTAATTGGCATTACAACATACTTTGTTGTCCTCACCAGTCTCTTAGGGGTTGAAGGGTTCATATCTACCTCCAAATTTATTGCATATGCACAGCTGTTGCTGTTGAAGAAATGGGCAGCTATGGACCTTCCCTACACCCATCCTGCACATCCCAAGCTATTTTCCATACTGTCTTTCCCTCTTTGTGCCCCTTTTTCACCACTTTCCTGTCTCCCCATTTTTCTTTTCTTTCAAAGAAATCAGCGCAGGGGTGAGCGGGAGTAAGCACTATTAAGCAGTAGTGAGCAGATTTGTGCAGGTTTGCACTTGTTTGCGCTTGGCTAAGCAATGTGCAGCAATGTGCAAACCCACGCAAACCTGCTTACAACTGCTTAAAAGTGCTTTAGTCACTCTGTATGTGGGGGCTCTTGTTCTGCTCAGGAATAAAATTAAACACCTCTGTAAGTCTCGAACCCTGGACCTTGCACACACTACACAACATGAAGTACTACTAAGCCACGGTAGATATACATCAAGTTGGTGCTTAATTAATTATATCATGCATCAGAATGAGTGAATGTAAAGGAAAATTAGGAATACCATACCACACAACTTGTTCTGTGGATGTTGACCAACAGTTGTTGTGGGATTACATTACATGACTGTGATAAGAGAAGCAGACATTCTAGCAGGAAATAATGTTACACCATCAATTTACAACCCCACACAGTATCACAGCAGGACAAACACTGACATATCTGTTTAGGGCAGGGGCCATACCGCTCAACTGTCCCTAATTTTCAGGGATGTCCTTGATTTTGACACACATTTTAGCTCTGTCAGTCTGAATCCCTCCTAAAACTACTGACTTTGGGCAGAAAGGTGGTGAATTACACTTAATGAATAATGACAATAATTAAGAGTTAGACACTTCTTTTACTTCAGAAAAGATGTATTAATTCATATGCACTGATTCTCTCAAAGTTTCAACTTAATGGCACTAATATTTTAAATGTGTCCCTGATTGTCCCTGACTTTTTCTTGACTTTTCCCTGAGTCTGTTCAAATATGTACCTGATTGGTTGAGAGGTCTGGCAGAGGCAGAAACACAGAGGCATATTAGCCTTTCTGCTGCTACACACTGGGCAAATAGCTTTGGAAGGAGTTTCGGAAGCATACCCTTATGTAGGAATATAACAGTGAAATACAAATAGATGTAGCCATGTACTGGTGGCAACCAACTGTAAGAATTCCATTGCTCTATTGCTGAAAAGACCTGTGTAGTGCACAGACAAAAAATAACAGGCTATTCTTTGGCTATCATGTGGATAGGTCCACAGTTGGGAGTTACGCAGACAGACTACTTGCCTTGATAAACTAACATGTACACAGCAACCCTGTAAGTCCAGCAAGATAAAACCCACACAATACTACTTACGCTCTCTGTACTTCTGCAACCCTACCCAAATGTAGAATACACCTGTGTGTGCAGGTCTACCAAGGATGTAGGTAATCATACTCACTTACTGAAAAATGTCCAGTTTTTCTGAGCAGCTTGTGCTAATGTCAACACTAAAAAAGCACAAACTGTTTAGAACTGAGCAAATTAATATTCACAGTATAGCAGTTCACAAACAATTCTTGTGCCAAAGGAATACATCTCTATAATTAGCTTTGTATGGCAGTTAATTGTAACAGTTGAAAAGAAAGTACATCTTTCCATGTATTGTGGGGTAGCATTTTGAGGGGTGAGTACATTTCTACACTGACAATTGGGTACTGGAAGCAGCAACATTAGGACTGAGTACAAAATGTAAATCTCTGGCTACACCCCTGGCTTCTGATATAAGAACTCTACCAACCTTCTGTCTTAAACAATGATGTCCACACCAAACAAGGATGATCTTCATCTTGGAAAGTTGAAAGGGCCACGCCTACATGAGTCAGCAATTTATAGTACTGGGTTGCTATGACAGTGATTACTGCAATTACTACACAGCAGGCTGCATGCAATTAGCAAATGATGGCCACTAATTGGTGCAGAGGCCATCACATGCTCATGTGCAAATTCCTACAAAAGCAGGCTGCAATCTCTGCCAACAAACTCAGTCACTCTATTGCAGAGACTGACAGAGAGAGAGAGAGACAGAGAGAGAGAGAGAAAAGAAAAAAAGAATATTACCAAATTATACAAAGGAAAGGTATGTGACACATATGTATTTACTGGCATGTAGTAGATGTTATTTAAGAATAGTCTACATAATGTGAAACATTCATATGTGGCAGCAGTACTTCTTTATGGACAGATGTTCTGCTTAACTACTGCTATGGACAATACTGTGTGTACCTGTGGGCAGTGAGACATACCTGTGAAATGTGTAGATCAGCATTAAATGTCAAAGATCTGATCCATGTTATCTGTGTTCTGTACAGTAGTGTGGCCAATGGCTGTTGGGGGGATTAGCACTGACATTATATAAACATGGGTGTGACAGAACAACACATGCATGATAGCCATATTAAAGTATAGCTTAGCACTGGAAACTGCTGTAGCAGTCTAGTATGCTTATCTAGCATCTGTTGCCGTACATTCCCCCCCTAATGTTAGTCTGTGTTCATAAGTGATACCTGTTTGTGTTGCAGCAAGGCCCAACAGTTCAGCTGTGAGGTCCAGGGACTTACAACAGTGTGGACTATGTGTGTGTATGCCACACACATACGGAGAAATATATATGTGTCATATATATTCACATCTGTATATGCACATAGAGCAGGGGACATATTGCAACTGTTTGTGAAGGGGGGGATATATATGCTGGTGAAGGTTAGTATGCGCATATTTGTATGTAGATTTTAGTGTATGACAAGCAAGACAGCATACAGTGCTGGTATATGACATGTGGTGGTTAAGCACTTATCCCAAGACTGTGCAATTTTATTACATTACTGTACACCTTACATCCTTTGTATAATTGATATTCTCACTATGAAATGTGAAATGTATATGTGCCTATTTATATATATATATATATATATATATATATATATATATATATATATATATATATATATATATATATATATATATATATATATATATATATATACGTACATGTAGACAAATAGATGTGTATATGTATATATATATATATATATATATATATATATATATATATATATATATATATATATATACATATACATACACACACACACATATATATATATATATATATATATATAAATATATATATATATATATATATATATATATATATATATTTATATATACTCATACACACCTACATCTGCTTGTTGCAATAGATTCTCTGTACTGTTGACTGACTGTGATGGTCAATATGTTTGTGAATATGTCAAAGATATGTATCTGTGGGATAGCTTAGTGGGAAACTGTTTATTTTATGGTATTATGGGTCCTTGCTTTGATCCTAGCAAAAGCTGTGTACTCTCTTGCTAGGCAGAACAAGTGCTATTGCATACAGTGTGATCAAGTCCCTTGGTTTTAACTAGGGTGTGTCATTGGAGGCTAAAGCACTACATCTATGATTATTGATTGGTACCAATGTTGAATGCAAATCCTGTGTATACTGTAGTACTAATTGAAGCTCTGGGCCTGTACAGCAAAGTATGGTGTATGTCCACATTTCTTGCATCCACTGTTTTGTGTGGTCCCTGTATTCAATACAGACTACATTTCTCAAGATTAAGGTTGTGTAAGTACTGACACACAGTACTGTATAGTTCACACTGAAAGCTTATCTGGGTTGTCATACTTTTCTGTCCTGTAATTATGTCTGATATGTGTGTGGGTATGTCTGAAACATGTCCTTTGACATATGTTTGGTAATACATATAACTGCATATCTAGCAACATTCATAGTGTACTACAGCAGTATGTGACCTATATTCCCGATTGTGCACATATTTTGGCCACGGGTTTGGCATTAACAACTTGTGTGGTATATTAGTAATACATTTACTGGACCTTACACTGATTGCGATGGATGATATATTTCTTTACACATCAGCTTGATGTATATCTGCTGTGGCTAGGTGATGCATCGTGTTGCATACAGTGTGTCAGGTACTCTTGTAAAGTCTTATATAGTGATTTTATTTTGTTGCTGTGCAGAATATGGTTCATTAGATAGAGAGTGAGCAAGTCACTTTCAAGCAGTTGTGGGGTTAGCAGTGATACGTGGCAGTTACAGTGTTTCACTCTCGGTTAGTTTATAGGTTGCTATATATGGCAGTTCAGTGATATCTGTACTGTATAATGTTAAATGTGCCATATGACTTGCTCAGACATATTTTTGTATTTATGTCTTCCAGGGATCATGGCCCACCACAGGAACCCGAGTTACAGTAGTGCTGAAGATGATATCATTACTAGCAGTATGATTCAGCACTACCATCTCATGTTTTAACGAACCAGCCAGGACCAGCAGGAGCATACTGCAATGTGGCAAGATCTTGTCTGCAGGGTCAATGAGGTAGGTCTGCATAACCGGACATATGAGCAGGTACGCCACCATTGCAGTGATCTTCTCAGACATGTCCGTCAGCATGCCGCTGATGTGCGTAGACAACAGCTTGCAACAGGGGGTGGTGTTAATATCCATCCTCCCTCACCAGAGTGGAGGAGCTGCTCATGAGCCTGGTGACACCTGCCCAACAACAACAGCAGCAGACATACACCATGATGGAGGTTGGAGCCACCCAGCAAGCACACATGGAGCATGCAGGTAACATGGCATATCTGTAGACTACTGTTATCTGTACTGTTAGATCATGCATATGTGAGATGTGGAGTGTGTCGTTCAAAGATGTGGAGCCTGTTGTTGTGCAATACTGATCATTTGGAACATAATCTGTAGCTCTGTGAATGTAAACTGTTGTTGTACCATAAGATTGCAAACACACAGTAGCAATGCCACAGTTATGGCCACTGACAAACTGTCTCATCTCTATGTAGGTACCTCTGGGGTGACATCAAGGCAGCGGACAGATGCTGGTGAGTGTGTTCTACATTTATTATTGTAAATAAAAAGTGCATGTCATAGTTAAGGTGTAGGCCATGTACACATGTAACACACCTACACATAATGCATGCTGTACATGTTTGGTGTAAGAGCACACACATCTCACTAATGTGATTAGCTGCCTCAAACACATGCAATATCCAGACCATCTCAAACAAATGTGGCTAGACTGTAGTGACCATTGGATAGGTACAGTTGATACTCAACATGCACATGACATACACATCTATGTCATACACAGAGCATTTTAACATGCTACACATAACGGATTCCCAAACCCTCTGTAAAGACACACTCCAGTATCCAAAATCTCACCAACACATTACACATAATATACCTGAGGGGTAGAGGCCTATCCTGGGGCATTTTAAACACTCTGCAACACACTACACAGTCATGTCAGGGAATGCTCCTTATTGGCCTCCTTACAAACTCACGTAACAACTCGTTGTGAAATGGTGAATTTAGCCAAGGTCGTACAGTTTCAGCACAGCATGATTAGTGCTGGTTTGTGAAACATTTGTAGCCTTGAGTGACCACCTGATGCTTCATGATGATGGCCTATGGTACTATACCCCATCCAGTTATCGTAACCACAGTACTACACATAGCTGTCATTGTTACACACCATAATGATGCATGTGTGCACACATATGCACCTCTAAGCAGTATGCATACCAATCAACATTTGCACACCTGACACATATATGTCTTGTGATGCTATTGAGTGGTTAGGTCATATGACACATATTGGGTATATGTAGTGTTTAAATATGCAGTTGTGTTTTAGCATGCCATGTCATGGATGAGACTGGCATGTCCACAATATGATCTGCACTCACCATAAGTACCATACATTGGGTATGTGGCCAAATGGTATTCCATCAATTATCCATGTACCACTGATGATGTTGTGTGAATACTCATCATGCATGTGCTAAAAATGTGTCCACAATTATTTGCTAAAGACACAGAAGCTGTAATCAGCATTGGATACCTATCTGACACACAGATACACATCCAGCAATGGTATGTATACCTGTGAGTTATGGTGCACAGTACATCACAGGGTTATGAATACCTGCACAGCAATGTGTCCATGTATGCATTGTGTTCCAGGGGGAGGGCCATCACCTAATAACAAAACACATGCATCAAAGCCATGTATACTGTTAGTAAGAAGGACTGACTACACTTGCACTACATGCTGTTGAGCAACACATGTCCTGCATGCTGACATGTGTGATATGACTGTTTTGCTTATGATACTGTACCCCACCATCACCTGCTATTGTGTATGTTCTGTGATTGCTGGTGTTGTGTGTGTCTGCTTTTGGGAGGAGTGTAGTTTTGTGTGTGTGCATGTGCACATGTGTGCATGTGGTTTGAAGTCATGTTCAGGACTTAAAGTATGTTTCCCGTTTTCCTCTCACAGGTGGCAAGGTGGGGCTGATTCAGTACAGCAGGGAACCTGATGTCACTGAGACAGACAGTGATCGTGAAGACAGGTGTGTTGAGGCACAGGCAGGCTTGTCAGGGTCTGTTGTTAGGCCATGCTGTTGCTATCTGTCATTGGTTTGCATTACTAAGGTTAACACTGTCCCAGCTGCATAATCCTTTAGTAATGCACACTGTTCACCTACAGGGTTGCATGGACTGTGCTATCACAAACACAAGAAATTCTCACTTACACAGTAAAAGTGCATTAGGCTCATGGACCCCTGCCATAAACTAAATATATAATAGAAGGTGTGAAGTTGTACCAAAAAAGAGTTACATACCAAGAAAGGATAACCTCTCTGGTCAGTATCATTGGGAAAATACAAGCCCTCATTAAAGATACAAGGCAAGCTTCAAAATACAAAATAGCAAGGATTCCAAAAACAACACTAAAGCTTTCTTTAGTGTTGTTTATAATCTACAGGGGAAATCTCAGATCGGGTCACAATTAATGTAAATGGTCACAAAGTACACTTATCTGACTGACATTACCAATTTCTTGTCAGACAGTTTGAATGCGGATTTCACCACCCTGTCGTTACAGAAGGGCCACATTTCCAGACATGAAGAATGTAAAACCTGATGATTCACAGACACTCTAGTTAAAACTTCTCTTTACCAAAGTCCAAACCACAGTGGTAATGGTACTGGACAGTGTTCCTGGCTATGTCATACACAAGCTGACATATGAAGTCACCACTCACACTCTCACAAACACTCTGTCCAGATGCAGCTTCTATACAGGTTACATACTTGTGGAATGACGCACGGTAATGGTGTTCACAGTCCACAAGGATTGAGCTACAACATCTTCTTCTTCTTCTCCTTTCAGATGCTCCCATTAGGGGTCACCACAGTAGATCATCTGTTTCCATTTCTTCCTGCCCTCTGCATCTTGCACTGTCACACCATCCACCTGCATGTCCTCTCTCACCACAGCCATAAATCTCATCTTAGGCATTCCTCTTTTCCTGTTTCCTGGTGGCTTCATCCTTAGCATCTATTTCACAATATACTCTGCATCCCTCCTCAGCACATGTACATACCAACTTAATCCTGCATATCTGGCTTGGTCTACTAACCTTCAAACCTGGGCTGACCCTCTAATATACTTATTCCTAATCCTGTCCACCCTCATCACACCCAGTGCAAATGTTAACATAAATTGATTAAGGGTAGAACTACAACAGATCCTGGAAATGCTCACCCTATAAGCCAGACAAATGTTATCTGGAAGGCTATGGAGCACAGCATTATGGAACTCATTAACAGAGAAATTATGAACTTGCAAACACTGCACCATACCCACTTAGGTTCTCTAAAGGCCAGATCATGGCTCCTACACCTAGTAGACTTCAAGCCAGTTAACAAGGCTATATGTGGGGGAGGGGAGGTCCACACAGCCAAGCTATAGCTCACCATCAATTCATACCCATCCCACATTCTGGTAGTATACATAACCTCAACAGACTGACCATAAACGATTGTTAGATGATGGATTGACAACTGATGCACAGATGTAGGACACACAGTAACATTTGCAGCCTCCATGTGCAATTCTATGCCAGTAACAAGTGGTATTCACCTGCACTCAGTCCTGGGACCACTCCTGTTTGGCATATAGCTTTCTTAGGTACAAGCAAACACAGTAGGGATATGTCTGCCCACGTTTGATGAAAATGCATACTTTGGGCTATACTTTATTCTCCAGATGACATACACATCCTCCAAAAGGGTATCATAGAGACAGATACCTGGTGTCAAACTCATGCTGTAAAGCTATAAGCCAAAGAAAGCATAGTTATCCACTTTTAGAAAACAAAGTATCCCCAGAGTACCACATAGGTAGTAGCCCCCAAAATGTGGAACACGTACTAATGTATACATAGAGCCATGTGTTTAGTCATCTCTCCTTTGATAATCACATTACCAAAGGGTTTTGAAAATCCCTCTGTGGAGCACATAAGCAATAAAGGGTTTGCATGCAGATCCACAGAGGTTGTTGCACACCTATAATGATTAGTCATCTTTGCCAGACTTTGCTTGCTTTGGAACAGGATTCAAATATACCTCAAGCATAAACCCTCACTCACACTCTTCAGTAGTAACCATGATGAGTGGATGTGAAACAGAAGACGTTGCCCATGGATCACTGCAGTGACTAAGTTTGTCACAAGCATACAGAAGTGACCTATGGTCTGGAAAGTGCCAGCATGCTCTGGCAAAGATAACAGATGCTTTCATGGAGAAAGCAGAGTTCCCACCTATGAAATAATTGAGGTCACATGTATGTATATGGATTTGCCCCACAGATACCTTACATGTGTAATGCACATACAGTTGTCATTGTGATATGTCATACAGTAGAAAAATCAAAACCCACTTCACATTGACCAAGACACAGTCAGCAAGTGCAAGATTCAAACTCCTTCCTAACTACATTATGATACTACAGCAGTATGCATTTACATGATGCACTATATACATTACTGGGATTTCACTTTTCCACAGGTATATTTGTAGGATGGTGACATCATCAGACTTGACAAAGATGAGTATACCACTTTTAAGGGGTGTGAGTAGTCTCTAAAAAAGGTTACTCCTCCTCCGGGAGACACAGACACTTGCACAGCTGATAAATGCAGGATTCAAACCCCTACCTAACTACATTATGATAATGCAGCAGTACGCATTTACACAATGCACTATACACATTATTGGGATTTCAATTTTCCACAGGTATATTTGTAGGATGGTGACATCATCAGACTTGACAAAAATGAGTATACCACTTTTAAGGGGTGTGAGTAGTCTCCAAAAAGGTTGATTCTCCCCAGGGAGACACGCACACTTTGCAAGTGCAGGATTCCAACCCCTACCTAACTACATTATGATACTACACCAGTACACATTTACACGATGCACTATACACATCACTGAGTTTTCACCTTTCCACAGGTATATTTGTAGGATGGTGACATCATCAGACTGGACAAAGATGAGTATATCACTTTTAAGGGGTGTGAGTAGTCTCCAAAAAGGTTGCTCCTCCCCAGCGAGGAACACACACAGTTGGCAAGTGCAGGATTCAAACCCCTACCTAACCACATTATGATACGATAACAGTACGCATTTACACTATACACATTACCAGGATTTTACCTTTCCACAGGTATATTTGTAGGATGGTGATATCATCAGACTTGACAAAGATGAGTATACCCCTTTTAAGGGGTGTGAGTAGTCTCCAAAAAGGTTGCTCTCTCCCCTGGGAGGGACAGACAGACAGACAGACACACACTCACACACACACACACACACACACACACACACACACACACACACACACACACACACACACACACACACACACACACACACACACACAGTTGGCAAGTGCGGGGTTCTTAATCCAAACTAAGTACATCTTTACACTTCAGCAAGCAATATGGAGTTACAGGGTGCAATACAGACATTACTTATTGACAGTTTGCCCAAAGGTTTTTTTCACATTTGCTAACCTCAGCAGGCTTATCATACTAGGTGTACTGTGAGTGTATTGTATGCATAGGCCATGACCATATCATATATGGGTTGATGCACCACATGCTGGCACACACAGGGTCAAACCGGTGAGTAAGCTCTGTCAACCCAATACTGGACAATACAGTCAAGAGGAGTAGGGTCATCCAACCACAACACCAACAGGCTCACATAGACCTACAATATAAGCACCAGCAAAACACACACATAAATACACATTACCATGCTCGGAGAATACAAATATTAATCTGAAAAAGAGAGAGTGTCCTCCTAAGCAGACAAGCAAGCAACATGCACCTCCAAGCACATGCCAGAAAACACATAATACACCAAAGCAGTGTGCCTCACAACAGGCCCTAAGGCAAAACAACATACCCAACACACTAGTAATAGGTGACTCCATAGTCAGGCACACAGATGTTCCACTCACTCGGCTGGACAAGGGGAAGGTTACTGTCAGTTGTCTGTCAGGTGCTATGATCCGTCACATAACACAAGCACTTACATCACTCCAGAACAGGTACATATATGACGTGTTCTTTGTACATGTCAGTGTGAATGATCTGAGACATACCTCCCAGGACAACATGACAAGAGATATATAGTAGCTCTATGATCATGTAGCCCAGGCTGGTATGCCCCTGACCTTGAGTAGCATCTTACCTTCACCTACATGATACTGCAATATAACAGAAGGATGATAAACTTCAACAATTGGTTGAGCTTCTGGTGTCATTCAAAGGGGATCCAGTCTTTGTCTGCCTATGATGACATGATAGACAAGCCTCGTTGCTTCGCTAGAGATGGTTTGCACCTGTCACCCTACGCTTCTGAATACTGGCCAAGGCTCTTGCTGTCCCCATATTACCTTTTTTAGGCAAGGCTCAAAGGTTCATAGGTTCATAGTTAGGTATTAGGCTATCGGCCCTGGGGCCTATACAAGCCCAGCCAAAAAGGTACCCTGGCTTTTGCCACCCAAGAAATTTATTTTCCTGTGCCACTGTTGAGCAGAGACACAGAAATGATCCCCGGGGTGAATTTCCTATTTCCCATCCAATCATCAAGATTTTTCTCAAAGAGTGCTAATGAGGAGCTTTGTTTGATACAGATAGGTAGTTTATTCCAGAGTATGGGAAGTCTCTGGGACAGGAATCAATCCCTCTAGCATGCTCTGTTTATTATGGTGACAAGGTTTAGGTCCCTAGAGCGTGTAGCTCAGAGGGATTGGGATTTCTTTAAGTGGAGCATGTCTAGCAGCTCTGGATTTGACATAGTTTTGTATGTTAGGTAGAGATCACCTCTGAGTAGGCGATATGCGACAGAGTAAAGCTGGAGTTTTTTGAGATGGTCTGTGTAGGGCATGTGTTTGAGGCCGGTAATCCTCTTTGTGAGGTATTTCTGCGGCCTTTGCAGTTGTTGTAAATGTCTTGTGAGATACATACCAAAAGGGGCGTTGTACTCTATAATTGATCTAATGAGTGATGAGTAGAGGGGAACAATGACCTCTTTTTTTCTGCACGAGAAACCTTTTGTGATGAGGTGTGCCATGTAGAAGGATTTCCTGACTACTGTGGCAATGTGATTATCAAAGGAGAGACTACTGTCCACCTGTATCTCAAGGTCTCTTATCACACTTTCGGTGTTAAGTATACTACCACCTATGTTTTAGTTCATGGGTACAGAGTTTTTACCAAAGGGGATGACAATGCACTTTTGGCATTGAGCTTGCAGCCATGGCTTTGACACCAGGCATCTGTCTCAGTGAGGCCCTTTTGTAGGATGTCCACATCGTTAGTAGTTTTGATTATGGCTCCTAGTTTGCAGTCATCTGCAAACTTCATTAGCAAAAGACCTTCTGTGTTAGCCTGTACTTCAGAGAAGTAGATACCAAACAGGACAGGACCCAGGACTGAACCCTGTGGTACTCTTGTCACTGGTCTGAAGTCGGATTTGGAGTCTGCTACTTTCACAGTGTGGGTTCTGTCAGTTAGCCAGTTGGCAACCCATCTTGTGACATAGGGATTTATACCTAGTTTTGTGAGTTTATCTATAATTCCAAAGTGGGGGATGATGTCGAAAGCCTTGGCAAGATCTAGATAGGCTGCGTGAACCACCATACCCTTGTCTATGGCTTTGGCGACTGCTTCAAAGAATTCTATCAGGTTTAGGAGACATTATCTGCCTTTTACAAACCTGAACTGATCAGGGTCAAGAGTTTGGAGATTACCAATGTCTTTGTTTATAAGTTCCATGATGATACGTTCCATTGCCTTGCAGACCAGGCTCATCAGGCTAATGGGGTGCTAGTTCCCGGGGTCCGTGGTGGCTCCCCCCTTGTGTAGTGGGATAACCATCACTGTGCACCATTCACCAGGCACAAAGCCTGAGGTGAGGCTATGATTGAACATGGTACTTAGGTGTGGTGCCAGTTCATTCTGTAGTTCATGCAGAACGCAGACAGGGATGTTGTCTGATCCCATGAATGCTGTGTTCCTGGCTTTGGAGAGTGTGTTTTTTACCTGTGCAGCCATGATTACAGGAACTTTGAATTCTTCCGGTATAGAGATGGGCCCTTTAATGGGTGAGAGGCGGGTAAAGTTAGCACTGAACCTATCTGCCAGGATGTTGGCAATATCAGTTGGGTCTGTATATTTAGTGCCATTGTGCTGTAACTCAGAGCAGATCTGAGTGTTGCCATTGAGATTCTTGACATAGCTATAGAATTCTTTTTGGTTGTCTTTAGAATCAATGGCGATTTTGTTTTCATAACTAGCTTTGGAGGATTTTATCAGGGATCGCAGCTTCTTACTGAGGCTGACCAGGGAGCTCCTCCACTCATGGGATTTTACTCTCTTTTGCAACAGTTTCTTCCTTCTGTTGTACAGTTTATTTATGGCAGGGGACCACCAGATTGGCTTCCTTTTTTTGGAGGATAGCATCTTGGTTCTGTTTGGGATAGCATGATCCATGCACTCATGTAAGTGCTTATAAAGTGCAATTGTGTAGGATTCAGTAGTCATAACTGTATTGCCCATCTGCATGGGTGTCATGAAGTATACCACTTCTGTCTTAAGAAGCATGAAGTTGGCTTTGGAGAAATTTTTTAACATGGTTTCCTTAATGGGGGTTGGGGCAGAATGTGGATATGTATGGTAATTAGCTTATGTTCAGATCGGACCAATGAGGCATTGACTTCAGGTGTGGAACACCGGTCACTCAGGACAAACCAAACCCCGTAACCAACACAAATAACCACAAAGTGAGCTAAATGCCAGAAGTCTCAGCCTCCAAATGCACACACTTGAGGCACCTCTCAGTATAGAGAATATTGATATCTGTGCAGTAACAGAAACCTAGTTCAAGGCTCCAGAGAGCACACCAGCACTACCAGGATACTACTCATTCCATACCTTCCAGCATCAGAACCTGGATCATAGCACATAGGGTGGAGATGTATCCATATTCATCAAGGATACCTACACCTCTCTCTACATCCTCTCTACAGGATATGTACCCATAGAATGTTGCACAGCAACGTTCTTCCCACTCCACAGGGGTGGGGCCACAAAAGACCCTTGGCATTCCTGCTCTATCAGCCTGATGAGTCTGATCTGCAAGCCAATGGAGCCAATCATAATGGAAGTCAACAATAAAGACATTGGGAACCTTCACACAGTTGAGCACACCCAGTTTGGCTTTGTCAAATGCAGATCATGCCTCCTGAACTGGGTGGATTTCTTTGAGGCAGTTACCCAGGCTACAGATGATTGAAAGGAGCTCCACACAGCCTACCTATACCTCGCTAAGGCCTTTGACACCATTCCCCAGTCAGGTATCATAGATGAACTCACCAACCTGGGTATAAGTCCATACATCACAAGATGGATTGCAAACTGGCTCACAGATAGATCCCACACATTAAGAGTTGCTGGCTACATGTCAGACTCTAAACCGGTAACAACTGGTGTCCCCCATGGTTCAGTCCTGGGGCCCCTCCTGTTTGGTATAGACTTCTCAGAAGTACATGCCAACACAGGAGGGTTGTGGTTGACTAAGTTTGCTGGGAACTGTAAAGTGTTTGCCATAATAGATTCCCCAGATGACACAAATATTCCCCAGAAGGGACTCTATGAGACAGATGTGTGGTGTCAGAATCATGGCCTCAAGCTCAATGCGAAAGAATGCATAGTAATCCCCTTTGGGGAAAACAAAGTACCTACAAACTACCACATAGGTGTTACCCCCTAAAAACTGACAAGGTAATAAGGGATCTGGGGACACAAGTAGATAGTCATCCTTCCTTTGACAACCATGTTGCCAAAGTGATTAGGAAATCATATGCGACCCACCTAATCAACAAAGGGTTTGCATCAGGATCAAAAGAGGTAGTGGTGGCCCTCTACTCTTAAGTCATCAGACCCTTCATTGAGTACAATGCACCATTTTGGATGTACTCGACTAAGCATATCCAGCAGCTGGAGAGACCACAGAGGTACCTCACCAAGAGGATTACTGGCCTCAAACAGTTGTGTTATGCAACACAACTGGTAAAACTAAATCTGTTCTCCGTTGAGTACCGCCTACTCAGAGGCACACTCTGCCTAACATACAGAGCCATGTCCAACACATAACTGTTGAACATGCTCCATCTAAGGATAACAAAATTGAGTCGCACTACACACTCCAGGGATATGAACCTCATCACAACAATGAATACAACATGCTGGTGGGATAGAGTACCATCCCAGAGACTTGTCTTACTGTGGAACAGAGTCCCAATGTACATCAGACAGAGACCCTCCCTGACACTCTTCAATAGGAACCTTGATGAGTGGATGGGAAACAGACAATTCACACCAGGCATAACATTAGCAGCCTCACTAGAAAGGGGCTTAGGGTACTAACTATTAGAACTAGGGCTTAGGAGACTAACCAATGGGGTGGTGAAAGCTGCACAACCTGCCTAGGCTAATATATGCCTTTGTGAAGATAGTCTACTACATACCTATTAACCTATGTAACAGGTACATGTCTACAGATAGTAGATGTGTACTTCATTGTACAGTCATGATGTACAGCAGGCACATGCACCACATACACTGTAATGCTTACAGATACTGGTGGTTATTATGTACAGTGGGTGAGATGTGCACCTCATGTCTTTTGTGCCATTGGGATGTGTGCTGGCTGGGACAGTCCTGGATGGCTCCCTGTCAAGGTCACCCTCTTACACACATCTCTGCCCATCCATGTTTGACTTATTATACTGTGTTCCCCCTACATATATAGGTAAATAGGTAGGTAATAGGCTATCTGCCTGAAGGCACATATTAGTATGGCCACCTATCACCACACATGGGGTTAGTTCCCTATGCCTCTGTGTAGTAGAGCTGATGAAGTGATCCATGGTGTGACAGTTCAGTTTCACATACACTCATCAAAGCTCCTCTGGAAGAGTGTCAGTGAGGGACTCAGCTTAATGTATGTTGGGAGCTTGTTCCAAAGCAAGGGAAGTCTGTGAGTTAGTAATGTATCCCTCCAACATGTTCTATTTATTGTTGTGATGATTATATCCCTAGAGCATGTGGCACAGTGAGCTTGGGTTTACTTCAGATAGAGCATGTACATCAGTTCTGCATTGGACATGGGCCTGTCTGTTGGGCAGAGATCGCCTGAGTAGACAGTATGCAACAGAGTACAGATTACGTTATTTCAGTCTTGTTGCATGGGGCAACTGTTTGAGGCCAGTAATCCTCTTGTTGAGGTACTTCAGTGGTCTTTCCAGCTGATGAAGGTGCCTAGTCAGATTCATCGCAAGTTTATCATGGTACTCTCTGATGGGTCTGCTGACTGATGAGTAGAGGGAACCTCCTTTGACCTACATGCAAAGACTTCGGCAATTTGTGGGAACACATAGCATGATTTTCTAACCACTTTGTGAATGTGTTTCTGGAAGTAGAGATGACTATCCACATGTGTCCATAGATCCCTTATTATTACCTCCATATTTAGGGTGTTGCCACCTAGGTGGTATTTGTATGACAGTAGCTCGAGGCCATAATTTTGACACCACATCTGTCTGACTGAGACCCTTTTTAAGGATGTCTCTGTTGTCACAAACATCAATTATGACAACCTTTTTGCAGTCATCCACAAACTTTGCTAACCATAGCCCTCCTGTGTTTGACTGTATTTCTGAAAAGTATACACCAGACAGGAGGGGTCCCAGGACAGGGGGACAGTAGTTGTTACCAGCTTACTGTCCAATGGGGAGACACAATTCTTACCTTGTGGGATCTATCTGTGCCCCAGTTGGCAATCCATCAGATGACATACGTGTTTATGCACAGGTTGTTGATTTTGTGGATACAACATGTGTGTGGGATGTTGGAAAAGGGCTTTTCAAGGTCTATGTAGGCCGTGTAGAGCTCATTTCATTGATGTATGTCCTGGGTAACTGCCTTGAAAACTGTCTAGCAGGTTTAGGGACCATGATCTTCCCCTGACCAAACCAAAATGGGTAGGGTTGGGTGTTTGTACGCTCCCAATAGCTCTGTTTATGAGTTCCATAATGATGGACTCCATGGCCTTGCAGATCAGGATTATTAGGCTTATAAGAAAATAGTTCCCATGGTCTGTTGTGCACCAACACTTGTGGAGTGTGCCAAACGTTGCTGTAACCCATTCAATAGTTTCATATCCTGTATAGAGGTTGAGTCTCAACAGACTGTTCAGGTGCAGGGTCTGTTTGTTTTGGAGTTCACATATGACACAGCCAGGGACACCATGTCATCCCATAGACACTGTGTTTTTAGGTTTGGATAGAGCTATTTAACCATTGTATATGTGATTTCTGGCTTTTCACAATCTCCAGGTATGGTAATGGGCCCTTTTGTCAGTGAGAGGGGCTAAATATGTATGAACCTGTCTGATAAGATGTTGGCAATGTCAGTCATGTACATGTATTCATTTACACTTTGCACTGACTCAGAACACATATGAGTTTACACTGATATTCATGACATAGCTAAAGAAAGCTTCATGGTTCTCTATGGACTCTTTGGCAATATTTTTGGCAGAACATGGCTTGGATAATGTTAGGAGTGCTCATTGTTTCTTGATGATACTGATCGGAGATTTATTGATCTTCTTTGGATTTTCACTTTCTTTGAACAACTTAAGTACTTGTATTACATAGTTTGATTATGACAGGGGTCCAATATATTATATGGGTCTGTTATTATATCACTGTGTGCACAAGGCAGGATTGGTGAATAGTGGCATGTGTCTGGAGTAAGAACTGCAACTGCCAGATATGTGTGGCCCACTGCTGTACTCAGACATGGCTTAAGTGTGTGAGCATGCTCAGTATGACCTTTCAGTATGTTGACTGAAATTTGCTTTGTTTGTTTAAATGTGTGAGCATGCCCAGTATGACCTTTCAGTATGTTGTTGACTGAAATTTGCTTTGTTTGTGTGTGAGCATGCCCAGTATGACCTTTCAGTATGTTGTTGACTGACATATGCTTCATTTGTTTAAGTGTGTGAGCATGCCCAGTATGACCTTTCAGTATGTTGTTGACTGACATTTGCTAAATTTGTGTAAGTGTGTGAGCATGTCCACTATGGGCATATATATATATATACTATATATGTGTGTGAAAAATCAAGTTGGTTTTTACTTCAGGGCTCACCTTTGTGTTGTACATCGACAGGAAGCACACTGTACCTGCAGGGTTTCCAGGAGTCAATTTGCACAGACTTATCAACATTTCTACATACAGGGGGGACAGCTATTATTTGTACATTTCTACCCGGGGGGGGCACACCTGATTGCTACTGTGGGTGTACATAGGATGAGGGGTACACCTGACACTTATACACATTTGCTAGGCCTGCACTGCTATGTCAGGTACTCCATTACAGTCTGTATAGTTGCCTATCATACTGGCTTGAGGCATACCACTGTACTACAGACCTTAGCTTCCAATTACATGCATATTAGTTTGTGACTTCATAGCCTACCCAACCCACATCACACTGCCTGGCCTGCTGTTATTTGTCTGCATAGGCCTGGGGGGAGGTTACTCATATGCCTCTTCAGAGTGCATGATACAGCATTTGTTTGTGTTTGGGTTTGTCTACAATTGTCCTGCTGGCTGTGACCGTTAGGTATGTGACCCCCCCCGCCAAATGGTATGTGTGAGTGACTTAAGTTGTGTCTGTGCCAGTGAAATGTTGTCATGGCTTAGTGGTTCAATACTGTGACTATAGTGCACAGTATCCTGAGTTCAAGCCCTGTCACTGCTTTTTATTTTCCTGCTGGGCAGACCTGACTGGTTAAGGAACAGTAAAGCAGGTGTGAGCGTGTTTACCTGACTTTGCTCGACTTTGCCCAATGTTGCCCAACTTTGCCCAACGTTGCCCGACGTTGCGCTGGTTAGCGTGGTGCGCAGCTATGCCCAATTGTATTTAAATATACTCAATACTGGTAAAATGTGCTTAGCAGTGCTTTATATTGCTTAAAATAGGGCACTCATGCCTCAGGTGGTGCTGCAGGGCTGCCTATGTCGGATGCACATAGTACACTCCCTATACATGTTTGAAAACAGGTAGTGTCAAGTTAGGCATCCCTTTTACTGTATGTGCGAGTCAGAGAGAGGTGTCATTTCCAGGGTTCCTACTGAGTCAGTATATGTGCTATGCGTTGCCTCTTTGCCATGGCTAGGACATACTGAGCACTCCTCCTTCTGCCTACTGGGGCAGGCTCAGGTTGTTCCTCCTCCGAGTCACGCTGTGCCTGTGCAGGCCTTGGCAATGGTGGGGGGATGTTTGGCTCTACCCCATGCTTTTCCTGCTGCAGCTGTTTCCACAGGATCATATTGTGTAGCATGGCACATACCATAACAATTTGGGTACATGTAGTTGGTGAGTACTGCAAGGCTCCACCAGATGTGTCCAGGCACTGGAACCGTGACTTGAGCATCCCAAACACATGCTCAATTATGTTTCTTGTTTGTGCGTGTGCCTCATTATGGAGTTCTTGTTCAGGTGTTTGTGCATTTCTGATGGGTGCTATCAGCCACGGCTACAGTGCATATCCAGCATCCCCCACTAGGTGACCCTCAGGGATGTCTCCCATTGGCAAATCTCTGGTACAGCTGGGTCAGATGCCAAATGTGGGAATCGTGACAGCTTGCAAGGCATCCAGCACACACATTCATTATTATGCCCTGGGCATCGCACACAAACTGGCAGTTGATGGAGGGGAGGCCCTTGCGGTTGATGTAGACCCTACCCCGCTCACCGGGTGGTGCTTTCATGCATATGTGCGTGCAGTCTATTGCACCCACTACCTCAGGGTATTCTGCTATTTGGTGGAAAAGACACATATTGCTGGCCAATGCCTCACGTGAATTGGGGAAATATACGTAGTCACCAACATGTGCTGACATGGCATCCAGGAACTGGTGGAGTACCCTCGATGCTGATGCCTGTGAAATCCCCATCATATCACCAGTTGGTCTTTGGAAGGTACCTGTAGCTAGTATTCTTAGGCCTACACATACCTTGGTATCCACTGGGATGGGTTCCCCTCTGTTGGTTCTGTGTGTGAGGCGTGGCCAGCAAAGCAAAACAATTTGCTGTAGGAGGTCTCTGTCCACCCTATAGTCCACTATCTCCAGCTCATGTAGCCCCTGGTAGGTTACCCTGGGTCTGTACACTCTTCTCCATCTCCTCACTGTGGGTTGCTCAGCAGCATTCACAACATCACCACCCTCAGCACCTTGCACATGTTGGTTTATGATAGCAAGAGCAGCCCCTAACATTTTGTATACTGCAGTATTGCAGAGTTCTTGAGAAAAAACAGGAGGGAATGGTGTTTGCAGAGTTTAAAGTGCTGGGCTGGGCTAGTCTGCTGCCTGTGTAATTGGCTGATTCTGATATATTTCACCTGGCAGCTCTGCTAGTTCTCCTTGGTTAACTTCCTACTACTTCTTTTCCTTCCTTTTGCCTTATTGTTTCCGCCCGGGGCAGCACCGCGCAAATGAGCGCAAACACACGCACACATGCGCACATGCTGTGTCCATGTTTGCAAGGAGTTTCCTATCTTTTAACAGTGTGCACCTTTGGTTTGAGGCTTTCAAATAGGACAACTGTAGGCACACCTCTTGCAATCCTGAGCAACTCAAAGCAAACACAAGCCACTGTGCTCCAATTAGCTTACAGCCTGTCTGACACACCCCCTCATGATGTCACCTATATTCTACTCTTCTACTCACCTACTCCTGCTCTTACACTCTTGGGACATGTCTCACATGCTGGGGAAAACTGGGATTCACTATCCTTATCCTCATTTGCATAGGATTGCCTAGTAATGCATGGTTACATCTCTCACACTGAGCTACCCCCCCCCCTTAGCAACCACTAATCAGTGGCCATCTTGTCTTCAGCCAGCCATTCACCTGCATGGCAGAATGAGCTTTTTAGTGAAAATGCCTATTTTTGGCTTTTTTTAAATTATTTTCTTGTTTTTATAAGTGCCACACTTTCTGCGCGGTGCTGCGCTATACTTAAACATCGGAGTTCGGGAAAAAAAGTTAAATTGTTATATTTTTAAACATTATATAATGCCAATGGCCTTATATTTGGCCATTAGCATGCTACCTCAACTGTATGCATCCTTTATTTGGAGCTGTCATAGCTCCGTATAGCTATTTGCAGAAATGTACTCTGTTACCAACGGAGTACATTTCTGCAGCTAACACTAATCTTCCACAGACAGGTTAGTGTTTCCTGGATTGCAAATTTTCCTCATTTGCATGGCTTTCACCAGCAAATGAGGTAATTTGCATACTATGATGCTGTCCGTGCAAGAGTAGCTTTAGCAGCTCTCGTGCAAGCCCCTGCTGGCTGTACCTGGATTGCACGGCAGACATATTGCCGGCGTAAGCTCCTACACTCTTCTTGCACTCCGTGCAAGCTTTCGTAAATCCAGGGGATAGACATACAAGTTACATAGTCACTAATGCATACCCCAACACTATTTGTTATGCATGCTAAATAAATTCCACTGTAAGGCATAGCATAATTACATTTTAAAAACTTATAATATATATATATATATATATATATATATATATATATATATATGCATATACATATTAAAAGCAATAGTATAAATAGGCTGATATTAACCAAAGATATATTTGTAAAAACTATAGCATAAATGGGCTTATCTACAGTTCAGCCTTGGTTACATGTTCATACATACACACATATACAATACTAAATTAACTTTATTAGGTCATGTATAGGGCCATCATTATATGTCTTTCCTGATGTAAAACAAGATAGATGTTGCCCCGATGTATTGATAAAAATTCTATATAGCCTGATGTACATACACCCACGGCTATTTACGAGGTAAACCTCTTGCTTCCAATACACTCCACATAGAAATTTTGCCATTAAGACCTAGTCCTTTTCAGCTCTAAGCTTTAATATCCATCTAAGCTCAGTTTATTCAGTAAGTTTTATAACATTCCCCATCTTATGTCCAAGGCTAATTTATTCTAAACCCATAAATGTAAAAATGTGATTGGAAGAAATTATTTCATTGTACTTCGAGAGTGCACTAACTGAATGCCTGTTATTTATGCTATTGGTATGCTCCCTTATATGCTCTTTGAATGTTCTATTAGTTTTCCCAACATAGAATCTTAGACAGCAATCACACTGCACCAGATATATTATATTTGTACTACTGCAATTCATTAGATTGTATATTTTATATACTACCTGTGTTTCAGGATGTTTAAACTCATTGGTCTGCTTAATATATTGGCACATATTACAATGACCACATTTTTTGGTTCCAGTCACTGTCAAATTTGTTGGAGCAGCTAATTCTTTTGTATAGCATAGGATCCTTTTAAGATTCTTCCTATTCTTAAAGCAAAAGTATGGATGTTTACCTACTATTGCTTTGATCTTACTATCGGTCATAAGCAATGGCCAATGCTTATAAAATACATGCTTAACTTTATTTATATCACTAGTATATGGTATAGTAAGTTTTACTGGGTTCGCTTTATTTTGCATTACAATTGAATTCCCTCCTTGTAAGTCCATATTAGGGCTTTTAGAAAAGTATGGCTAGGCTCTACCATTTCTCATTGTTCTCACTTCTTCTAATACTGGGATCATTTCTGTACTTTGATATCCCCTTTGATATAAATTGTCTTCCAAATGAACAAGACATTCAATAAACACAACATCCTGGCCACTCAGGCATGATACATGCATCCCCTGTCCTTTAACTAAATTTTTGAATGTTTTCATTGGGTGCATGCTTGTCCTATGCAGAAGTGTATTAGTATAATACTCCATGCAATATATTCTAGTCTGAAATTATCCTTGCTCATTCATAGAGACAAAGATGTCTAAGAATGCTATGCCCTCTGTAGAATACTTCAATTCAAATTTTAGAAAGTCTGTTGTACCTTCTATTGTTTCTACAAATGTTCTAAGTAGTGGTTGGGGACCTACCCATAAAAGAAAAATATCATCCACAAAATGGCTATAAAAGCTCACATACTTCTTGTATAACTCCAATGGAAACATACAGTCCATCTCCTACTGTGCCATAACTGCGTTGGCATAGCTATTGACACAGCAAGTGCCCATCGCTACACCTTCGCATTGGAAGTAGTATCTGCGATCAAAAACAAATACATTTTTCTTCAATGCTATATCCATAAATGTGCATATAGTATCAATTAACAACTTATTATATTTACTTTTCCCTACAGGGACGTTCCTTAATAAATGCAGACCTTCCACATTGGGAATGGAAGTGAATAAAGATGCTACATCAAGTGTTACTAAATACGTATCTTCACTATAGTATGACACCTGATTAAATTTAAAGAGACTATCTAAAAATTAGAAAGAAAAAGTAGGTTACAGTCACATAACAGCTATATAAAGTCTTCAGTTATCAAAATTGCTGATATAATAGCTAAGCTTATATATGTCAACTTAAAAATGCAATACAATGACATATTTGAATATGTTGGTTTTATGAATACATAGTTGAGAATGCAGCGATATATATATATATATATATATATATATATATATATATATATATATATATATATTGCATTTTTATGTGGAATAAGTGTTTGTATGCATATACGTTTTAGTTCTATGGCAGAATTTTTATTACTGCACCGTGATACATGTAAAAGCAGTTTGACATATTGTTTGTTATTGTTTTGAAGTGTGTGAGCTGACTATCAGTGACGCTCATTAATCAGGGGGCTTTTTGCAGTGAAATGATTTGCTACAATAAATATTTGAATTTAATGAGTAGGAAGATATGTGTATATAAAACTGTTTGGTGGTTTATGTATCTTTGTTTGTATATGGTCTGATGAAGCCACATCTTGTGGTGAAAGCGCTTACCTGGAAATAAATGTCGTTCTGATTTTATTGAATGGTTATATTAGTCGTGCTTCAGTATACCGTTGCTGTCTTTTGCTGTTTTGTTCATATAATACAACAGGGACTGTTTACTTACTGGGGAACATTCTTTCTTGGACTATTGTTTTACTTATTTGTTCCAACCAGTAGGAGCATGGCAGAATTGAATACTGGAAGCAACACTGAGTTGGATTTTAATCCGTTGAGGCTGAGAGAGAGTAAACAATATCTGGGACTGTTGGGTATGTTAAACAACAGTAATAATCCTTTGATAGTGGAATGTGAATCGAATGATGCACCACTGTACAAAGAAGATGTTAATGACTACTATAAACTGAAGGCTAAAAAGACTACAACTACAGATATTTCATTTCGAAGCATGTATACACCATAAGGTAATACCTCCTGGCTTATGTATATTAAAAATGACAACATATGGGTCACAGTATCCTGAGTTATTAAGTCAATGGCAAAGAATCAATATGGAAACAAGTTTTAGTTATCTAAAGCTTATGAATGAATTCTTTAAGCCCCATGAACAAGAACTAATACAGGGCATAGAACAGCAGCAAGAAGTGTTATATACACAATTTCCAGTATCTCATGTGACAAACTAATGGCTAAGAGACAATGTGAGTATATATGAACTTAGACTGATGCAACAAAAGAGGAAGAACTTAGACAGAGACTTAGCCGACTTTAAGAGTGGGAATGTCTTTCCATGGCCTTGGTCTCAGGGAACTAATAGACCTGACCGGAATGGAAAAGTAAATGAAAATGAACGTAGCCCAGAGCCTCACAATAGCAGGGAATATCTGAATGCTAAATCAGGAGGAACATATATTAGTGTTCCAGCTAGTGATGCACAAAGCTCTATTCCTTCAGTACAAGAGAACAGTAGTACACCGTCCCAAGTGATGACACATAATGTAAGCCAGTTGAGCCCATAAGCACAGCAGTCTAGTGATATACCACCTGGTCAAACGGTAGTTAGAAGGAAAGATATCACTAATAATGGATTACAGACATATCCAATTTTTCCACTACCCATTTGACAAGAAAGAGGAAGAAAAACCTTTTGATCCACGAGTCGAGGCAAGATGAAAAGGAAGGAACACATTGACAATATGGAATATCCGACATTGAAAAGGATGTGGCAGCAGAACTAAACCAAAACATTGTTTTGAATATAATTTTTCTGCATTTTCTTGCTGCCTTTAGCTAATTCTGCCTAAAACGCTGATTTTCTAGAGTTTCTGTGATTTAAAAAACTTGTTTCAGCTACATATTGTCCTTATTTTAATGCCTGCACTTTAACAAAGTTGTTTTTGTGTTTAAATTACCTGTTTAACTGTTGTAGGCTACACACTCAAGTGTGATAGCCATTTCTGTGCATTTAAAGTGTTTTTTTTATTGTAGCTGCTTTATTTTCTGAAAAAAAAAACAAACAAAAAATATATACTTGTTTTCCCACCTTTCTAAGCTGGTATAGTCCAGTTTTTAGGTTAGTGCTGAATTCAGGGCTGTGTTACAAGTTTCTGTGTTTGCCCATACCTTACATGAATAGAAGGAAGTTTCTCTGTTCACTGTGAGAGAAGGAGCTTTGAGCAGCCTATCTGTCCCTGGAGGAGTGGTTTCAGCCCAGAAATTAGTAGTTTATTGGCCATTTTGGACTAATTTCTATTTCTTTCATTTCCCTGCTATAAAACCTGCATTTGCACGATTTTGTGTGCCTAGGGTATATTCCACAAAGTCTACTCTTCATTTTTTTCCTTGGAACTAGACAAATTTTCAACTTAAGCACTCAAACCATTCACTTCTCATCCCAGCACTTGCTCAAAACTCATAACAAGCAATAATAAACCTTAGCACTAGACCCCCCCCCCATGCTGTAGAGAAGGACAAGGCTCTCTATTCAACCTTACCAGCCAATCAGTAAAACAGTTCACTGTACCTATCCAGGCATGCCCAAAGGGCAGTTTCCAGTGTACTCTCCAGTCCAACTGGTGAATCTGGGCATTTTGAGGCAATGTTACAATTGCCTCATGTACACAGACAACCCTCTCCTCCTTCCACCAAACACTAATACATGCGAGAGATGCAATTATACAGCCAAACAGGCTAAGCTCTCTCAACCCAAGACTGGACCAGGCAGTCAAGAGGAGAAGGGAATTACTTGCATCACACCACCAGTCTCACATAGACCTATAAAACCAGCACCAGCAAAAAACACACATAAATACATGAAAACATACTCGGAGGATCTAAATAAAAATCTGCAAAAGCAACAGAGACCTCCAAAGCAGACATCCAAGCAACCTCCACCCCCCCCACACACAAACCATGAAACACATACTTCACAAAAACAGTGCGCCATGCAATCACAGCCCTTAAAGCAAAATAGCATATCCAACACACTAGTAATATGTGACTCTATAGTCAGGCACACTGACATCCCACTCACTAGGCTGAAGAAGGGGAAGGTTACTGTTAGCTGCCTGTCGGGTGCCAGGATCCTCCACATAACAAAAGTACTCAGGTCACTCAAGAACAAGTGCAAATATGACTCTGTCATTGTCCATGTTGGTGTGAATGACCTGAGCTGAAACTCCCTGGACTACATGAAAAGAGACATGGAGGGGCTCTCTGATCACGTAGCTCAGGCCGGTATGACCCTGACCCTGAGTAGCTTCCTGCCCTCACCAAGAATGATACGATGGTATAGAGAAAAAATTATCAATTTCAACAATTGGCTAAGCTTCTGGTGTCATTCAAAGGGGTTCCACTGTCTATCAGCCTGGGATGACATGCTCGACAAGCCATGCTGCTTCGCTAGAGACGGCTTGCACCTGTCACCCTTAGGCTTTCGAATACTGGCCAAGGCTCTTGCCACCCCCATAGTGCCTTTTTTAGGCAAAGCTCAAAAGACAAACCCACCACCATAAATAGCACAAGTAACAAAAAACTGAGGGCAATGCTACTCAATGCCAGAAGTCTAAACCTCAAAATGCACGCACTTGAGGCACTCCTCAGTATGGAGAAAATTGATATATGTGCAGTAACAGAAACCTGGTTTAAGGCTCCAGAGAGCACCCCAGCACTATGAGGGCTACAACTCATATCATACATTTCGGCCACAAAACCCGGACCGAAATACAAAAGGCGGGGGAGTATCCATATTCATCAAGGATACCCACACCTCCAGGTTAGTGGCACAGCACGATGCTTCAGAGATCATCCACATACAACTAACAATGGGCAAAACTGCTATCCAAATTATAGCTTGCTACAGATCACCCACCATGTCCCAGGACCCCCACTCCGCATTCCTGGAAACACTGGGAAACATAAAGGTCCTACCAAACACCCTGATATTGGGTAATTTCAATTACCCAAACATTAACTGAGAGAACTACTCAAGTATAAATGCACTTGCCCACCATTTCCTCAAATTTATAAACACAAATGCCCTGGATCAACTGGTCAACACCCCCACCAAAGGTGACAATATATTGGATTTGGTCATCACCAACATGGGCGACCGGTGTTCCACACCGGATGTCAACCCCTTGTTGGTTAGATCTGACCATAAACTAATCACTCTGGATATCCACATTCTGCCACCACCCCCGGTCAAAGAAACCACCATGAAAAACTTTTCAAAAGCAAACTTCACATTACTTATGACAGAGGTGGGAAGTTTCAAAGCCCCCATGCTGTCCAAGCTGCAAAATCCTTTACTAATGCACTCTATGGGCACCTACAAGAATGCATGGATCATGCTATCCCAAACAAAACCAAGACTCACTCCAAGAAAAGGAAACCAGTCTGGTGGACCCCTGCCATAAACAAGCTATACAATAGAAGGAGGAAACTAGTACAGAAAAGAGTAAAATCCCAAGAAGGGAAGACATCCCTGATCAGTATCAGCAAGAAACTACAAACCCTCATAAAATCATCCAAGGCTAGCTTCAAAAGAAAAATTGCCATGGACTCCAAAGATAACCACAAGGCATTCTTTAGCTATGTCAAGAATATAAGTGGCAATTCTCAGATCTGCTCAGAGTTAGTGCAGAATGGCACAAAATACACTGAACCGACCGATATAGTCAACATCCTGGCAGACAGGTTCAGTGCAAACTTCACCCTCCTCTCACCCCCAAAAGGGCCCATAACTGTACCAAAAAAATGTAGTGTCCCTGAAATCACAGACACTCAGGTTAAAACAGCCCTCTCCAAAGCCAAAAACACGGCATCGATGGGACCGGACAGTGTCCAAGACTGCGTCCTACATGAGCTCAAAGATGAACTAACCCCTCACCTAAACACACTGTTTAAACTCAGCCTCTCCATAGGCTATGTGCCCACAGAGTGGCACATACCAACGGTTATTCTGCTCCACAAAGGTGGAGCCACAACGGACCCTGGGAACTATCTCCCTATAAGCCTGACTAGCTTGGTCTGCAAAGCTATGGAGTGCATCATCATGGATCTCATTAACAGAGACATTGGGAACCTCCAAACACTGGACCCTACCCAGTTCAACTTTGTTAAGGGCAGATCATGCCTCCTAAACCTGGTGGGCTTCTTTGAGACAGTTACCAAGGCTATAGACAAGGGAAAGGTGGTCCACACAGCCAACCTAGACCTCGCAAAGGCCTTCAATACCATTCCCCACTCAGGTATTATAGACAAGCTCACCAGCCTGAACATAAACCCCTACGTCACAAGATGGGTTTCCAACTGGCTCATGGACAGAACCCACATGATAAGAGTTGCAGGAGCTAGGTCTGACTCTAAACCAGTTACAAGTGGCATTCCACTTGGCTCAGTACAAGGACCCTTCCTGGTCGGCATATACTTCTCAGAGGTACAGGCAAGTGCAGGAGGACTATGGCTGACCACGTTCACAGATGACTGCAAACTAGGGGCTATAATTGACTCTCCAGCTGACACGGGCATCCTCCAAAAGGGTCTCACTGAGACAGATACCTGGTGTCAAAACCATGGCCTCAAGCTAAATGCTAAAAAGTGCATAGTCATCCCCTATGGAAAAAACAAAGTACCCGCAAACTATCACACAGATGGTAGCACCCTAAATACGGAAGGCATAATAAGGGATCTGGGGATCCAAGTAGATAGTAACCTCTCCTTTGATAATCACATTGCCAAAGTGGTTAGAAAATCCTTCTATGTGGCCCATCTAATCACAAAAGGGTTTGCATCCAGATTGAAAGAGGTCATTGGGCCCCTCTATGCATCACTCATCAGACCCATCATAGAGTACAATATCCCATTTGGGATGTACCTTACAAGACACCTGCAACAATTGGAAAGACCACAGAAGTACCTTACCAAGAGGAACACTGGCCTTAAGCAGATGCCCTATGCAGCTCAACTAAAGAAACTCCTGCTGTACTTGGTTGCATTCTGCCTACTCAGAGGTGATCTCTTCCTGACATAAAAGGCCATGCCCAACCCAGAATTGATGGACATGCTCCACCTAAAGAAAACCATATCCCCTCGAACTACACACTCCAGGGATCTAAACCTCACCACAACAATAAATAGGACATGCTGGAGGAATAGATTCCTGTCTCAGATTCTTCCAATGCTCTGGAACAAGATTCCAATCTACATTAGGCAGAGCTCCTCACTAACTCTCTTCAAGAGAAACCTTGATGAGTGGATGATGGGAAACAGAAAGTTTACCCCAGGGATCACATCGATGGGTCTGCTGGACAGAGGCATAGGGAACTAATCTAAGGGGGCGGCGAAAGCCAACCCATTCCGACTAGGCTTATAAATGCCTTTGGGTGGTAGACTAGTACCTACCTATGAACCTATGAACCTATATATCACGTAAAAAACTAAATAGTTCAGAGATTTCAGTCCTGCAAAAGGGCCTCTCATTTATTCTGGTGCAATCAGCTGAATTACCAGATACACTGACAGATTTAAAACTTTTTTTGAGAAATTTTATGTTGAAATTGACATTTCCTATGAACACAGCTAGTAACATTCATGTATATAAAAAGCTGAGTAATTATACACCTGTGAATCATCCGATTTTAGAAGCTTTTGGAAAAATATGTGAAGATGAGATATATAATATTTCTAGGAATAACATGCAACATAACAGGTATGTTAATTTAACACAACAAGAAAAAATAGCACTAACACAACTTAAAACAGATACATCATTGGTTATTAGACCTGCTAATAAGGGCGGCATGACAGTAGTAATGGATAGAGAATTTTATTTTAATTCACTACATCACATGCTGTCAGATAAAAAAGTATATAAGATTATTACATTTGCAAACATACAAGAAATGCAACATTTGATGAAAATTAATATGAATGATTGTATGTTTAGATATAATTTATCATTGGAATTAATTCAGTTCCTCACAGTGGGAACATCTTTGATTCCATCATTTCAGAGCCAGCCCAAAATACACAAAAATAAATTTAAGCCACCCTTTAGGCCTACTGTAGCAGGGAAAGAGTGGCTAACAGACCCATGTTCTATTTTTGTTGAAAAGCAGGTTAGACCAGTACTGAATGGAATTGAAGTTGTGTTAAAAGATTCTAAGGAATTTTTAGAGAGTCTCTTTAAATTTAATCAGGTGCCACACTATAGTGAAGATACGTATTTAGTAATACTTGATGTAGCATCTTTATTCACTTCCATTCCCAATGTGGAAGGTCTGCATTTATTAAGGAACTTCCTTGTAGGGAAAAGTGCATAAACTAAACTAATTGATACTATATGCACATTTATGGATATAGCATTGAAGAACAATGTATTTGTTTTTGATGGCACATACTACCTCCAATGCGAAGGTGTAGTGATGGGCACTTGCTGTGCCAATAGCTACATCGAAGCAGTTATGGCACAGTGGGAGATGGACTGTATGTTTCCATTGGAGTTATACAAGAAGTATGTGAGCTTCTATCGCCATTTTGTGGATGATATTTTTCTTTTATGGGTAGGTCCCCTACCACTACTTAGAACATTTGCAAAAACAATAGAAGGTAGAACAGACTTTCTAAAATTTGAATTGAAGTATTCTACAGAGGGAATAGCATTCTTAGACATCTTTGTCTCTATGAATGAACAAGGATCATTTCATACTAGAATATATCGCAAGGAGTGTTATACTAATACACTTCTGCATAGGTCAAGCATGCACCCAATGAAAACATTCAAAAATATAGTTAAAGGACATGGGATGCATGTATCATCCCTGAGTGACCAGGATGTTGTGTTTAATGAAGGTCTGGTTCAGTTGGAAGACAATTTATATCAAAGGGGATATCAAGGTACAGAAGTGATCCCAGTATTAGAAGAAGTGAGAACAATGAGAAATGGTAGAGCCTAGCCATACTTTTCTAAAAGCCCTAATATGGGCTTACAATGAGGGAATTCAATTGTAATGCAAAATAAAGCGAACCCAGTAAAACTTACTATACCATATACTAGTGATACAAATAAAGTTAAGCATGTATTTTATAAGCATTGGCCATTGCTTATGACCGATAGTAAGATCAAAGCAATAGTAAGTAAACATCCATACTTTTGCTTTAAGAATAGGAAGAATCTTAAAAGGATCCTATGCTATCCAAAAGAATTAGCTGCTCCCACAAATTTGACAGTGACTGGAACCAAAAATGTGGTCATTATAATATGTGCCAATACATTAAGCAGACCAATGAGTTTAAACATCCTGAAACACAGGTAGTATATAAAGTATACAATCTAATGAATTGCAGTAGTAAAAATATAATACATCTGGCGCAGTTTGATTGCTGTCTAAGATTCTATGTGGGGAAAACTAATAGAGCATTGAAAGAGCATATAAGGCAGCATGCCAATAGCATAAAAAATAGGGATTCAGTTAGTGCACTCTCCAAGTACAATGAAATGAGTGTTTCCAATCACACTTTTAGATTTATGGGTTTAGAACAAATTAGCCTTGGACATAGGATGGGGAATATTATAAATCTTAATGAACAAAGTGAGCTTAGATGGATATTAAAGCTTAGAGCTGAAAAAGGACACGGTCTTAATGGCAAGATTTCTATGCGGAGTGTATTGGAAGCAAGAGGTTTACTTCGTAAATAGCCATGGGTGTACATACATCAGGTTATATAGAATTTTTATCAATACATAGGGGCTACATCTATCTTGTTTTACATCAGGAAAGTCATATAACGATGGCCCTATACATGACCTAATAAAGTTAATTTAGTATTGTATATATGTGTGTATGTAAGAACATTGAACCAAGGTTGATCTGTTGATAAGCCCATTTATGCTATAATTTTTACAAATATATCTTTGGTTAATATCAGCCTATTTATACTATTGCTTTTAATATGTATATGCATAGAGCTATATATATATACATATATATATATATATATATATATATATATATATATATATATATATATATATATCTTGTATGTTTTTAAAATGTAATTATGCTATGCCTTACAGTGGAATTTATTTAGCATGCATAACAAATAGTATTGGGGTATGCATTAGTGACTATGTAACTTGTATGCCTATATTTTCTAGGTAATATGTAGCAATATTATTAGTATTATAATAGTTTTTGTTTTACAGGTTCATTTAGTTGGTTATAGTTATTTAAATAGGTTGCTTAGATATATTCCTATAGGATACACTGAATAATATATGGGGAATATTAGCTAATGCTATGCAAACGAGTACACATTCATAGCATATGTTGTTAGAGCTATTCATACTTTTACACTATTTAAATTAGTTGAACTTGTACTATTTATGGATGGCTTTTATTTGACTTGCCATGAAAAAATTCAAATACTATATAGCTTTTACATAGTTAATCATTTAGCTGCATTAGAATGAAAATATAGCGTGATGACATCACGTTGGTAGTGCATTCGCGAGGGATCAACATAGTAAGTGCTTCGGCATTTACACTGAATGGTTATATATAGTAAATGCATATTTGCTGACAACAACTTTGGGTTGTTTCATATATTTTTGAAAAATGGAAGATGGGATTAGGTACATTGGAAAGTACTAACTATATTTTGGTTGTTAACGAAACGAAAAACAGGAAAGTTTACCTAAGTTGACTTTTACTTATTCGTAAAAATAAGGTGCTGAAGTAGAAGGTTACAGTCGCATAATAGCTATATAAAGCCTTCAGTTATCAAAGTTGCTGATATAATAGCTAAGCCTATATATGTCAACTTAAAAATGCAATACAGTGTCATATTTGAATATGTTGGTTTTATGAGCACATATTTGAGAAAGCAGTGATATATATATATATATATATATATATATATATATATATATATATATATATAAATATATAGTTTGCATTTTTATGTGTAATAAGTGCTTGTATGCATATACAATTTAGTATTATGGCAGAGTTTTTATTACTACACTGTGATGCATGAAAAAGCAGTTTGACATATTGTTTGTTGTTGTTTTGAAGTGTGTGAACTGACTATTAATGACGCTCATTAATTGGGGGCATTTTTGCAGTGAAATGATTTGCTACAAGGAATATTGGAATTTAATGAGTGGGAGGATATGTGTATATAAAACTGTTTGGTGGTTCATGTATCTTTGTTTGTATATGGTCTGATGAAGCTACATCTTGTGGTGAAAGCGCTTACCTGGAAATAAATGTTGTTCTGATTTTATTGTATGATTATATTAGTTGTGTTTCAGTATACCATTGCTGTCTTTTGCTGTTTTGTTCATATAATACAATGGAGATTGTTTACTTACTGGGGAACATTCTTTCTTTGAAAATCCTTAATCAACATGCAAAAACCAAGGAATTAAAGGTGCAGACTATCCCTGGCAAAGCAGGTGGGTGTATTGATCATTTCATCCTATGCAGACACATATTGGATTTCCTAGAATGACACCAATACTATCCAGTTATTGAATTTCAATGTTTTTCCTTGAATGCCGCTCAATAACAGGGCCTTACCCTCCTCAAAGACATGAGCAGACAGCTCAACAATGTCTCTCTGATTCTCCAACAGGGTGGATTGCCTAAGATCATTCACCCCTTTGTGGGCAATTACAAAGGTCGTAATTGTATCTGCATCAGTGCAGGGATTAAGAGACCTAGTGAGATCCATAATCTTTCTAGTAGAGAGGCAACTAACTGTCACACTGCTGTTAGCCTGGTTAGTGTTGTGTCTATATGTCTTACAATGGAGTCACCAATGACTAAAACATTTCTGGGATGGGCTACAGGTATATATGGGCCCTTAAGGGTACAGGCTTGCAGCAACAGTTATGGTATTAGTATTTGTGTCAGGTGACTGAGATAAGCTAGTAGGATGTCTGGGTTGCCTAGGAGGCTTAGGCAAGGATTTCTTTAGTACCTCAGCATATGCTGAAGTAAAGTTTTGGTTATGTGGTAATGCAGTGTGGTTGTGGTGTGCTTACTGACCGAGTGTAGTGTGGAGAGATTAGCATCCAGTTTCAATAAATAGACACATCTGTAACAGGTGTAACCACTATGTGGTAGCAGAAGTGGTATGTCAGTAAACATGAAGCAGTTGCTGCACCCTTAGAAAATGGAGCCCTGAGGAAAAGGCTAAATAAGTCTGGGATCCATGGTGACAGGTTGTATTTTTCTTTTTATTTCTTATCCAGAAACCCAGTAACTCACCAGATAGTATCTAATACCAAACAAGACAAGATGTATACAAGCTACCAAACATAACAATGAGTTACATACGGCTATAAGCTATGTAAGAGATGGATGGTCTGACCGCATTCACAGACAAACACCTAATGTATAAGTACTAAACCATCAGAGCACAACTGTCCAAATATGATGGTTTGCTATTCTGTCAAGACAGAATGATTGCACCATCTTTGTAATGTGCCAAAGTGTTAATGCAGATATAAAGGACACCAAGGCCTAGCTAAGTGTTTTTAAAGGGTCAAAATATCCATATGGTGGCCCAACATTGACATGAACATAACAAAGCTTATGTTAAGATGCCATTTATGTATTAAACACAAATCAGCTCAAGGGAGGGTACAATTGCTATCAATTTCTTCACTACAGGGTTCTTGGCAGAAAATAACTTCTGACTTGTGTGGGCTCAAAGGAAAGAGTCAACCTATCTTAATGGATTTCACTCTTGGGATACTGAGATATTGCATGTGTCAATCACAACTAGCCAGCAGTTTATTACCAGATTCAAAGCAAAGTTTAGCAAATATGGAAAACTTATTGAACTGGTTAAAGACAATGGGACAATGGTACGCATTTTTTTTATCTTCAGAAATCTGTGACTTCTTACATATTACTTCAAATCCTCACTATTTGCAGCCTAATGTAGCTGCTGAGAAAGCAGTCTAAACTGTTAAGACAACATGATCCTCCCAAAGCTCTAATGTCTTATGTATTTATTTTCATTTGTGGACTGGGGAAGTTCAAATGGATGCAGAACCCCTTTTCAGCACAGACCCAGGGAGAAAAGCTCCACTGACTCAATGTAGTACAAGATACAATGTAAATTAACACATAAATGAACCATTAAAATGGAATGTATTATTATTATTATTATTATTATTATTATAACATAAGCATTTGAATTGAAAAACAGCTGTAAATATGAATTTGCATTACAGGTACTCGTACTAAAGAGGATGTTAACAAGGTATTCAGGTTGCATTAGGATAATGACTAACATGAGGTTCAAGATGGCTGCTATCATATAAACAGTGTTGAATCTTAGCTCAGCAAAATTTCAACAAATATTACCTTAAAGTAGCATCAGAGAATCAGCTTACCTGGACAATAACCTTACCTTGGAATAAAGGATCATTTTTTCTTACCGCATACCAGGTCAGAATTAAAGAAAAACTGTATTACAGTGAGGATTGTGGCTGATAGTCCCATCCCTTGCTCTACAGGTGCTATCCTATGTAATCTGAGACTTCTCGGCCTGCAATCTCCTAATAAAGGGAACCAAGAAAATCAAGTATGTCACAGGATTCTCTACACATGGATGCTCAATCTACAAAAGCAAAATACTCTTCAATCGCATCCCCAGAAAAAGAAACACTACCTAAGAGAGCAAGAACTGGAAAACAACAGGCTAATACAAAACCTTCTGGCAAGGCAAAAACAGACCCAACTAACATGGATGAATTAAAACTGGCACTACAACCTATTCAAGCTGCAATACAAAGCTTCTCCTCTCAACTACAAACCTTTGGGGATTCCATAGACAGAATGCTTACTAGGATTGACAAAATGGAAGCAAAGGTAATGGATAACGAAATCAAGATTGAGCAGTTACAAAAAGATTATAATACTAATGCCAAATCTATCTTAGACATGCAATGGAAACTTTTGGACCTGGAAGCCAGATCAAGACGCAATAATATCATAATAAGGGGTATTCCTGAACGAATAGAGCACAATACTTTGCCAGAAATCATTAGTAATATCTTTGCTTCACTCTTGGACAATGGTCCCTTTATAGACCAAATAATAATAGAAAGAGCTCACAGAGCTCTCAGACCATCTTCAGATACAAAAAATCCTAGAATTGTCTACGTTAAAATTTTAAATTACCAACATGTTAACAAAATCCTTCTGGCAGCTAAAACTAAAAAATATGTTGTTTGGAATGAAACCAGAATTTTTCTTGCAGCAGACCTCCCTACACAGATAAAACTGGAGAGACAAAAGTTGGCACCCTTCTGCACATATTTAATACAAAAACATATTAAGTTTCAGATGAAATACCCCAATACTTTGATTTTTCATCACCAAGGTTGCAAGTTATCAGCAGGAAACAGTAAGGAAGCCACATCGGTCCTTATCAAAGCATTCAATGAATCTCCTGACTCAACACAACATAATTGCTAACCTACCTTAATGTATTACTCCTTCTTGTCTGTTGTATCCGATCCGGGAGGGCGATAGCAGACCTCGGTGAGTCTGTAAATTTGTCCAGTGACTTGCCCTAACCTCCTGGACCTTCATTTCTCTATTCGCCAACTGGGGATCGGGCCCTGCACCTCGTGGAGCTAGATTAGTGCCTAAGAGACTACAACGTCCATTCCTACCATGTTCTGAACCTCTGTGACATTTCCTGACCTTTGTTCTCCCATAATGCCTCGGTGCCTTAAAGAAATAGGCATCTAACCAATATTCCAAACACCAAGGACGAACCTGTCATTTTGTTTAAAGAGGCACTTTCGGTTTTTTTTTTTTTTTTTTTCAGTATGTAATGTCTGGAGCAGGGGCTGATTTATGTTTTGTATGGGCATATACTAGCAATACGAGGAGCTGATTTGTAAATTATTACAGTGGACTGCCGGAATGAAAGCCATTGTGAATTCCTGGCTGTATAAACCATCTCAAGAGCAACGATCATGCTTTTAATGAGCGCCTCTCATCATATGATGAAGAAGTCATCAGGCACTTTAGCTCATAAAAACTTTTTTTTTTTTCCCATTAAAGAAGATCAAACAGCTTCGTAACTCATAACCCAGGGTTTTGTTATGTGTAGATATTTGTGGGGAATGATTATTTACAAGATGTAAGTAAGGCTTGTGGGCAACAGTTAGTTTGGATTTATATACTCTGCTATATAAGCAATTTGCCCTTTACTTACTTTGTTCAATCACGATCTAAATAGACAGTAAGACACTCTGGGTAACACTGTTTTATTACACAATACAGGTCTTATATTGAATGTCATTTTTTCAAGGTGAAATGTTTTCCTTTTGATTATTGTACTTAATTGCTGTTGATATAGACTAGTTAATGGTATAATCTAAAAAGTGTTGCTCTTTTTTTTTTTTTCTCTCGTTATATATTAGAATGTGTGGTATAAGCATATAGTATAATGATGCCAGATCTTTAAGTGTTAACATGCAGTGTGTATTGTATTAATGGTTCATGTAAAGAGATTAGAATGTAATGTCATATATATACAATGTCTTAACCTTATCTCTACTCAAAACATAACATGTACTCTGATTGTTATACTATAGCTTCAGACTTGTGTTTTTCTAGCGCTTTGGAAATGTTAAACTGCAGTTCGGATTTAATGTATTGAGTTTGAGTTACATCTCATCCATACAGTTAATATGTGCTCTAGGTTAGTCAGCTATGTACCACGTATGGATTTAGTATATACTTTCATGCATATTTATAAATAATTTCTCTGTTTAATTCAGGTTTGCTGAGTTATAAGTATGGTTAACTGTTAGGGTTAGTTTTGCATTTAGATTCTGTAGATATTGTTGGTTCAATATGGGATATCTTAAATCTAACCAGGTTATTTGCAATATATATTTACTCGGTTATTTCACACAATATCCCAGTCTCTTCCGGGCCTGAGGGGTGGTGGTTAAGCATGGGATTTAGGCAGGAAGGGTTTCTTATATCTGCCCAGAAATACTGGTCTTCCATCTATCCTCATTTAAATAATCCTACATTCTCCACGTATAACTTACTTTTTGTTATTAAAAAAAAAAAAAAAAAAAAAAGAATCATAGATGATGAATCTTGAGTCATGAAACATTAAAGGGTTACAAGCAATTAAGAAAAGGAAATTTTTCATGCATCTGGTGTTCAAATCTGCATCAAATATAATCTTCAGCCAAGAAACTCATCTAGCTAATAATCAGTGGGAACAGGAACGAGGGAAGTGTTGGATAAAAACTATTATTGCATCAGGTGCTAAAACGAATAGTGTAGGGGTTGCTATAATTATCAAAAATTCATTCCAACATGACATAATTAAATATGACGCTGATGAAGAAGGTAGATAGACCTATTTTACCACTCAGTGTTCATTCTTAGACAAATCTGCCTTATTTATTAATATCTATGCCCCATGCACCAGACAACAAAACTTTCTTATGGCAATTTATAAAATACTGGAATCATTTCCTAATCATTACTACATAGGGGGAGGGGATTGGAATTCAATACAAGATCCAATGACAGATAAGTCCTATATTAATGCTAAATATAATAAACACGCTACTTTAACTATTTCTGAACTTAAGGAGGATTACAGTTTGTTTGATCCTTACATCTATCAAAAAGGCCTCTCCAAAAAGAATAAATTCACTTTTTTTTCTACCTGTCATAAGTGTTGGTCTAGGTTGGACTTCTTTTTAATTTCTTCAATATTCAATAACTTTGATATCACATTTAATACTGAGCCAAGATATCTCGCAGACCATTCAAAAAATTATTTTTCTGTTCAAGGGAATTCAAAAACATTCTCAAAGTCCAAAATCATTTGGTGGCATCTAAATTTTAACCTACTAAAAAAACTGATATAATTTCAGAAATCGAGTCTTACCTAGATCAATTCCTTCAAACCACACAATCCAATTAATCTTCTGTAGACTATTCCTGAGCTGCTACTAAGGCAATGATTAGAGGAATGCTTATAAATAAAGCTGCATATTATAAAAAACTGTACAACAAAATTGAAGCATCCATATCAGATAATATAGTTAAGTTAGAGGCTAAAATTCAAACAAAGTATTCCCCCCAAACAGAAAAAGAAATAATGCAACTACAACAGGATCTTCTGTCTCTCCATGCTGAAAATCCTTCATACCAGGAAATAAAATCATTAGCAAACTACTCTGAATGGGCACAATTCCCTTCTAAGTTTCTATCCAGAATCGTGAATCAAAATAAACCTCCTCCTACTATTCCAGAAATTCATTATCAGGGGATAGGTTATCAGACTACACAAGAAATAGTTAAACTCTTTGAAACATTATATTCTCAGTTATATAGTCCTCCTGAAAGTCCTTTAGACAAAATAGAGCTCCAAAGCTTCCTAAACAAGATAACTTTCCCCAAACTTTCTAAAGAACAGCATAACATCCTAGCCAGGGAAATTACACAACAAGAAATAATATTGTTATTAACAATTTGAAACCTAACAAAGCTCCCGGCCCGGATGGCTTCACAGCCGACTTTTATAAATGTTTTATTCCTAAAATCTCCGAAGCGCTGCTGCTGCTTTATAATAATATTATCTACTTTGGAATAAAGGACGCTCATCTGAATGCATCAAGAACTATTTTAATTCCAAAACCTAATTCTGACTCCAAAAACCCCTGGATGTATAGACCTATTTCCATTGGTAACTTAGATATGAAGATCCTGTCTACAATCCTTGCTAATAGACTTAAAAATATCATTCTCAGTATCGTATCACCTGAACAATCAGGATTTATTCTTCATAGACAAACTGTTAATCATACACTTACACTAGATGCCTTGATTTCACTCTCTATTCTAGCTAAAACTCCTATTTATACCCTAGCTATAGATGCTTCCAAAGCCTTCGACCGAATCAGCACAGAATTTCTGTTTGATACTCTCCCTCACTTCAATATACCATTCTCATTCATTAATATTATTAAAATCCTTTATTCTAATGCATATACTGTATTACAAATAAATAAACAAGTATCATCCAGGATTAATATCAGAAATGGTGCAAGGCAAGGGTGCCCCCTTTCCCCCCTATTATTTAACCTTTTCATTGAACCTTTACTTTTATTAATTAAACAGAATACTTATCACCACATTCCTGTAATTTTTAACACAAAAATATCCTTATCAGCTTATGCTGATGATTTAAATATATATTTCACCTTACCTAATTCTGATCTAGGAAAAATTATGAACTCCATTGACACCTTCTCTAATTTCACAAACTGTTGTTTAAATAAAGATAAATCACTAATTTTGCCAATTAATATGTCTACTCAATACCCAAGTATATTCCCATCAAAAGGTATAAATATTAAACATTTCCACTATCTAGGAATTTCATTCTTCCAGGATTCTACAGCATTTTACCAAGGTAATATTACCAGATTATGTTCGAATGTACAAGAAGACGTAATTCGATGGGCCAAGCTGAATCTTCCCTTCCTCGCAAGAGTAGCAATCATTAAAATGAACATACTTCCTAGATTCCTATATGACTTATGCAACAAATATTATTCTTTCCAATAAATTCTTCAAAAATATATACTCATCCCTTTCGAAATTTATTTGGTCTCCTAAATCCGTTAGGATTAGATACTCTAAACTATCATATCCAAAAGAACAAGGAGGTCTTGGGTTACCCGATTTGAAATTATATTACGAAATTATTAACTGCAGTAGGTTAATCAACATAGCTACATACAACAAAGAGAACAATTTATGGCATCCATTCTTGGTTATACTATATAACAACTATATTCAATCACTGAAGTTTAACCCTTTAGCTCTTCCTTTCATAGAAAAAGATAATCTGGGTAAAATCAAGTTACACAGCAACATAAAATCTAAAACAGGAGCAGTGCAAAAACTATTTCATTCCTTAAAATTGACCCCTGCCTTTAATATCTTACAACCACTACATCTTAATCCTAACCTAAAAATGAATGGGTTAATGCTAAACTTAGCTCAATTCCCTCGTCTGAAGGACAAAAATATCATTGATATTCTTCCTTTTAAGCACCACTCAATATCAGATATCAGATCTAAGATGAATCTTCCCAAAAAGTATACAATTATACAAAGACAAATCATGGATCTATCTCATAAATTCTTAGATCACCCTTTGCTATCGGAAAAAGACATCTCTTCCTGCAAAATGATTTGAAACCTTCTCCTCCATAAAAAGAAAATGATTTCAAACACCTACAAATTTATTATGTCTTTAAAAACCCAAAAGGAGCCTATATATTCTAGCTATTGGTTGAAACAAGATTCATCTATCGCCCATGACCAAATTGTGAATGCCATTAAGACTAGCTACAACCTTATTCCCCTAAAAAAGCTCAATTACACCCAGTTGATGTTACTGAACAATGCATATCTTACCTGTAATATAATTAATAAAATCCACCCCAATTCTTCTCCTCATTGTCAATTTTGCAATAATCAAAAGGAGGATCTCCTTCATATATTTTGGAGCTGTAAATGTTCATACAAGCTTTGGTGTGCCTTAAGGGTTCAGTTAGAAAAAATAGGCTATGAAAAATCAACTTTATCGTGGAAATTTACACTGTTACATATCCCTCCACGTGGATTATCAAAGTTACAACTAAGAATTGTAATTTCCATATTCATGTTAATAAAATACTACATTACTCTTAACTGGAAAAATAGAAACTCACTTTCTTGGGAAGGCTTTAAGTTACTTGCAGTTAATCATCTTAAGGCTCATAGGTATCTATTTCATAAACCAAATCAGAAGGATTATCTTAAAGAATACTGGAGAATGTTTTTTGATTATATTCTAAAATTAATGTAACTTGTAACAAAGTCAATTGGGTTATGTTTGGGCATGATATAACTGTTTATTGTTATGTGTGTATTTAGTTATTTTTCTTTAGTATATGGTGTTGTATCTATAAACAAATAAAAAGAATTAAAAAAAAAAAAGGATAATGTCTAACATAGTATTACAGGAGTAAGTCCTGCACAGCTAATGCTCAGAAGACAAATTAGGACTAAGATACCCATGCTAGAGTATGAATTTGACCAAAAACTATTTCCATTTGAATTAATCATGAGGAATGACCAAAGAGCAAAAGACTCTTATAAGCAACTTAATGACAGATGATATTCTGTACAAATTCTTAGCTGTTCTTCTGCAAGCCCAAATAGTGTGACTTAAGTTAAAGAGGGAGAGAAGGCGATAGAAAGCTTATGTTATGATCCAAAAAACTGGTAAAACAATGTTCTACATAGTGCAAAATGAAGATGCTGCAAACTGTTTCATATTCTAATATAATTCATTCAAATATGACTGTTCCTTTTACTGCCCTGACAGTTCCAATAAGAGGCATTGGACAGAACTTAAAATGCAGTAATCTCTCTAACCCTTTCCCTGTACAGGTTCCTGCATAGTAATACTAACTTGAAGTGATCATTAATTAGACTACATGAATGTTTCCAAGCATGTAATTGTACAGCAAGGACAAATACGTGACTAACTTATTTTTCTTACAGCTGAATGTAATTGCATATTACTACTGAGAATGCTTACCTATCTCAATTTTGCTATTAGAAAATAACTGCCCGTAAAAAGTGTGTAAAAAGTCTTAAAATCTATTTAATTAGGTTCTAACTGCATTTGAGAATGTTAAATATGAAGTTTCTTTCTCTTGTTGGAGGTTGAAAAGTGACGATAAGAAGGCTATACACTTTTATCGCGTGTGTGTATGTGTGTGTGTGTATGTGTGTGTGTGTGTGTGTGTGTGTGTGTGTGTGTGTGTGTGTGTGTGTGTGTATATATAGATATATATATAGATAGATAGATAGATAGATAGATAGATAGATAGATAGATATAGATAAATAAATAGATATAGATATATAGATGTATATCATCAAACTGTAGATATGTAATCTAAACCTGTGTCTTTATGAACTGTCTAATGCTATAAGGCATTTACTTTGATGATCTCAACATGCCCTGTGCAGGATGCTACAGATGTTTCTGTTATATTCTGCCCAAATAAATATCCCTCCACTGCCCGTTAAAGTAAACATTTGAACTCCTTAGCCTTAGTCTTTGATCCAGTGTTGTCTTTACTGCTTAGCTTCAGCAAATTGTTAAAGTACTTTTTTTGCTGTTAGAGTTTATTAGCCTCTTGGTTCCATAGAATCTTTATTTTTACTGTATTTCATATTTTTCCCTGTAGTATTTCTGCTTGTATGCTGTATTTTGCTGTTCCAGTATGGGTAAGACTTCAAGCTTTCAAAAATGCTTAAGGTGTGGTCATAAACCCGCCCCTCAGAATTCACATGACCACTGTGTCTATTGTTTGGGGGGTGTTGACTCAGCATCTTTCAGAGCCAGGGGTTTGACCAATCACAAGACAGAGTTAGTTATGAAAGGGATGCTTCCCACCTCTTCTGTAGCTGTGTCCCAGGCTTTTGCTTTTCCTTCTGTATCTAAGTGGAGAAAAAGAACAAAGATAAGAGTAAGGATAGAGTCAGAAAATAGAAGGAAAAGGAAAAAAGTAGAGAAAATGACAACCCCCCCCCCCCAAGAAATGGCTTGTTGATTCTTCTTCTGTTGATGATGAGTCGCAATCAAAAACCCCAAGGCCCTCAACCTACTTGGCTCCTGTTTTGTATCTGATGTTAACACCCCCTCAGTACCGATCACTGCTCTTGAAGTTCTAGCATCTGGACCACTCTGTTCTCCATTGTTTTAGATCTTGAGCCCTTTTTTGTCTGTGACACTGAAGTCTAGCTGCCTCCAGTTTCCTTTCTTGGCCATTACTCTGAATCTGGAGTTGTCCCTGGAGCCTTCCTCTCCTCAAGTCTGGTCTTCACCTTTGAGGGTCAAAGAAGCTGACAGACCCCTGCACTGCCCCATCAAGCTGTCCTCAATGGCTTCTTCTAAGTCCACAATGTCCACTCGGACTACTAGAGAGTAAACTTTGTACAAGTTGAAACAATCCTTTTTGAAGGCATAGACTGATCTAGGGATCATTGCAACTCTGTCAGCTCCAATAGTGGAGTTTTCTAGCTCTCTTGACCCATTACTAGTTGCTCCTTCTCTGATCCATCTTTTGGCATTGGTAACCTTGGATCTGATGCCCACCCATGTTGTTCCTTCATCTGTGCTTCAGAGGGATTTTAGTCAATGAAGTTTCTAGGTTGGCAGCATCTCAACCTCAGTCAAATCTCGTAAAACCTTGGAGACTCATTTGGCCACCATGTTAGTCAAATGAAATGTTTTCACATGACTAATTTCCATTGCAGCAGATGGTATGGCTTGCTTGACATGCCTGGATGTGGATGTGTAACTTTGTGTAGTACTTCAGGAATCCTTTCCTAATGCCTCCATTGATGGCTCCCACATTTTCTTTGGACTTAAAGTAAAGGACACGCTGACCATGAGTGAACAGAATGGCAAGATGTCGTCTGATATGAGAGATCTTTTTTTCACCCCTTACAGGACCTTCTCAAGAAACAAGAAGGGGAGGGTGGCTGATCATAGGCTCATACGTATATACTAGGCTAAAAACCACCAGGGCCTTTATAAGCCTAGCTGCTGTAAGTCACAACAGTTTACTCAGGGATCTCTAGTTGGAGGTGTCCCCAGGGCAGAGGGAGATCTTTAATGGATGACACCCTAGGGGCAGGACTGGTCTGCAGAAACCAGGGCTTTAAAGGACCTTTCTCTGGCAAGCCCTTCCAGCACTCCCAAAAGATTATCTGACTACTGTGCTCTGGAGGCAGTCATGAGTGCTTGTTTCTCCAACCCCAAGCTTGGGAGGCCATCACATCAGATTTCTGGGTGTTGAGAGTCACTTACAGAAGCTACACCATTTGCTTTCAGTTTATCCCAGGTTTTAGAAAAAAAAAACTCTTCCAAGCATAAGCCATACTGGTGAAAGGAAGAAGCAGCAGAGATTCAAAAGCTGTTCATACAGTCAAAATGTCTCACCAGACTATCAAGGATACTGGGTCTATATATATATATATATATATATATATATATATATATATATATATATATATATATATATATATATATATACATGGTTTGCATTTTTATGTGTAATAAGTGCTTGTATGAATATACAATTTAGTTTTATGGCAGAATTTTTATTATTACACTGTGATATAATTGCCAGGATTCCTTGTTCAAGGTTGCTATCCCTACAACCTCAGACCAATCAAATTCTGTTACTTTATAGGCCATTTGCTTCCTTGATTCTTTGCCTTCTCAACCTGATGGCTGGTACTGTTTCTTTTCCTCTATCCAAGTTCTTCATGAGGGTTCTTCGGAGGACTCTTTCAGTCCAGTGGTCTATGACAGCTCACCCAGTGAATTTTCCTGTTTGTCTTACTGAGATTAGTCATTGTCACATCTCATGGTGGTTGACATCAGATCATGTATCTGCAGGATGTCAATTTGTTCCATCACAGTCCACAACCACAGTGTCCTTGGATGCTTCCCTCCTGGGGTGGAGAGCACTATGAAGGGAAGATGTTCCTAGGTGCCTGGTCCCAGTGAGAGATCCATCTGCACATCAGTATTTTGGAGATTAGAGCAGTCCTTCTAGTGTTGCAGGCTTTGCATGACTGTCTCCTTAAAGGTGTGATCTTAATCCAGACCAAGAGCATAGCAGTGGTCTTGTACATAAACAAACAGAGGGGAACCCAATCCCATCTTCTGTGTTGAGAGGCCATGAGGATGTGGCAAACGGTGATATCCTCAAATATTTTCTTTTAGCAATGCATATTCTGAGGAAACCTAGAGTGGGAGCATTCTAATGCCTCAAGAGTGATCCCTGAATCTGTCACTGGCTATGCAGATTTTCAGCCAGTGTGGCCAGCTGTGATGTGATCTGTTTGCAACGTTTTTCAACATCAAATGCAGAAGTGTTTTTGACCTGGTACCTCCCAAGGGACACTCACTGAACGATGATTTAGTGCATGCTTGGCCCATGGGTCTTTTTTTACACTTAGCTTCCAATGCCCTTGATAATCAAGCATTTACAGAAAGCAGCCCATTGCAGAGTGACTGTAATTCTTATAGCCGCTTCCTGGCCCATACAAGAATTGTTACCTTTCCTGTGGTCTCATCTATTCCACCCTCCTTGATTTCAGCATTCCAGCCTCAACTGAATCTGAAATCCCTCAGATTGACCTCTTGGTTCCTCCACTTCCAATGATCCCCAGAGATACCAAACTACCTGACAGAGTTATGTATATCCTGTCTTCTATTCTTCTCAGAAGCCTTCCACCAAAAAGGTTTATGGTAGTAAGTGGAAACAATTTACCATACGAGCCACTTTAAAGGATTTGATTCTCTTTTCTGCTCCGTTAGATGCAATTTTTGATGTTCTATCTGGTCTTCTTCAGTTAGTCGCCTGATACTCTACTATTAAGGCTCAGTTGGCTGTCATTTCAAGATTCCACGTGGATCAAGACCATGTGCCGGTTTCTTAAGACTGACCAAAGCCTTTTTAAAAAGGTGCCTTCCTTCTTAGGCCTCCAGTAAGGGACTCAGTTCCACCTTGAGACTTGCCTCCTCTTCAAGTTTGACCAGGGCCCTTTTCAAACCTGCTGCTACTGTAGGCTGAAAGTTTTTCTTTTTTTGGAAAAACACTTTTTTTAATTGCATTAACTTTAGCCAGATGAGTTTCTGAACTTCAGCCTCTATACTGTACCCAGTTGAAAACTGGCTTTATTCCAAGTCAGACTTTCCTGGTAAACAAATGTTAAATAAATAAATAAATAAAATATTTTACAAAGACATTATTTAATTTCAGACTATTCCTTCCTTTTTGCCTAAGCTGGCCGCTGAGTCTAATCTGAACCAATTGATTCAGTCGCCAGTGTTCTTTCCAGCTTTCAGTAATAAGGAAAAATACATGTTGCAATGTTTGGGCCTTCATCATCAATTGAGATTTTGTTTGGACCTGACCAAACACGTCAGGAAATCAGACGAGCTTTTTGAGTCCTTGTCTAGAGCTAAGTTTGGGAAAACAGTTTCCAAGATAAATTTGTCCAGATGACGTTTTGTCTCTGCTTCTTCTGTTTATACCACAGGGGATTTATCCTAATTGTCAAACCAAAAGTCAGTTCTGTTAGGCGGGTGTCTACTTCAACAACCTTTTTTTGATCTCACTTCTTTAAATGATATTTGAGCAGTCTATTCGAGATCAAACACTCATACCTTTGTTTTCCATTTCTACCTTTGTTTTCCATTTCAAACTTCACATTCAGTCCAGATCTAGGACTTCTTTTGGCTCCACCATTTTGCAAAATATTCTCTCCTGATACCACCCTATTTGTCTGGCTGGGGATTCTGTCCCACAGGTTGAGGCGGATGGAAAAGACAACACTGGATATAAAATGTATGTACTTATCACAATGCTAGATCCATGTTGTCTTCTTCAATCCATTTCAACAATCCCTTCCTCAGTCCCCTTTCAAAACTGACAGTGGTATTTTGTGGCTCTTGGTTGACCTTGAGAGCTTCAGTTTTTTTTTTTTGGGGGGGGTGGAACTCTTTATGTACAATTCAGGTATGGCAGGGCAAACTCAGTTTGACGAGAGTTAAGCATGCAGAGCATTATGGGAAATGAGGTGGAGCCTCAGAGCTGAAGATTTTAAAGCACTGGCCTTATACACATTCAAATGTTTAACCCACGAATTGAGACAGATGGAAAAAGACAACATGCATCTAATGTTATGACAACTACACAGCTTTCATTTTCTTATAATTGCATTTACACTTGTTTCATTTCACTAATACATTTCTTTAAATAACTATGTTTGCATGAGATTTATTTTCCAGCTTATTCCTACATCCCAAATATATGGCATGCATCAATTAGAAATCCTCAAAAATACCTGTGGGTTCACATGTCTTGTGTGACTGGAAGTATGCACCCTAAGATAGAATGGCATTCTTTCCAGTATTAGTTCATTTGCCTTGCACCCACCAAATGTCGGGTAGGCTCTGGCTCTTTCATGACCCCAAACTCAATAAAGCAAGTTTTTGGAGAAAACATATATTTTATGGTATAGTCCTCCTGATCTCCCAACAATTCCACTAACCCTCAATCCACTGTCCTGTCTGGCCCACTGATTCTCTCCAGCCAGCTCAAAATGTGCTTGGTCTCCTACTTAAATCTTGGGATACCTTCATAAGAGGACAGACTGAAACCTCTGAGTTAGCAGAACAGGGAAGGTAAAACCTTAATGTTATTTATTTGTATTTATTTGCACTTTGTTAACCGGGAAAGTCCATTGGGCTGATGTGAGCACATTTTCAATGGAGGCCTGGGGAGAAAAGCTCCTGAATACAGTAATTCTAATGTTGTTTGTAAACTGAATGAACTGCATCTGAGTGTCTATGAGTAGACAAGTAAAACTGGGTACATATACTGGAATTTTTATGTAGTTTTTTTTTTCACATTTTCAGAATTGAAAGATAATAAAGGTAACTGTAAAGAGACTTGATCTAACTACCTGGTCAGAGATGTTGAATAGTGACCCTGAAATGGGGCAATCTGCACACTTTTTTAAATGTCAATGCAAGTTCACAAAAATGAACCCTCTATCAAGTAGCAGCCTTTTCAAAAGTAACTATTTGAGCATACTGCGTGCTTGCTAGCAAAGATCTGATCTCCATTAATTTGCTAAGATATTTCTAAAAGTATGTTGTATCGATGTATTGCAAAAGGGGAAATGAACTGAGCTAGGAACTGGTATTACCTTCAGAACTCAAAACTATCACATTCTTGCTTCACTACTGGCCATACCACGTAATTAGTTATTCATCTTCTGTCATCTGCACACTTTCACAGCCTCTATCGTTTATACAAAATAATTTCTTGTAACAAGTACACAAATATCTAGCACTTGACATATTGTTTGAGTAGCTATGGCCTCACTACTAGAAGTACATAACTCTTTAGACATAAATATTTCTTAATGCTGTAACCAATGCTTATATAAACTGATAATATATGCAGAAAATATCTAGTTTTCCCTCTTCATTTTATTTTATTGTAATTTTCACATCTATGTAAAGTTTTTCACCTGGTCTCTACCTGCAAATGTTCAGTTGTGATAAACATACTTACCCTGGTAAACAAACTTAGAATTAAAAAACATAATAATAAACATATGCAGAATAATGACTGTAAATGATAATGATGCTTCCTGAGATGTATGATATGATATGATATAACAGTGACCAATAATATGATGGATAGCTCAGAAATTAGATATTTCTTTCAATATATTTCCTAACAAGGAAAGCGTAGTGGAAACAGTGCTTTTATGAAGGGTAAAACAAAGCCATGCAGATGAAATTGCCAGCATATTTGATCAAAACCAACTTAGAACAGAAATTCACTGGGTCCACACCATAAACTCCATACCTCCGCAGGAATAACAGGACAGAAGTTCTTTTGAACACACTGTATTCCAAACACAGTGAAAGTTAAGCGCTTTCGTCTCCCTCACTATAACAGAGACTTCTTCAGAACGAAGTTATTTTTCCCATAAGCACCTCCTATGTAATAGATGTGAATCCCCATCATCTGTTTCAGGATCTTTTGTGTATTATACCAGCCTGCATAGCTGGACCATGTTTCCTCCATGGTAAACCAGGTTCCACAGCCATGCCATGATACTCCCATGGCAAACTAGCTTCCACACCTGAGCAATGCTCCTCCAATGGCATCTCAGATTTGAGATTAGGGCCATAATCTTCCCATGGTACAGTAGGTCCACAGCTAGGCCAGGCTCCTTCCATGGTACTCCAGCCTTCTCAGCTAGACTGCAATCCTCTTATGGAACCCCAAGACAAAAAAGAGGACAATGCATCTCCAAATGCACCCCATGATCTACTATTAGGCTGTGATTCTCCAACAAAATTCCAGAGTCCACAGCAATGATACAGTGTAACAAGAAGCAGTCCTGTTTTCCACTGATGCACAGACTCTCACAAACAGAAATACTCATACATACACACACACACACACACACACATACACACACACACACACACACACACACACACACACACACACACATACAGACTTACATATAGCGATCTCCCATATTTGACATATTTGTGATTATAGGAAGTTAACAAATATAAATTATCTAGCACTTCAGTAATCTGTGCTTCCCCAACATATTAACATTATCAGTAATCAATGTTACCCCACCTTGCATGTCAGTTCATAAATCATATAGCCATCGTAAGACTCATAAGAATCACTAGTGATTTTGACTGCCAACAAACCTGTGCATAGTTTGTAACACCCATATATTCGTCAAGATATTCTTTAAATCTAAGTCATGATTAAAAAGCTCATATTTTAGCAGTATCTGGTCCTGATGCTTTGGTAATCCCTGGATTGTATACATACAGACTGTTTAGTTTGATAATAGTTTCTCCCTCTGCTTTGTCTCATGTTGAAATTATATTCCAAAACGTTTTCCATGAAAAAGTCACATTTTTCCCTTAGTTTTCCATTAGACATTTACAAACAAGTGAAAAAAGCAGGGAAGGTATATGTAAGATTCTTGTTTCTCATAACCGTCCTGGCTTAAAATTTTTGAATCTTCTCCAATTGTAGAATTTGTGTTTTTGACTAATAGCAAAATATACCATCATGTGAAATAGTCCACCCATATCAAATTTGAATCTGTGATCTAGCAGAACCACTACAAATTGATAACATTGATCCCCTGCCATAAAGAGCTTGTTTAACATCTTAGAGAGGACTGTGTCAGTAATATATCTGCCTTCAAAAGCAGGCTGGAAAGAATCTTAGATATTATTTCTCAGGTCGATTCCAGTTATAAGTTCATAAATTGCTCCTGACCCTTATTAATGAATGAAAGATTTGAGATAGCATAGATAGCCACATTACTGTGGTGTAACCCTACCTCTTGAGGGCTGGAGTTATCAATGGGTCTTATAAGAGAGTCAAGGAGAATCTGGTAAAGAAATGGGCCAAGTACCTCCAGGCATGCAAAGAGAATACCGCTGGGAGAGGAATCCAGTGCATAAGTGATAGTGCACATACTGTTAATCATAAGTGATAGTGCACATACTGTGCACATACTGTTAATCATAAGTGATAGTGCACATACTGTTAATAGTAGAGATAGAAATCATCAACTCAGGCCTTGAAATCTCACACCAGCAAAGTGGTGGGCTCTGTTCCCAGGGTCCACTAACAAAAATCAAACAACCACCTCATGGAAGACCTGATCTGATCAAGGCAAGCCTCTTAGTAACATAATGAGCAACTAGGTCACAATTTTCATCAGATGAACCTTTCCATATGGTGTAACAGTCTGGAGTACAAAGCCTCTCTACAACACAAAAAAGCAGTTAGTCAATTTAGTGCTGCAGAAATCTTCCAAGCCAAGCTTTCAGAATTCTGAGAAATTTTAGCTTGAAAACTGAGAAATGGTTATCTCAAGCAGACTATAGTGACATAGCTTATTCTGTATCCTTTGCCCCATTCTCCTAAGCTTGTGAAACTCAAAATCAGACATGGAATCAGGTGGATTGCTTACACATAACACAGGGTCTCAATGTTGTGTGTGTGTGTGTGTGTGTGTGTGTGTGTGTGTGTGTGTGTGTGTGTGTGTGTGTGTGTGTGTGTGTGTGTGTGTGTATCAGCCTGTGTGTATCAGCCTGTGCGTTTACATGCACATGTGTATGTATGCATATTTGTTTGTGTGTGCATGTGTGTGTAAACATACCTTTACCCATTGCATTAACTTGAAACTAAATTGTAATAAGAAATTTGCCACCATATTTGTTTACCCCTTCCCTTGTCAAAGTGAGCAATTACATATGTTATGAGCACAAATGTTACTACATTTGAATAGACTATATTGTTTCCTCATGATGCATTTACAACCTTTGGAGTCTGCTTGGCAAACAAAGCATGATTTGCAAACTGTCTTTTCCACCTCCAGCAGTAAATGGGTAGAAAGAATCATGGTTATCAGTAAACTGCAGTTTTATATTGCAGAATGTAAAAAAACATTAAACCTAGTCAGACTGCGGGTGTTTTCCTAACTAAAGGAGAAAGAGATTAAAAGCACTGATGCTGGGCTTTCTCTTTAATTTATAGTCCCACTTCTCTCTGTTCTGTATTGTTAACGTCATCTCCAACAGCATCCGGTGTCTTATTGATAATTAGACTATATACCTTTTGCCTACTAATTTTGATTACAGAATGATACCATCAACAGATCAATGCCCTGAGTGTATGACAGATACCAACATTTTGGACTATCTAATTAGAAAAAGATAACACAGTAGTTTTCTCCCACTTGATATACACTCATGTTGTGTTGCAATTTTTCATTTAGGTGTCCTTGATACTATAAACAGGGATTATAGTTATGCACCCTGTCTTCACTGTTGTGGTTACTCATATTCTCCTGGGGTAATACTCCCCTGAAGTAATACAATTGTAGTAATTCTCATTACCATATTGTATTTATCTATATTTTTCTGTACTTTTCATTTTTATTTTTTATATTACAATACATATAACTATATGACTGCTGAGTGTGCACGTGTGTATGCGCATACATTCTATTTGCTGTACTGTCTTTGTCCCAAATCATAGCTGAAATATATCCATTTAGATAATTTAAGTTAGCCAGGTTATAAACATAAAAAAATAAAAGTTTGGTAATAACTGCCTTATTTGCAAGTTGTATCCGTATTTATCCATGGAGATGAAAGTAGCATTCCTGGATCAGGATTATGATAAAATCAGCTCCAATTTACCCCTTTCTCCCCCTCAACCTTCCCTCAGGAAATGTCATCAAATATAACTCTTCCTGTTATCACTAGAGAACAGGTTCTTAATGCTGTTTCTAAGGCCAAGAATACTGCATCAATGGGTCCAGACAATATCCCAGGATGCCTTCTAAATAGCATGAAACATGACTTATCAAGCCCTCTGGAATCACTGTTAACTGTAGCCTCCATACAGGCTTCATGCCTCATGACTGAAAAACAGCAACAGTCATCCGTCTGCACAAAGATGGGCCATCTACATTGTCTGGAAACTATAGACCCATAAGTCCTACTAGTCTTATATGCAAAGGCATGGAAAAAAGTATCATGGAAATGATCAATAATGATATAGTAAACCACCAGACACTGGATCCGACCCAGTTTGGTTTTGTCAAGGGTAGGTCATGCCTACTCAACCTGGTGGACTTCTTTGAGAATGTCACCAAAGCAATGGATGAGGGCAAATTCATTCACACTGCCTACCTTGATCTGGCCAAGGCATTTAACACAATACTCCAATTGGGCATTGTTGACAAACTCAAGAGGTTAGGTACAAACACTTATGTTACCCAGTAGATAGCAAACTGGCTCACAGACAGAACCCAGGAAGTTACAATGAGGGAATCCACCTCTGCAAAGAGACCAGTCACAAGTGGAGTCCCTCAGGGATTGGGCCTGGGACCACTCCTTTTTGGCATTTTCTTCTCTGAAGTCAAGGCCAATGTCAGTCATCTCTGGTTGGCTAAATTTGCAGATGACTGCAAATTAGAAGCTGGCATTGAGTCCCACAATGACACAAATGTTCTCTAGGAAGGGTTGACACAGACAAACCACTGGTGTCAGAGTCGCAGACTAAAACTAAATGCCAAGAAATGCATAATAATGTCCTTCAGAAGTCATCAATCTCTGGTAACTATCATATTGATGATGCACCCCTTAGAGTTTACCCAGTAGTCAGGGACTTAGGGACACACATAGACAGTAATCTAGCCTTTGACCATCATGGTCTACAGTAGTGAGGAAATCATTCTATGTTGCACAACTTATAAACAAAGGTATGGCATCTAGGTCCAAGGAAGTCATTGTTTCACTGTATTTGGCATTCATCACACCTATCATTGTGTGCAATGCTCCCTTTGGTATGTAACCTAACCAGTCCTATCCAACAAATGGAATGTCCACAGAGGTTCCTCACTAAAAGAATACAAGGCATAATTATAATGTCCTATGCAGACTGTCTCAAAGCCCTATCCCTGTATTCTGTCTCCTACAGGCTGTTGAAGGGAGAGCGATGTCTGGCATACAGGGCCGACCCCACTCTGATGGAACCCCCCCTGCATATCCACAAAACAAACAGCACCAGAATTACCCATTCTGAAGACTTAAACCTTGCCTGTGATATAAATAGGACCTGCATAAGAGACAGATATGTATCCCAGAGACTAGCCCTTCTCTGGAACAAGCTCCCCATCCATGTGAATCAGAGTTCCTCCCTAACCCAATTCAAGGGTAACTTGGACAATTGAATGGGGAACAGGAAATTCATCCCTGGCTTGGCACCTAGATCTTTAATGGACACAGGTAACCTGAAAATGGTTTATCTCCCAGGCCCCTGCCTGTAAATGCTTCATCTCCCAAGCCCCTACTTACACTTATCAAGGGTATCAGAACTTGTCAGAGATTTGGGATGCATATCTCGGCTTAAAGGGGCCTTTTTGGTCATTAGTCTAGTAAACACCTATAAACCTATGATGTTTTTGGACAAGTATAAAGGTGATGCAGATATATGTGAGAGGTACAAACTAAGTAATGTTTTATGTGTGTATTTTTTGGAACAGATTCTAATATTCTAGTGAAACAAATACATCAAAATGCACATCTGTCTAAAAATAAACAATAACACAAATGTTTTATGGAGAAAGTTTTTTTTAACTCTGCTGTTCACTGTTCTTGCTGTATCATACTCACATTGTTTATCAAATAAACCTGCAGATAATTTATGTTTTGACAAAAGCAAAAGTTTAATGGAATGCATAAAATTGTTCTATAAATGTGTAGGTGTGTGGACATGTGTGTGTGTGTTTGTGGCTACATATCTATCATTTACAGAGGACCTGCAAAATGTACAAGTGACTATGCCTTTTTCCTAAACAAATTGACAAAATGTTTTGTCTACAGGTTTAGGCAATATTTATCTAGGACAGGTTTAGACAAAATTTATCTGGAGGTTGCTAATTCCTGATAGAGTGATTGGTCTGATACTGTGGCTCATAGGTTCATAGGTTCATAGGTTGGTACTAGGCTATCAGCCCTAGGGCCTATACAAGCCTAGCCATAACAATTCCCTGGCTATTTCTTCCCACATTATTTACTTTTAGGTATTGACAAGATTGCTTATTCACATTTTGATACTTGTTGTCCAAAACATGTTAACTATGACCCAGGAGTAAGTTCTGAATAAGTGATGCCCTCAGAGTCACACACTAGACAAATTGAGGTGGAAAGAATTAAACCCCGTACTCTTTAACTACAAGAAGCAGCTCTTTAACACTTCAGAGTGTTTTTCTTCTATGCTAACTGCTAGTTGACCATAACAGAGTTACAGAAGATATTCATAGAGAGAATACAGAAGCCCCCAGTACAGTTAAACCTTTAAAGATGCATTATCAGAAATTGGTGGAAGCACAGATTAACATATTTCAAGGGGGGGGGGGGGCTACACATATAGAAGTCCACCAATGGTTATCACAAATTATGCACACAGAAATTCCGAACTTCACCATACTTTAAATGATTATTATACAATGATCCCCCCATTAGTATTCCAAAATGGGCAGGCTGATTGGTCAGCATGCACGTTGTAAATCAGACTTATACTAATGGAAATAGGTCCCATCGCCCAGACTTTTTCCAGTAGTATGTCTTTTTTTTTTTTTACAGCAACGGAGAATGCAAGATCTCCATTGCTTTTTAGAAACTGTCTCGCTATGTTAAAGGAGATCTTCCTTTCTCCGTTGCTTTTTTTAAAGCTGTCTCGCTATGTTAAATGGGTTTAACATAGTGAGACAGCTTTAAAAAAAGCAACGGAGATTCTCCATTGCTTTTTTTAAAGCTGTCTTGCTATGTTAAACTCCTTTAACATAGCGAGACACTTTGTAAAAAGCAACAGAGATCTTGCTTTCTCCATTGCTTCCACCCACAGCTCTGATGTACTGCATAAGCATATGCATGCGCAGTACATCAGAAACTGCCGCAGAATACCAAACAGCTGTGGAAGGGCAGCACAGCAGTGTTATACAATGCCATTATTTAAGAAAAGTATTTTTTTTCTTAAATAATGTCATTGTATAATAACAATAACCCACTTTGAGTGTGGGTAATGCTGGATTTACCCACGGTTGTCTTTGTTTGGACACTCGGGCTTCATCCTCGTGACCAAACCACACCAACTGTGGGTAAATCCAGCATTACCCACACCCAGGCATGGGTTATTGCTTAAATTATTATTAAGTGGAAACATCATTTTCCAAGCAGTAAAACAGAAGTTAAAATGAAGCCTAACACTGAAGTAAAAGTATTACTGCTCATTAGTAACTGTATTCATGCAGGGCTATGTAATGCTAACCCAAAGAAAGGGCACATTGTGATAAACAGTTTGAGAAATTACAATATATGTAATATACTGACCATTTAGTATATCAAGGCACTGGTAAAATATATAAAAATGCAAGTTTTGTTAACAGTAGTACAGCTAATATGGTGCATGTAACCACTGGTATATACTATTGTTATATACAGGAAAATCGATAGAAACTTTAAGAACACTGCTTTAAAATGGTTAAGAGCAATATCTTAATAGAGCAATTAAGCACAAGTAACAATGAACTTTATTATTTTTGGAAGGTGTACTGTCATTTTAATCTGCAATAGGTTGAAAAATAAAAAATAAATCAAATCCTATTGAAAGGCTGGAAATAGCTCCTGAATATACCACACTGTGCCATGAATGGTAAAATACATTTGTGAAAATAGCATAAAATGCAGCATTATCACTGCACTTGTGTGGTACAGCATTTTCACTTCAGTTGTGATTTGACAAACAAGCACAAATTGGCCAACAAAGAATGGTGAGATTAAATGATCAAAGCCCATTCATTCCTTCATTCAGGAGAAGGCATGTTGTAACTGCACTTGCAGAGACAAGAGCCTGAGGCAGAACATGTGCAGCATATACCTACCAATTTAGCTTCATGCCATACTGACTTATTCATGCACAGAAGCACATGAGATCTGAGGTCACTTTCCAGTATTACACAAGTGACATATGGAGTATAGGAATGTAGGAAGGAACACCATGTACTGCCTCAGGTCACATTTAATAGCCTGGAGTCGCATCATCCAGGAGGAATTATTAGGGGGTTTAGAATGGTGATAACAATGGCTAGAGCAGGAAACTGTGGAATCAGAAGTTAAATGTTAGATCAGAAAAGTGAAAAACTGAAAATGAATGCAAGAAATCATTGTGATAACAACATTTATTATAGTCCTATTTAAAAAATTATGTTTCTCCTTTTGTGGCCAGCCTGATAGCACTAGGTATTTTGTGACAGTGTAGTAACTGCCTCATGTTTATGAAAAACTAGTTATTGCTACCTCAAAATGTTTCAGTATGTGAGAGGTGTAAGTATTTATTTAACTTGGAGGCTACCTTTTAACCTCAGAACACATTCAGTAAGCAAAACACATATACACATACAGAACAGAGCACTTCCACTAAATCAACTTATGCTGAGCTTAGTAAGAGAACACTGCCTTGGTCTGACAGGATAAAGACTAAGAAACCTCAGACATTAGTATATGTAGAAATACACCTACCTTCACCCTTCACACCTACACCTAGGGCACATACATCTAAGAGTTTCAAGGGTGCAGACTCCAAGCCCTTATGGCCCACTGAGGCCGCATGAAACTATCGTAGTGTTTTAGTAAACAGGTGACTCTGCTGTAAGTTATGTGGATACCACCCTCACCAGGTTGGAGAAGAATAGGGTGAAGCTGTCTTTCTGCAGCCAGGATCTGGCATCTAATAAGGGCTCTTAGATCCCTTCATCCTGACAAATATGCTTAGAATCCAATAGTGGTCCTCGTAGGGGTGAATGACCTTAAACGGTCTAGCCATACGGACATGCAGAATGATATAATAGAGCTTGCTGTGTATGGTTCTGAGGCAGGAAAGGCACCGGTCTTATGTGGTATTTTGCCATCACTCCAAATAATGCTTGGATTCAAAGACTAGATAATCGGCTTTAATAATTGGCTATGTAGTTCGTATCATTCTGCAGAGATCCATTATGTGTCAACTTAGGATGAGATGGTTGACAAGCATTCCTGTTCTGCCAGAGCTTTTATGGTGCTGCTCCCATACGGCTTTTTTTTTAGGCAGAGTCCATCTGTGGACACTCTAACCTAGTAAATTCTAATTTGGAACACATTAATGTGGCTCAGTTTCAGTGCCCAAAATCCTAATAAAAAATACCCAAACATGCTGCTCCTCTGCAACTTGAACACATTAATATACAAGTAGTTAAAGGAACATGGTTTTGGATTAATGAAGGCACTCCTTCTCTTCATGGGTATAACACCTATTACGTCTTTAGAACTACTGGTAATTGTGGGGGAGTATCATCATTTGTCAAGGATACCATGATATTATGAGAGATTCCTTTGGCTACCACATTTGAACTCCTAGACATCGTAATCACCATAAACAAGGCAAATAGGCAAATTATCACTTCATAGTTAGGTATAGAACACCCTCTATGTCCCCTTCTGAGTATGATAGTATTTTTAATGCATTAGCTGAAATTCCCATTACACCCAAGACTTTTCTATGAGGGGACTTCATCTATCCATCAATAAACTGGCTGACCTACACTTCAAATGGTCAGTATGCCCTACGTTTCCTTAACATTATAAATGCCATCTCTCTTTCACAAATAGTTAACCATGCTACTAGAGGTCCAAACATCCTTGAACTAGTCCTCACAAATATTTCCTTAGGGTTACCACCTGTCCCTGTTTGTGCAGAACAATTCCTATTTGGGCATTTGTGTCCTGCAAAAAAATCTGAAAATTGGAAAATATGAGGTTTTAGGACAAAAAATATTTTCATGTTATCTTTAATAGTTGCGTGAAACAATTATTTTTTATCTGAAAAAAATAAACATTTTATGAAAACAGCATAACCAGCTGAAGTGGTACAATAATAAGCATTTATATTGTCAAAAAAGAATCCGCGGTGGTGCAGCGGTAACGTTGTTGCCTGACAGCAAGAGGTTCTCCCGTTCGATTCTTGGCTGAAGTGTGGGGAGTGCCTTCTGTGTGGTCTGCATGTCCTCCCTGCAGTTGGATGGGCATTCAAAAGACATGCGTAAATGGGCCTGTCTTCATTGAAGGTTGGACATCGAGCTGGCACCTCGGCGTTCGTGAAAATCTACTGCCAATCATTAGCGGACCGGAGTTCCGCTGTGGCGACCCCTAACCGGGAAAAGCCAAAAGACAAACAACAACAACATTGTCAAAAAAGTGAAGTTTCTTCCTTTGCACTTGTTGTGGTATGGCTTTTCCTGCTGAATCTCATTTCTTCAAGAAAATGTCCCACTTTAGAGATTTAAAAAGGCGGCAACCCTATGGTCACTTCTTTCACATCTTCTTAAGCATTATCATCATGCTAAATCAGACTATAATTTAGACACCTTTTCCTTAAAAACTGATGGCACTTCCTCTGTAAATAGCACTGTGTTTAGGGGCATCTCAAAAGCAAACCTTCAGCTACATGATAACTTAAAAGCTGTTGTAAACCTCCTCCGAAGAATCCCATTGCTAACAGCTGAAGGCCCTATCCCTGTAGTCTGTCTGCTATAGGCTGTTGAGGGGAGATCTATGCCTGGTGTGACAGACTTTCTAGCCTGAGCCAGTACTCAAGGTGCCTCAGTCCTCACCACTGACACTGGTGAGAGATGGCCACTAAGAACAGGAATGGATTTACACAGTATTTTTCAGATACAGTTCTCTGCATTAAGCACAGTTTTCACAAAGAGCACACAGGAAACATGGTCCAGACCTGGGAATAGACTCTATGTCTCTCCAGATCTCAAACTAGACTCCCTTTGGAGCACTGTGTCCCAGTTCCAAGTAGCTGATACACCCATACCTGGGCATTTGATTTTCACACACACACTCTTGACAAAGGCTGGTACAGATTTACTAGCTGTACCCCTTCTGCATAGACTATAAGGTAACCACATTGCCACCAGCCAATTACTCCCAGGCTTTTTTAAGGGTATCCCATTATACTGAGTAAAATCAATACTAATATAAATGGTAGAGTGTAACCAAAGCAGCAAGGCTTTTTGGAGTGGCCACAGTGTCAGTAAAACAAGCACAAGTACTCTCAAGATGTTAAAAGTACTCTCTAAAAGACCAACCACAATGAAAGGTATGAAATATTTAATAATAAATAATAAAATAGAAAACATAAGAATACAAAATATCTAAGTACAATACACCAGAGTTTTAATCACAGAAGAAATAAAAATAACACAGTTGGACAGATTCAAACAGATGCAGAAAAACAATACTTAACTAATCTCACTGTATTTGTTCTCTAGCTAACTTAATTAATACAGCAAGGCAAGATAAGATGTTGAGAAGCTTACTTCCACAAGGCAAGTTGATGAGCTTTCAACTAAAACTGAACTGAACTGACTAACTGTGAAAACTGTAATAGATCTTTATATCAGGTTCTAAAGAAAACAAAACAAGTTGCTGTGTGAGTTCCATTCTCTCAGTGCTGGTTATAGAATGACATCACATTTGATCACCTGACTACAATACACACTCAGAGCTTTGCCAAGATCTACTATAGCATTCAAATCTACAGAACAATTTCAAAAACTTCCACGCACCCCCGAACCCTCCATTCAAACATATACATCCTATCAGTCACAATATCATTGTTGATACATTTTTAACACAAGGATCTGCACAAGTCAGTGTGACAGTCAAATGATCCAAAACCATCCACAGAACCCTAGCCAACCACACTGGCATATGTTACACATGCATTTCCCCACTCTCCCTAGCACAGATGGCAGCACCCCACATCATCACACCTGGTATACAGGGCATCGTCCGACCCCATCCTGATGGAACTCCTGCATATCCAAAGAACAAACAGCACTAGAATTACTGGTTCTAAAGACTTAAACCTTGCCTGTGATATAAATAGAACCTATCAGAGAGACAGGTTTGCCTCCCTGAGAGTACCCCTTTTCTGGAACAGGTTCCCAATCCATGTGAAGCAGAGCTCCTTCCTAACCCAATTCAAGTATAACTTGGCAACTGGATGGGAAACAGGAAATTCATCCTTGGTTTGGTACCTATGTATCTAATGGACACAGTTTGTAAATGGTTCATCTCCCAAGCAGCTTGGAAATGTTTCATTTGCCAAGCCCCTGCTTACACTTATCAAGGGTACCAGAACCGTTAAGAGATCTGAAATGCATTATTAGGCTTCAGAAGTTTCTTGTGGTTGTTAGCTTAGGACACAACTATGAACCTATGAACTTATGAAGCTGCTACCACTGCCTCTGACTTCTACTCCCACTTAAATAGTTGAATTGATAAAGCAGTCCCTATCATTGTTAAATATAATGAGAGATTTAAACACAAACCTCTTTGGTGGAATACCCATGTAAATAAATTATATAACAAGAAAAAGAAACTGCTTAATGCTTATAAAAGGTCTCATTCTATTTATCTTAATAGCACACTTAAGCAGGCTAGCAAAGAGCTTAATTGAACTATTATGAAGCTCAAAGCTGAGTATGAACTTAAAATAGCTACTAAAACCAAAAAATAACTACAAATTCTTCTTTAACAATGTGAGAAAGTTAAGAACTAACACCTAACAATGTCTGGAGCTAGTCTAATAATACTAAACTCTGACCAGAACAAAATAGCTAATATAATAGGAAACAAAACTAGTGCAAGTTTTACTCCACCCACAGTTATAGCTACTCCACAGGTCTGACAATATCAGTCACCTCCTTTAATTACAATGGCCCTGATAATGTATGAACCTGCCTGATTATTAGCACAGTATGGCCTTTTTGAACCCCTATTTAACCTCTTTAATCTAAACTTCCCCACTTTTTACATTCCTGAAGCCTGACTAACAGTCCTTGTAATGCCATTACACAAGGGTGGCCCAACCAAAGATCCTGACAACTACAGAACCATTAGTCTCACTAGCCTCGTATGAAAAGGTATGGAGCACATTATCTCAGAACTTATTAATCTGAACATTGAAAATCTCTTATTCCTGGACCCTAATCAGTTTGACTTTGTCAAAGGAAAGTCTTGCCTAGCCTTTTGAGCCATGGAAGATCCAACCCTATTTGATCTCCTTCTCTGGATTAATGGCATCTCAAATACTTGGTTAAATAAAATAAACCTTCATCAGCAGATTCATAAGATGCATTGGCGTGATAGATTCATACCACAATGAATTCCTCAGTTTTGGAAAAAACTTCCCCACATGTTAAGTAGAGGAGTACCTTCAAGGTCAACCTAGATAATTGCACAGGCAGCCTGAAATCTCCCCCCCCCCCCCCCCCGTCTATCTTGTCTTGTCCTCCTTGAAGCTAAAAGTAACTTATGAATAGGAGTTTTTTGGCTAGTCTTATAATGGTCTGCAGAATGATTGCCTAATACTTACCTATGAACCTATATGTTATAAATACAATGGTTTAATAAACTATATACCATTTTAAATTAAGATGTAATTTGTTGTTATTCTTACTTCAACATAAAATGTTATATTTGAGCTGACTGCCAAGGGAAGGCTATCTACTGATGTATGCAGTATCACGTGTTTGTATTTCTGTATGCATGTTTCTTTTATTTTCCAGAATCCTTCAGGAGGGATCCTGTGTCTATCTAGCATGGGACATTCACTATTTTTCTTCTTCCTTATTTTGTACTTAATACAAACGTAAACACTTCATTGGCTTTTTGTTAAGCTGAAACTTAAAGAACATCATTAGACTCTCCACTTATACTATAATTCTTAGCCCACATTGTGGTCAAAATGGGTCTGTAAGCTAATGGAGACTAGCTTGCTTGCTAGAGTGCTTTGTTGAAGATGCAAGTGTTATTGTCCATCCAAAGACAATATGATCAGCTATTTTTATCTATCAGGGGAAGCTGCATATCTCCCATAATGCCTTGTTTAACATAAGTTTGCAAATATATTTGCACAGGTGTATGCCTTTGCTGGAGTCTCTCTGACTGACTCTTGCATTCAATAGTTATAACACTTTTGCTAATCTGTTTCCTCAGAAAACAAAGAGGAATATAGGATTTCAGCAATATCCTCTGTGAACAATGGATGGAGAAAATAATTGTGTGTGTGTGTGTGTGTGTGTGTGTGTGTGTGTGTGTGTGTGTGTGTGCGTGTGCATGCATATGCACATATGCATAATAGATAGCATCTGCTCCTATTAATGCATGCTAACTGCTAGAACCTTCATTATAATCCTGTGTGGGTGTACATTGCCTATCTGTATGTCAGCATCTTATTTTTTTTATGCAGGTTGTATCGTGCTAAAAATGTTTAAATTTAAAGTTACAGAGAAACAGACTGTAGTGATCGCAGCTACAGCTAAATGGTATGTAACAGTCTAAGAAAAAAGAAGTGCACTGAATCAGGGTACAAGTTGCATAAAAATACAAAAGGTCATAAAAACAGAAGAAACATGAATGCATTTACCTGACTTAATTTTTTTGTTTGAATCATAATAACTTGTATTTGTTCCAGCAGTATAGCATCAGGAAGATTCTCTGGAAGCATTGATTCTTTTCACAATCCTTCTTAAGGATTTCACTTTATATATATGTTCATACTATTGGTCTGCAGACTATTACAAGCCTAGCCATTTACCAGAAGTCAGAACCAAACCCTGTACTTTGTATCCGTGAGGTAAAGACATTGGGTTCATATCATTAGAACAAAAGTTTAATAGTCTGAATGCATAAACATCGAACTTTATGCATCAAACTATTAACACATTGAATTACAAGTAAAATAATTTTAAAACCAAAAACAAAAAACCTAAAGAGTGTAGGCAAGGGGGCAAGCCCCCCCTGCACCCACCACGTGGAGGGCTGCACCCCCCACATAAATATACCAACTCCGAGATCGCACTTTAATGGAGTATGGTACAGACAAGGACATTTTCCCTTTCCTACACTGTAGTGTGCTCTCGGAGTTGGTATATTTAAGTAGCAGGGGGGTGTGCGGGTGCAGGGGGATTTGCCTCCCTGCTTTAACCTGTCAGGTTAAGTTTTTATTTTTTATTTTTTTTCATTTTCGAAGTTACGGAACTTTGATCATATGGTGTCTACCATATAGTATTCAATGTTCCGTAGTTCAAGATTATAATATAGACCCAAATACCTTAACCATAATGTCAAATCCTCCCCTTGCAGTTTATATTTGTATTTCATTTTCAGGGTTTCCATTGTTCAGAGCATGTTACTTCAATTTATAGAAAATAATGACTTCAGAAATTGGTTGATTAGACATATGTAATTTATGAGCTACGTTCAAAGCATTATAATGACATTAAACCCCATCTAATCTGACAAGCTTCCATAAATCTATGTCCAGATCTTTCAACTGTTCTTAATATTTTCAGAACAGGTCAGTGTAACTGTATGTTTGTCTTCCCAAACTCTTATCTTTATATCATAATAGCTGGGATTCGTGACCACCTACACATCATGCTAAGCTCATGTGTGGGGCGAGCAGTGATGAGTCTGCCATTTGCTATTCAGTAAACAGCTCTACATGTCATGGCTTGCTGCAAAACAGTTAGTGGAGGAATGTGCTAATGAGGAAATAAGGAGATGAATTAAATGTGAATGAAGCAGATAATCATGGCAGAGTGATTCAGGAATGTATAAAATGAGCACTTACATACTATAAGTTTCTGTGACATCTACTGCTGCTGCCAGACCTCAGCCTAGAAGTCTGTGATGCCCACCACTACTACCAATATGTGATGGCCACCAATATGTGTTGTCCCCATGCTGGGCCAGTAATCAAAGAGCCTGAATCCTCACCACTGACACTGTAGAGGGACATGCACTTGGAATTCAAATGGATACACTCAGTATTTCCAGGTGCAGACCTCTCTGCATCAAGTACAATTTCCCTTAAAAGCACAGAGGGAACACACTCAGCCTCATGTCTGGATGTTTTCATATCTGTCTCCCTCCAAGTCCCCAATAAGACTCTCCACTGATACAGCTGTAGGGTTAGGTCCTCAGCTGAAGTATCCAAATCAAGTCCTCCAGCACCCTCTTTGTAAACCCAGTGCTCCATTTCCCTGCCCCCAAGTGGCTCACACACACACACACACACACACACACACACACACACACACACACTGAATGATTTGATTTGCACATACACACACACACACACACACACACACACACACACACACACTTGGGAAAGGCTGGCTATGCCCCCTTCTGCCCAGACTATAAGGTAGTTATCACTGTCACCAGACACTCCCCATTCAGCTACTCTAAGACCCTTAATAAAGGATGCCCAAATATACTGTGTAATATTAATACTAATACAAATGGTAGTAGTTCACCAATTCAGCTAGGCTTTCTGAAGTGACCCACACAGTGTCATCAAATAAATATAAGTACTCTGAAAGGTTAGATACTTTCTACAAGAACCAGGCACAATAAAAGTTTTCAATATATTTAATAATAAAAGAACATGAATATATTGAATATATATTCACAGTAAACCACAGAGTTCAAATGACAGAGAATATTGAAATTAACATTGATGGACAGAGTCATACAAATGAAGAAAAACACTATAGTTTCACTATATTCCTGACTGATCTAAAGAATTACTGCTCCCTAGTTAAGTTACTTACTACCGCAAGGCAAGATGCTGTGGGTGAGGGTCTTCCTAGTCAGGCTTTCCAAATAGAATACTCTATACTATGAGATTTCTCTTTTTAATATCTAAAGTATAATTTCAAAGAGGGCTGGCAGAATGACCTCATCTGGTTACCTGACTCTAGGTTCTCACAGTATTCCCATTTGAAGCTGAGACAAGGATTTAGCATATATGACAACAATACACATCTAAATGTTTATGGCAGTGCCTGGGGCATCCCCTCTTTTTACTGAGCTAATGAACAAAGGCTTTTTCCCAGACCTACCATTTCCGGTCCTATTCAGCACTGTGGGGTGACATTTTAGCGGTTTAACAGCTTATTTATATTTCTTTATTTTCATAAAGTTAACCTTTGCCCTAGTGTCCTCTAGTAAAACATATACATTTAATTCAGTTGCAATAATACCTGTACATTTATTTTAATTTCAGCAGGGTGCACTGTTGATACATTTTAACACAAGCAAACCTCATCAATATATTTTCAGTGCAAACATCTGTATAAATCAGTTTGATATAAAAATGACATACAGTTCTAATATATTTGTAACACAAGCATATTGTATAAATCAGTTTTATATTCACAGGACATATCATTCTTTAGAAAAATCTAGCTGGCTATGGAGTGTTTAGACCACATTTGACATACCATGGACTTCATGAGGTAGAAATGATAGACCACTATAGGGTAGATAGGATACAACAACGCACACAGTCAACATCTGCCACCCTCACTTGAGACCCCATGGAAATCATGGAGAATCCATCCTAGTGGAAACCAAAATCTGTGCAACATTACATATACTAGCTAGAGGGACATTTCAGAGACCTACAAGGGATATAATGGGGGTGTCACCAGCCTCAGCTCAAGATTACTTCGCTGATTTCTCAATGCAGTGCTACAATATGTAAGGAAGTATATCTGGTTTCTACATATTTCAGAGGTAAGAGCTATGACCATTTGTATGCCATAGCACATTTTCTTGAGGTTCTGGAGATCATAGACTTTACACACATTGAAATAAAAGCCCCACTTGGTGAACAGGGAAGGAGGCACATAAACAGAAATGACTATCACTCTATCAACTGTCAGGTGGCCTGTAATGTACAAGTTATCATCTACAGTGTGATTGCAGGTAACCCTAGTAGTTTCCATGACTCCCACATATGGTACACCTATGATCTGTACCTAAGGTTTTCTAGGGTTGACTTCCAACAAGGACATCTATTAGGGGATGCAGGATTATGATTGTAACCTTGGCTCATGACTCCCATGAGAAACCCACACAATCACACTGAGAAATGATACAACGATGCACAGCCTCAAACTAGAAATATCATAAACTGTGTTTTTGGCTTGCTGAAGTCATACTTCTGATGTCTAGATAAACTGCTGGTCCCCTGCAATATGCCCCAGCCACCTCTTCCAAAATAGGTACAGTCTCCACTATATTACATAACAGTATTATCAGGAAACAGTTGCAGCAGAGAGAAACAAGACAAGGACCACAGTTCCCAGAACCACAGACAGTGCCAGTAGACACAGATGAGGAGTCAGAAGAAGAACAAGTAGCTGGTGATGATAATGGCCGATGGAGGTGTGCACAATATGCTATGGCCCTGGCTAAAAGGTACTGAATAGGCAGACCCTCACTATGTAAGGAAACAGCAAAGCAAAACAAAACAGCTAAGCCCAAACAACCAGTAACAGTGATGCATGTAAAATAACCAGCCTTTACGCACCCATGTAGTGGCTGGCTAGTATGAACATCTGACAGAGATAACCCAGAGCCAAAAACATTATCAGCAGCATTAACTGAAGCAAATAATGAACCTGTAATAAAGAAATAAATGATTATCATTATATGTAAGTACTGTACTTCACTGAAATAAAACATTGCTCAACAATACAGGAATTTCAGCTGTAACCTATATGAGTGATATATGTAACATAAACAAAACAACTATAAAGCTATTAAAATATATATAATCGTGTTTCCCTGCATATGTATGCAACCTATGCATCAAGCCAATGCAGGCCCATGTCAAACAAACCCACAGTGGCTAGGTCACTGTCACCATTATCTGTATACATAGATGATCAAGCACAGGCATGCATCCCTTATAACTAGAAAATAAAGCATAAGTGGTTAAGACACAAATGAGAATACACCATTAAACAGAGGAAACCAACAAGGTATTGCCAAAAAATATGCTTGGCCTGCCCACTACTATGTATCAAACATGCATGTTGCCCAAGTTAGACAATCCAACAGTGACCACAGCAATCTCAGCACCATCTGGACAAAAGGTTAAGCAAGCATTAAATCATAATTAATGGGAGAGCTCTGATAATACTGCTATTCATACCTATCAACCTCTTAGCAGAAAAAAATCTGCACAAAGCCAAAATGATGGTGGGCAAAGCCCCAGATATTGCTCTTATAAACTTATAAAGCTGTTAGAATAAAAGGGCTTGTGTTACCATGCATTTTCTAAAGGATATGAAGTCTAAAACTCGAATGCCTTTCATTATTTAGTGAATTCAATCCTTACTGACTTGCCACAAAAATTCAGAAAACCACAATATCAGGAAAAGACCAAAAATATGAGTCACAAATCTGGGCAGTTGAGAGGTATGCAGTGCTATTACTAGTACAAGCAGGAGCACATCAAATAATAACAACAATGAACTTAGGTAGAATAAAGCAAAAATGCAATTTAGTGCATACTCCTGATGAAAGCAGACATCTGACTAAGCTATCCACTCTGTGCATCAGATATAGGCAACCCTAAATCACAAAGAAATGTGCGAAGAGCAGGGCAATAAGAGCATAGTCATCATCAATTGTGCAGGATGGGATGGGAGGATTACAGGAGGCAAGTCTGACACAAAAGTAGTGTGTGGGTGTGAGTGATAAATGAGGTTAACCGCAAGTATTCACTGCCAGGCCAGTAGCTCCAGATGTAAAGAAGTCAATGTTATGAGAGAATGTAAGTGTGCGTGTGTGTGTGTGTGTGTGTGTGTGTGTGTGTGTGTGTGTGTGTGTGTGTGTGTGTGTGTGTTTGAGGTAGCATAGGTAATGTGACTTGTACTTTTTGTATGTTTGCAGGAACACAGCCAAAGCATTTCTGCTACTACTACACACCGGCATCCTGGACAGGTGTGAGCCCTGTATGGTAGAGGATCTAGTTCACTGTTGCTGGCTCCAACAACATGAACTCATGAACTACCTCTCCGATGCTGCACTGGTGGTTCCATGACCCTGGCTAGAGGTCAGGGTGCTACCTGAACATGATTACTATATGCTGGATGAGTTCTCATCATAAACAAAGTCCATGAATATGATGACGAAATCCATCATGTCTAGGTGTGAACACCTCAATCACTGACAGAGCAGTGGAAGTAGTACCACTATGGGTGCAGTGTTTGGCATGGCCGCAGCCATGTTGGCTAACATCTAATGATGTACCTGCTCTTTAGCAGTATGGATGCTGACCATTCCTCAGCAGGCATTGCATGCTCTAGTGTATCATTTATTCAATCAATGGAGTCACACACATAGTTCATGCAGTCTTGTATATCAGAATGCACAATATGCAGTACTCTGACTATCTCTTCTGAGGCCCTGGTGGAACTTGCCTGTGCCTCCACAACTGCCCTACACATATGTTGGGTAGCACCTACTGACACACCCACTGGTGGATCCAGAACAAATACTGATAGAGGAGCTACTGCTGAACTAACACAAATGTTAGCAGTCATTCAGTAATATGCAGCCCTCCCCCCACTTCTTGGTAAAATCACCCCTTATTTTCTTTTTATGATTTATATATTTAAAAATGCACATATGAGACTATAATCACTAAACAGGAGAAAGCAATCAAATTTCATATAGCCATGAAAGGCATGAGAGGATTCCATGACACTAGATAAGTCATGAAAGACATGAGAGGATTCCATGACGCTAGGTATTATGTTTAGCTCAAGGTGGTTATTCTTGCTTGTCTTGCTTGTTACCACCTCCCATGGCCTCCCACACCACCTGGATGACTTCTTTCTTATGTTTCCACACCTTGTCTAAAAATTAATGCTAACCACGACTACAGTGAAATAGCTAAATTAAGCTGGATAGCCACAGAAGCCATTGGGTTCTAGATACTGGAAATAGTGCCTGCCTTCCTACACTCAAAAAATAATAGTAGTTTCCTATATGCCCCTCTGGTGTTAGATTGGGATTAAAGTAAAATAACAGATGGCCACAATCATGTTTGAGGTTGTTGCTGTCATACATACACACACTCAGCATGTTTCATTTGTCTATTAACAAAAGACAGTCATCTTCTCTTCATACCTCTTAACTGTCCAGAATTTTTTAGATCAACTCAGATTTTGCCAAATATGTTTACTCTGCCCCTCATATATGTTTTGTTTTTTTGGTAAATCACTGAGGATTACAGTCAATCTACATACCAGACATTAGAGTTCCATATTTCTTAACTGTTTTTAACACCTTTATTGAATTATCACTTGTGATAAAGACAAACGTACATTTATATAAAATAAAACAAGCAGTATTACCTTGTTAAGAAAAATCATGTTGATACAAGGTAGACTTAAGTGAATTACATTAATACTTCAAAATTCTCCCAGACTTTGTGGATTATCCCTTTATTATTTTCAGCTTTTTCCAGAATCCTTGATCAAAGAAGATGAGAGAAATGCTTCTAAGTACTGCTTTGATATCCCACTGGGGTGAAAGTGAATGAAGAAAATGTCACAATAATATGTTGCAGTTTGTTGCTCTCAAACATATACACACAGCACGCCTCCTTACCCTACCTCCAAAAGGTAACCATTTGTATGCATGCCATTGTATAGTGAAAATAATATTGATCACAGAAATGTCGTCCATCATATTGTTCTCAGACAGCACTCTACCTCCAGACAAGCTCTTGAGGCTTCTGTGCAAACCTCAGAGACCTGATTGTGAGAAAAGTAAAAGGAATAATGGTCACACTATCCCCATCCCCAGTAACCCTCGTGGCACACCTCTTAGCAGGGCCAGTTTTAGACTAGTTGACATCTAGAAAAGAGGTTTGAAGATGGGTCCACACCCTTACTAAATGTCTTAAATCCCTTATTTAGCTGTAGTGCCCCTAAGGGGTCTATATGTTCTGTGATACATTTTGACGCTATTTTTGAAAGACATTTACTTGTTAACTTTTTTTCTATTTTCCTCCATAAGTGTTATGCATGGGCCTGCCAATATTGTGCATGTCCACATGCAAAATCGGTGGTATTATTTTTTTACACACACACGTATATATACACACACACAGGCGCACACATATATATAAATATATTTCAGCTTATTGTCAAAACTGTACAGAGCAGCCAACTGCAACTGCTTCTACTCTCTCTCCCAACTTCTTATCTTAAGAATTAAAGTCAAAGAATCAAAATCAGGGACAGAATTTAAATATTACCTGTAGGAATTTGCTAGAATAACAGGTTGTGCATTTGTACACATTTACAAGTTTTTCAGAAGAATATGAGGCTTAAAACTTGCATATCTCTCATTAAGTCATAAATACAATGTACCACAATGTGGAGAGAATCAGAAATTTTTTGAGGAGCTGATCAAAATGGGAGGCAGGACCAGAGGCGCATGCATACATGCATACCCAAACACACACACACACACACACACACACACACACACACACACACACACACACACACACACAGCATGAACTACAGACACTTGTGTGACTATGGGCATCTCAGATATCTGCTTGAGATCAAATGAACAAGTAATAAATAATGGCACAACACATGTATTTCAGCTCGCTGCTGTCAGAACGATGCAAGGCAACCCCGTGCAATCCCTCTCTGCCTTTTCAATTTCTTAGCTCAAGAATCAGTGGGAAAGACAAAAAAATATTGGGCAAATGCTCTAAAAAGGAAAACTTTACATAGTGCACTTAGAAAGTTCCTAGAATAACAGGCTTTACCTGTATGTGATGAAGGATATGAAAATAAATCAAATATCTGACATTATATAGAGTTATCTATCTATCTACTTAGATAGCTAGAGAGATGTATAGGTTCCCTTTAGAAGATCAAAATTTCAGAAAGTTAAACTTCATCTGGTTGAAACCATATGTTCAACTTTCCAAAGTATCAAAGTTTCTATATGGAGATCGCAGTATAGTGGGGTCGGGGAATTTACCCTTTTCCCCACTGAAGTGTGATCTCAGAGTTGCTATAGATAATATCTAGGGAGGTACAGGGGTGCTTGCCCCCTCCCACAAAAATGTAGATTTTTGTGTTTTTGTCTTGTTCAACATTTTGCAAAGTCGATCATATGGTCTTGATCACGTGAGGTTTGACTTTCTAAAACTTCAGTCTTCTGACATAGATCCATAAAAATATATTTTGCATTTTCAGCAGACATTTAAAACTGACTAACTAAATGCATGCTCTGACACATGCAGCCCATGCCTGCATACATAAGTAAAACCCAGTCATATCAAGTGGAGATGGAAAAAAACAAAGCAAATACAATTGCATGAGAAAAGGCTGCTGGACTGGAATGTATAAGGCATGATTACGCAAGAGGGAATAGAGCTACACAGAGTACAGCAATGACTCTCCTGTTTGGTATCTACTTCTCTGAGGTGCAGGCCAACACGGAAGGTCTTCGGCTAACAAAGTTTGCAGATGACTGCAAACTAGGAGCCATAATCGAAACTCCTAACGATGTGGACAAACTACAAAAGGGCCTCACTGAAACAGATACCTGGTGTCAAAGCCATGGCCTGAAGCTCAATGCCAAAAAGTGTATTGTCATCCCCTTTGGTAAAAACTCTGTACCCATGAACTACCACATAGCTGGTAGTCTACTTAATGCCAAAAATGTGATAAGAGACCTTGGGACACAGATGGACAGTAGTCTCTCCTTTGATAATCACATCGCCACAGTGGTCAGGAAATCCTTCTACATGGCTCATCTCATCACAAAAGGATTCTCATCCAGAAAAAAAGAGGTCATTGTTCCCCTCTATTCATCACTCATTAGACCCATTATAGAGTACAATGCCCCTTTTGGTATGTACCTCACAAGACGTCTACAACAACTGAAAAGACCACAGAAATACCTCACAAAGAGGATTACTGGCCTCAAACAGATGCCCTATGCAGACCGTCTCAAAAAACTACAGCTTTACTCCATCGCATATCGCCTACTCAGGGGCGATCTCTGCCTAACATACAAAGCTATGTCAAACCCAGAGCTGTTGGACATGCTCCACTTAAAGAAATCCCAATCCCTCCGAGCTACACGCTCTAGGGACCTAAACCTTGTCACCACAATAAACAGAACATGCTGGAGGGATAGATTCCTGTCCCAGAGACTTCCCATACTCTGGAACAGACTACCTATCTATGTCAAACAGAGCTCCTCATTAGCACTCTTCAAGAAAAATCTTGATGATTGGATGGGAAATGGGAAATTCACCCCGGGGATCACTTCTGTGGCTCTGCTCAACAGGGGCACAGGAAAATAATTTTCTTGGGTGACGAAAGCCAGGGTACATTTTTTGGCTAGGCTTGTATGAGCCCTAGGGCCGATAGCCTAGTACCTACCTATGAACCTATGAACTAGCAGTATTTGTTGCTAATGTAAGTTAAGGTAGAGATGAAGTAGAGATGAGAGCTTCAGGTTTAGTGGACAGGTGAACAGAGGCAAGGATGGAACTTGTGATGAGCTAACAAAGGCAGTTGCAAAATATTTGGTCTGAACAACAAGAAATTGCTTAGGGTTGATGGTATGGTGGTTTGATGAAATTCAGGCAGTACCATACACATTAAATGTTGATAAACTATCCAAAGTACATTTCTCAGGAAAATTGAATCAACATTAATTGTTAAGCAAATGCTGTCACAAACGTCTAAACACATAGTATATTTTCAAAACTGCAGAGGATCCAGTGCAAAGTAAAGACAATTGCACTCTTCATTTATCTAGACTATCATTTTTTCTATGATTCTCAAAGCAAACAGAGTAAAATAAATGTTGCTAGTGCCCAAATCCTCTAAGGGAATAAGAGGTCTACAAAAAATGTCAGCAAGCAGCAATATCTACAATGAAATAAACATTTAGATGTAAATAAATGAACTGCTTTAAATATATTTACTGGGTAAAGGACATAGCTGTTTCTATTAAGCAGAAGTAATTTTTTAGCTGGAACTATTCCAAGTAGGCTGGTTCTACAGCATGCTTTGTTTAAAAATGGTGGTTTATTAATGCAAAAAAGAAGTCTCTGACCTCTACTCTCCCCTGCTTGACATGTAGTGGAAGTTTATTCTAGCTAGGCTGACCTTGAAGGTGGTAAGGGTACTCCTCTGATTGACATGTAGTTGAAGTTTATTCCAACTTCAGTTCACCTGTTTTTTTTTTTTTGTTGTTGTTTTTTTTACTGCAATGACTATCATTTTTAGTTATTCTTCCACCCTACACTTCCTCACACAATTACTTATGCAGTCTCATTTCTAGCTTTCTGATGCCAATTGCTGGTGAGGTTAAATTGTGAAAAAAATCACAGTACCCAGTTATTTTAAGTTAAATACTTTGTATTTCTGACAAATGCCATGCAGATAAGAGATGAGAGGTATTGTTGAAAGATCAGTACTAATGGGGGAGCATTAGCTCCCCTAGCTCCCCAAATGTATGTACCACTGGACAGATGAACATCAGGGAGAGGGTGGTAAGCATGCCTATTCTAAGCACCTTTACTGATACCCCTGTGTGGTACTTTACCCTCAGGATGGCTAAGGAGATATTCCGTTAGCTACACAACTGGGGTAACCACACTACCCTGATCAACCATGTTCCCCGTAATCTGTCCTATCTCAGATAGTTTAGTGTCATGGGTGTACATAGGCATACTGTGTCCAAACTATGGGGAGGGGATTTGGGAGACATATCCTCTCTCTGTGTCAGACATACCCTCTGCAACCCCAGGCAGTGCCTGTTCATCACCACCATCATCATCAGAGGTTACCACTACTCCAGCATCAGGCAGTAGGAGCTCCACAGTGCTGGGAGTCAGCCTCACCTGTGATTATACCAATAAAATACAAAATCAGGAAAATACAGGAAGAAATTATCAGAAATATGCTACATACGCCAGAACAAAACGACAATAGTTACAAATGCAATTAGACATTTTACTAAGATATAATTACAGATCAATATATAAATGAAGAAAAATAAGGTATGCCCATACCATATGCAGGTGGTCTTTGAACCTCAATTCTAGATGTCCATACACAAACAAAACCGAAAGTGATAGAGGTATAATAAGCATTAAACAGAAGAATACCACATAAACAAAACTATTATAATTCTACACTACTTTTATAATACACATTTCAATAACATACCTAAAGCATCAGTAGTGTACACCCTACATCTCTCTTCCACCTCTGTCTAAAACATCCATCACAGCACTGGGTATCTCCTCTGATCTACTTGAATCTTTTATAGTTGACAGAAACCCCTCCTTCTCAGTGAATGGTGGGTGGGCAACAAGCCTCCGCCACCAGCAGCTCTCTGTTCCAGTGCAACAGCACAGGCTCTAGTGATCACATTCTTTATTATGTCACTGGCTCCATGACTGATAGTCTTGTAGTTGCAGCCATGGTCACTCATAGCATTCACATTATTGACCACCTTCCACCAGATGCAGTCATGGAAGAGATTGTCAGCTAAGTGTTTCTCTAAGATGTGTGTCCCATGTAGATAGAGGGCCTGGACTATTACCTCATTCTTAGCATTTGAGAATGCAGATTTACTTGGGATGGGTGCCATATCCCTTTAGCCAAAAATATATATATATCAGACAACACAAAAATTATCAGACGGGGCCTGTGTGGTTAGAAGCTGATCTAACACTGGGCAGAAGCAAATAATTATACAGGTGTCAGCATTAAAATGTTAATGACATCTGAATGTGAACATCTAAACAATACCTGTAAAATCCCTCCATGTCATAAATGAAAAATGTTATGCCCAGGATGCAGAACAGCATTCTCAATTAAAAGTTTCACAAATATCACTTTAACCTACTTTCAACGTCTTAAGTTAAACATGCATCAACATCCTCAGGAAATGTTTCCAGAATACATTTTTTATGAAGGAGAAGTCAAGGATCATTGTTATAGCAACTGTTAAACCTTCAATACAAAACAAAGATTGCAGTGTAGAAAGAACTAATTTTTGTCATAAAAAAGCAAGACATCATGCAATAACCCACCCACCCCCAGCAATGGCAATAACACAACTTCATAATGTAAAAATGTTATGTCAGGGATAAACAATATTAAATTATATTAATATTAATATTAAAATTAAATTAGTACTGAATGGTTTCCAGAATGCCACTTTAACCTATTTAAGCTTTGCAAGTTAGAAATGTGCTAATATCCTCTAAGAAATGTTTCCAAAAAACATAAAATGGAACTAGAGGATCATTGCAATAGCAGCAGTTATATCTTCATTACAACCACAATTGTGCAAAGTGTAGGTTTAACTCATTTTGCAAAGAAAAACATATAAAATAATACTATAAGTATAACTTTTAGAGAGCATACAATACCTTGACAAAAATTGTTAGACTGTACTCTCAATGGAACATAAATGCAGCAAGTTTAAAAAGTCAGCAGCAGTAGTTTGGTTTTGAAGCATTTCGAGAAATCCAAGCAGTCTTCCCTAGTACAATAAATGTTCTTTAGTCTCAGGTTCTACTTATATCGTATAGGTTAACTCCTTTAGAAATGTAGTATCTGCAAACCATGTGTCTGCTCATTATCATTTCTGAATCACTTAATCTGCTGAAAATGCTGGGCAGTTAAACATGGTATGAGGACCTACACAATGCCATGCACATGTCCTAGGAGTACAAGAATGCATATTCAGAACTGTGTCTACCTAATGCCAAGCAAGTGTGATTTATTAGCAGTAATGTATGTCTAATGGGAAGTGCACTTCCACAGGGTGTGTCAAAGAGAATAAGCTTACAGCAAAGTTTTTATTATATTTTCTGACTTAAGAGATAACCTTTATACCACCTTTAGTAAAATATTGTTAGAAGATAATTCTGCCTCTGAGTAAAAAGTGTCTGTAAGTCATATCAAATATATACTACTTAAACATAAAGAGAGAAAAGTAAATACCATTGTAAAATATAATACAATCATGTCACAAATTCATGAAAAGTAAGTAATGTTCACTAAAGAAAAACACAGTCTTATCTTGCCGAGATGTGTTTGTACTGTGGCATGCTTCACTAGCATACCTTCTTCAAGTATCACATTTAGCAAGACATCTACTGTGAAAAGACTAAGGACAAGTGTAAGAACATGTGTATAATGCTCGCCAAATGTAAAATTTTGGAATTATGAAGCTGAGCATACTGTATATGTTGTACCTTCTCTACCTCATAATGTCAATGTTAATGTGGCAAACACTGTTAATCTTATTGTCAATGCTCCATGGTAATGCCATGGTTTTATAGTTCAGATCTACAGAGGGTGATGTCTGTGTAAAAGTAGGGATCCTTAATGTCAATATTTTAAAGGTATAAGATCACAACGTTAGGAAATCATTACAATGATTCATGTTGCTTTTTGTTTTTATTTATTATGTTTTTATTTCTTTGGCTTTATCCTTTGCACAACATTTGGCATTATGCATCTGTGACTGTCAGCAGTCACTAGCAATGAACAACAGTTAACTTCCCAAGGCAAAAGCTCTAAAATACATTTTGTGCGCAAAGACTTAGCTATCAGTAGCAAAAATGAGACTGCCAGCATTGCTCTTCGGTTAGCAGTCTGGCCAGTACTGACTGCAGAAAATAAACATCATTTAACTTTTTCTGTGACATAAAATGTTAATGCAGTATGTTCTGAGGAACAGCAAATTAATACATGGATTGAATCCAGAATCCAGAATTTGGACACTTTGCATTTAGTGTTCACAGTAAAATATTTTTTGTGTAGTTGAACCTGAAGTACAGTTGCAATTTTCAGTGTTTTAATTGCTACAACAAAAGTGTGTTGAATGCATGCTAAACAGGATAACTTTGATCTGTGCCACATGCAGTCTTCTTAGTCTTGATTACAGTAATAGCATGATGGCAAAAACATTTTCTGGCCTACATTCTGAGGAAGTAAAATCAGCAACATGGTGAGTAGGGAAATATAGATAGATAATCAGTAAAGTTATAATGGTATGTCTGAGCATTTATTCATGACAGTAATTACATTTCATTACCACATGTGTACATTTTACATGTATATGGTGTATGCTTCACCCGCTGGAAACTTCTGCATAACCCCTCTCTCAATAGGTCTCATGAAATGAATGTATGATGCTAAGAGACATGAAAGTTATCATGTGGCAAATACTGTTAAAATGAAAATATCTCGTGTTAATTTTCTAGGTGCTAGGTTTAAATCTAGCTATTTTTACATGCCACTGAAATTAGTAATCCTTACTGTCAGAATTTCATTTGTATAATTGGATAAATCAGCACACTGTTTAATTATTCATTGATTTGGGGCCTTATAGTTTCATACATTCATAGGTGTGTACTAGGCTAATGGCCCTGTAGCCTTTACAAGCCTACCCCATAGAAGTGCCAAGACATCATGCCGCCAAACATTATTTCCCAGTGCCTCTATCAAGTAGAGCCACTGCAGTGATCCCCTGGATGAACTTTCTATTTCCCATCCAGTCATCAAGATTTCTTTTGAAGAGGCCAGTGCGGTACTCTGCTTGACATGTATGGGAAGTCTATTCCAGAGCATGGGCAGTCTCTGGGTTATGAACCTGCCCCTTCAGCATGTCCTGTTGATTGTGGTAATGAGGTTGAGGTCTCTGGAGTGTGTGGCATGGAGGGATTTGGATTTCTTTAGATGTAGCATTTCTAACAGAGCTGGGTCAGACATGGCTTTGTAAGTCAATATGAAACACAAAATAGCTGGAGTTTTTTGAGTCTGTCCATGTAGGGCATGTGTTTAAGGCCTAGGATCCTCTTCATGAGGTACTTTTGTGGCCTTTCCAGCTGTTGCATGTGTCTAGTGAGGTACATGCCAAATGTAGCATTATACTCAATGACTGGCCTAATGAAGGAAGAGTAGTGAGAGATGATGACCTCTTTCTTCCTGGATGCAAAACCCTTGGTAATGAGGTGTACCACATAGAAGGACTTTCTGACCACAGTGGCAATGTGGTGGTCGAAGGAGAGGTTGTTGTCAACTTGTGTCGCCAGATCTCTTATAACGCCTTCAGTGTTCATTGGGCTCCCATCGATGTGGTAATTAGTGGGAACTGAGTTTTTCCCAAAGGGGATGACGATGCATTTTTTGGCATTAAGCTTAAGGCCATGGTTTCAACACCAGTCATTGGTCTCAATGAGGCCTTTCTGTAGGATGTCTACATCACTTGAGGACTCCCAGCTTGCAGTCATTTGTTAACTTGGTCAGCCAGAGTTCCTCCATGTTGGTCTGGACTACTGAGAAGTAGATGCCAAACAGGAGAGGACCCAGGACTGAACCTTGTGGGACTCCACCCGTGACTGGTCAGCAGTCTGACTTGGAGTCCACAAATTTCACACTGTGGGTTCTATCTATGAGACAATTTGCAACCCACCTAGTGATATAGGAGTTGATGCCTAGTTTGGTGAGTTTATCAATAATTCCTGAGTGGGGAATGGTATCAAAAGTCTTGGCCAGATCGAGGTAGGCTGTATGAATTGCCTTGCCTCATCCACAGCTCTGGTGATTGACTCAAAAAAGTCAACAGGTTTGTACAGGCATGATCTACCTTTCACAAAACCAAATTGTGTGGTATCTAGAGTTTGGAGATTCCCTATATCCTTGTTAATTAGGTCCATAATGATGTGCTCCATAGCCTACATATCAGACTCATCAGGCTAATGGGGCAATAATTCCCAAGGTCTGTAGTCACTCCCCCTTTATGGAGAGGGATGACTGTGGCACTGCACCATTCAGTAGGGACAAAGCCTGAGATGAGGCTGTGATTGAACAGAGCACACAGATGTGGTGCCAGTTCACTTTGTAGTTCATGTAGAACACATCCAGGGATATTGTTGGGTCCCATGGAAGCTGTATTCTTGGCCTTGGACAAAGCAGATTTAACCTGTGCTACAGTAATGCTGGGTGCCTGGCATTCCTCCGGTATTGTGATCGGTCCTTTAGGGGGGTGAGAGGGGTAAAGTTGGCACTGAATCTGTCAGCCAGCATGTTGGCAATATCTATTGGCTCAGTATAGGAGGTACCATTGTGCAGTAACTCAGAGCAAACCTGGGTATTGCTGTGGAGATTCTTGATATAACTATAGAAGGCATTGTGGTTGTTTTTAGTGTCTGTCGCAATTCTGCCTTCATATCTGGCTTTAGAGGTTTTGATGAGGGATCTCAACTTTTTGTTGAGGCTAATAAGGGAGTTTTTCCAGTCTTGGGACTTCACCTTTTTCTGTAACAGTTTCTTCCTTTTGTTGCAGAGTTTATTAATGGCAGGGGACCACCAGATTGGCTTCCTTTTGTTTGGAGGAGAGCGTCTTGGTTCTGTTGGGTATGGCTAGTTCTATGCATTTATGTACGTGTTCGTACAGTGCATTGGTGTATGATTCAGTAGTCATGCATTATCCTTTGTGCAGTGCTTAACACTGCATGTTGATGACTGTTAGTGGTCACTATCAGTGAACAACAGTTCTTTTCCCAAAACAAAAACTCAGAAATTTATTTTGCATGTGCAAAGACTTAGCCTTGAGTAATGCTAATGAGACTGGCACTGGTTTACTTCAGTCAGCACTGTGGACAATGCTGAATGCAGAAAATACATCTGTTATGTAACATTCTCTATGACTCAAAGTATTAAGGCAGTAAGTTATGAGGAACAGCACAAATAATACTGGGTTTGAATCGCGATTGCCGATTGGTTTAATGTTGGGTTCAGAATACAGTCATGTCAGTTACTTTTTTGTTGTACTTGAACATGAAGTACATTTGACAAATTGCAAACTGAAATCTGAGCAAGAAGACAAAAATATGAGGCAAAAATCTGGACATTCTGTAAAAATCTAGACAGTTGAGATGTATGGGCTGAATGGCCCTTTCCTCAATATGTGTTACAATAATTAAATCACTGCAAAGGAAAGTTTTTCACAGGAAGAAATATTTGCCTCAAAATACAAGTCCAATAAAAGAACACTTCAAAGTACAACACATAAAGGCTTATCAGAATTAGATCTCTCTCCAGTCATGTTCAAATTGTTACACTTCAATTTACATTCTGATAATGCTGGCTTTGCTATGGCATTAACAGTTAATAAACAGAATACCACAGTTTAACTTTCTTCTTTTCTCAGCTGCTATCAGTCACAGTTTGTAAAATTTATGTCCAACCGAGGCATTATGTTCAGCTAAAAGTAAACTTATCAAATAGCAACAATGGATGACACCAGCATAATTTACAATGTCATGTCATATTTGTTTGTCACAAAAGCTTATTTATGATTGACTTCCACCATACCAGAGTGCATGGCCAGAATGAAAATATATCATTTCAAATCTAACTCAGATCACATCACTGTGGAACGTGTGTAAATACTCTTAGAGGCACACATGGCCAGGTCTGACTGCCATGTTTCACAACTGAAGTGTACTTTGAAGAAATCATACCCAGATTTGACCCTAGTTCATTTGTGTGCTGTCAACCAAATTTAATGCAATTGTTAAGGTCGTCCATTGTTGCATACAGGATGGTACATGTGAGATCTGCATTAGATGTCAATTCCCTCCATTTTTACTGATATACTTGAGAAGACATGGCAGACAATGGTGAGGGTGTTGCTCCATTTAGAGCCCAAAGGTGATGTCAGAATGAGTCCAAGATCTTTGTTGCACTAGTAAAGTGCCACAGCCATAGGTGTTTTCAGCAGGACTATACCAGGTTCCAGTACAAGGCTGAGGCTTGGAATAGCTTGGCCAAGGCTGTTACCAATGCAAGTGGTATCCATGCACTAGTGAGCAATATTGTCACCATTAAAGTAACATAAAAAGGTGCAAGAAAAAAATCCTGGAAGGAATATTTTAAAACCAAACACCCACCTGAGTTGTTAAGTATTGTGGCCCATCACCAGTCAATACAATACCATGCGTCTATATCATGTTACCGAAATTTTACTACATTGAATCACTAAAGGTCAGCCTCTAGTGATCGATGTAGTAAAACATTGAATAACGTTAAAAAAAACAAACAAAAATAAAAACTAACTAGTGTAGGCAAGCCCCCCTGCACCCCCCTCACCCCCCTACTTAATTATATTCCAACTCTGAGACCACACTACATTGAGGTAAATGGAAATCTCCCCTTACGGAGATTTCCGTTTACCTGCATGATGTTTTGCACTTTCGATGTTGTGCTGCCGACAATATCAGCTTCGATGTTGTCGGCTTTCGATATCGTGAAGTAGACCCCAGTACCATGGCTTGCTAATACATACATTTTTATGATATTTTATTTTTTCTGTTTTCTGTTCTGTGCAGCTCCTGAAGAGATGGAAAGGGATTAGGTGATGCATCAGCAGAGATTGCAGTCCCTCAGAGATGAAAAGAGTGACTATGCGTCAAGCATGGGTCAAGTATGAATGATAGCAATATCATTATACATCAGAATTCTAATTCACTTTATCATTTCTGAGGGCATCAGTCCATAACAGCTTCACACACACACACACACACACACACACACACACACACACACACACACACACACACACACACACACACACACACACACACACACATCTGAGTAGACGTACCCTGTGTGTGTATATGTGTATATATCTATATATGGGATCACTACATAATCTCGAAAGTTTGAAATACCGAACTTCAAACTTTTGAGACTATATAGCCGAAACCCCTAATTACCTAAAGACCAGAAGTGCAAATTTCAAAATCTCAATGATCGGGAGTTTGCATTCGCGTTTCTGGTGTTGCGGTATGGTGGAAGGTCAGGTAAGTATCTATGTTTAAATGTGGTGGTTAGGGTTTAGTGTGTAAGTGTGTGTTGTGGCTGATGTGTGTGTGCGAGGGGAATGTAGATGTGTGGTGGTGTTTTGTGTGTTTGTGTCTGTAGTGCGACCTTGGAGTTAGAATATTTAAGTAGGGGTGGTGTGGGGGGCTGTGGGGTGCAGGGTGGCTTGCCCCCCTGCTTGTCTGTAGTTTAGGTTTGTGTGTTTGTGTTCTGGGGGATGGTGTGTGTATGTGTGTGGTGTATGTTGAGTGTTTTTTTCGGTAGTTTGAATTTCGCGGTTTTGATGTTTCGGTATTTTAGTGTTTCAGGTATTTGATCTCGGGATTTTGGGCGTCGGTAGTTTGGGTTTTCGAGATTTAGTAGTGGTTCCATATATATATATATATATATATATGTATATATGTATGTGTGCATATATATATATATATATATATATATATATATATATATATATACATATATATATATATATATATATATATATATATATATATATATATATATATATATATATATAAAGCATATATGTCTGCTCAGATATCTCTTGAACATTGCATTGCATTGCATTAAATGATGTGTAAATCAGCTCAGCTGTCTGTGGGTTAAAATCCCAACAGCATCAGTTAGCTTTTATAACAAAAAATAAATGTTCTGCAGTCAGTATGTAATAATAACATTGCAATATTTGTGAATGGGCATTTCTTTAATTGGAATACATATATCATATAAGCAATGGTCACAAAACTGTTTGTCAAATGTCTATAATAACAATGAGATTAATGTGTCATTTAAGACATATGTATGGCACATTGATATATGGATGTGCCAAACGCTGATATATTTATGGGTCAATTTGGATTGAATGTGAAGTATTAAAATTACATGGCACTGGTGATCTTTTCTATGTTGTCTCTGCCCCCCCCCATTTTACTAGTTTATTTTTTTAATTGCAGCCTAATTCCTGCTGCAACAGAAATAACCATCACCATGGGGAGATAAACCGACCACTCCACAGCTGGCCATGGTGGCACCACCACACATAGCACAGACACCCAGCACTTCTGAATCACAACTTGGCAGTATTGCCCCCCCCAACTTCTGCAATATCTGCTCTAACTTCTTCAGGTAGCTCGATACCATGCACTGGTGCAGTCATACCCTCCTGGAGCAGTGCTAGTGGAGGTGGTGATTATGTTAACCTTCAGGAACTAACAGGGCTAGTGTTGCACATAATGGAGAGGGGGCCTTCATGCCCACATCAGTAGAATTGGTAAAGTATTGTATTGACTAGTCAGCTTGATGCCCCATTTGGCACTGCCACAGGTGTCTGGAACAGTATGCAGTGATGACCATTCTGAAGATGGGGACTAGATTCTTAATGTACTCATGCCAGAAAAGCATACACCTCCAATGTCCCTTACCTATTCCCAGTCCTGGTGTCCCCAACTTTTTGGTGCAGTCATACCCATCTGGAGCAATGCTAGTGGAGGTGGTGATTATGTTAACCTTCAGGAACTAACAGGGCCAGTGTTGCACATAATGAAGAGGGGGCCTTCATGCCCACATCAGTAGAATTGGTAAAGTATTGTATTGACTAGTCAGCTTGATGCCCCATTTGGCACTGCCACAGGTGTCTGGAACAGTATGCAGGGATGACCATTCTGAAGATGGGAACTAGATTCTTAATGTACTCATGCCAGAAAAGCATACACCTCCAATGTCCCTTACCTATTCCCAGTCCTGGTGTCCCCCAACCTTTTGTGCCATCAGCACTCCCTTTCTGTCTTGTCTGTCCTGTCTCTCTGTACCTCCTACTTACCCTAGATACCTAATCCTTACATTCCTAACATTCTTCTCTCTCCCCCCCCAGAAAATGGCCACCTGTCCCACAAAAACTACACCCTATACATAGCTCTCCATTTTACCAATGTGTGTGTCTGATACAATTGATTTGGTCCAGTTGGACACACAGCATTATTAAGTTGTTATCACTTGCAGCTGATGTTGTGACCATGCACATTTCACAAATTGTTTGTAGAAAGGCACTTTTATCTTATAAAGAAATGAATAGCTATGGTGCTCTCCCACCACCACTCTGTACATTCCTTTATTCTTCCCCCTGTGCCCTACCCTCTGTGTGCCCCCTATTTTCACCACTGCCCTATCAACCCTTTTTCATATGTTTAGTCTAGTTAAAAATAGAATCAGACACAACACACATGGCCAGAGATGGCCTATAAAACAAACCCTCAATTTTTTTCCTCAAAATTTATGTAATGCTTGGTGTTGCACAACAGTGGTAAATGACAATAAATTTTGTTTCACATCCTATGGCAAAAACTGAAGATTTTACCTTTTGCTACACAAATATGGTTTTCATTGCAAAAGTGTGCTGCTTAGCCTTGAAGCACTACAGAAAGAAAGACTAATGCCAGTATGCGTATTATATGCTTAACAGGGTGCAAGGTTGAATTTACACCATACTGGATGTTTCAGTTCTTGTTACTGTTATGAAGTCTGAGGCAACCATACACTTGTTTCAAACTATAGTTACTGTCCCTTAAACTGTGCAAGTTTTACTATCTAAAGTATGACTTGCTTTGTGGACTGCTCAGATAATGCAATAGTCTACAGAATGCTGGTATAGATTGAAGGTGTTCAAATCCAACATTATCTCTATCATTAGTAAACATTTTCTTTCTCATATAATTTTGCCTTATGAAATAATGGATACATATGATATTCCAGCAACAAAATCCTATGTATTTCTGTGTTAGGTAAGAATCACCCAACTCCTGGTCATACCTTTCCATGTGCAAGTGCAAGACATCAGAAGAAGGCAAAAAGGAATGATGGAAAAGAATCAAGCACTAGGCCCAGGTTACCATCAATGCTCCTATATACTTTTTAGGGACAGAATAGAATAAAATATTTAACATCAGCATGCATTTTCTTAAGAATATGAAATCTGATATGAGGATCTCTATTATTATGTAGTAACTTCAGTACTCAATGATGTGATAGAAAAAAAAACCTAATTGTATAACAAACACAATGACCTGCTTTAAATGTGGACAGTCAGCAATTATGTGGACTGTCAGCAAAGTATGCCCCTGTACTATCCATATATGACTGCACCGGTCATGATACATGTGAACATGATAACAGCAAATCTTAACACAACAAACAGCTGTTCTGAAATGGCTCAGAATCAGAACTATCTATATTTCTGTACTTTTTATTTGCGTGAAGCTTGACATGGAGCACCACAGACCCCTGCCAATGCCTGTTCTAAGTTCAAAACATCAGAAAACAATTATGCATGTGCTACTACTTTGCCATCATTCACACAAATGAGCTTGTTAGTGGCACACTTCAGTAAGCAGTTTTGACAAAAAGAAGGTAATGCCAGTGGCTTGTATTATTTGTGTATATTTTAATGGCTTGTTATAGTCAAGTTATGATTAGTTCATTGTAATGCTAAAACACAAACAACCGCAGCGTAGAACAAAAATAAACCTGAAACCAAAAAACAGTTGAGTTTTAAATATGGGGAAAAAAAACTTTGCTCGAATCTCTGTGTGTTCTGACTGAGTGCGCTTCTCAGTTGATAAGTATATTTTTGGAACATTTTAACTGTTCAGAGTTGAATAAAACAAAAATTGAATTCAGCTCAGAATATAGTTTGAATAAATTTCATTTATTTAAACTTTATTTGCTTTAACATTGCTACACACTCAAGTGTGCTACCTTGCACTGCACTTGAATTGTTTTTAGTGTTGTTTTAGTGTAAAAAAAAAATTCTAAGCTTGTTTCCTGCCTTTCCTGTAACTTAGTCTAGTCCAGATACAGATTTGCTGTATCCAGGACTGTTTGTGAGCTTCTGAGCCCCCCAAGCCTTTTTGTTTTGGAGGGAAGCCTTCTAATTTATCAGTGCGAGTGGTAAGCAATAGGTAGCCTATCTACCACAAGAGTGGTTTCTGGCCCAGAAATTGTAGTTTATTGACCGTTTGGGCAGTTTTTCCATCTCTTTCAACTTTCTGGTTTAGAAGCCCATGATTGCGCTTGTTTCCCGCCTTTCCTGTAACTAGTCTAGCCCAGATACAGATTTGCTGCATCCAGGACTGTTTGTAAGCTTCTAAGTCCCTCTAGCTTTTCTGAGTCAGAAGGAAGCCTTCTAGCTTATCAGTGGGAGTGGTAAGCACCAGGTAGCCTACCAACCATGAGAGGAGTGGTTTCTGGCCCAGAAATTGTAGTTTATTGGCCTTTGGGCAGTATTTTCCATCTCTTTCAACTTCTGGTTTACAAGGCCACATTTGCTCATTTCCCACCTTTCTTGTAACTAGTCTAGTCCAGATTTGCTCTATCCAGGACTGTTTGTAAGCTTCTGAGCCCCCCAAGCCTTTCTGTGTCGAAGGGAAGCCTTTTTGCTTATCAGTGGGAGTGGTAAGCACTAGGTAGACTATCCACCACAAGAGGAGTGGTTTCTGGCCCAGAAATTGTAGTTTATTGGCTGTTTGGGCATTTTGTTCATCTCTTTTAACTTCCTGGTCCAAATGCCTGCATTTGTGCTTTTCCCACCTTTCCTGTAGCTAGTCTAGTCCAGACGCAGATTTGCTGTATCCAGGACTGTATGTAAGCTTCTGAGCCCCCTGAGCCTGTCTGTGTTGGAGGGAAGCCTTCTAGCTTATCAGTGAGAGTGGTAAGCATTAGGTAACCTATCTACCACAAGAGGAATGGTTACTGGCCCAGAAAGTGAAGTTTATTGGCTGTCTGGGCAGTTTTTTCCATCTCTTTCAACTTCTAGATAAAAAGCCCGCATTTGCGCTTGTTTCCCACCTTTCCTGTAGCAAGTCTAGTCCAGATACAGATTTGCTGTATCCAGGACTGTTTGTAAGGTTCTGAGACCCCCAAGTCTTTCTGTGTCAGAATGTAGCTTTCTAGCTTGTCAATGAGAGTGGTAAGCACTAGGTAGCCTATCTACCACAAGAAGAGTGGTTTCTGGATCAGAAATAGTAGTTTTTTTGCCCGTTTGGGCAGTTTTTCCATCTGGTTTAAAAGCCTGTGTTTGCGCTTGTTTCCTGACTTTCCTGTAACTATTCTAGTCCAGATACATGTCACTAGTCTAGTCCAGATACAGATTTGCTGTTTCCAGGACTGTTTGTAGCTTCTGAAAAGTGCCAAAATCTGCTCTTTAATTTTTTCCTTAGACTTGTTAGCTCTCTCCTCTCCTGCACTTTTACTAACTTATCAGTCTAGCACTTTATCAGGCTTCTTGTAGTAATTATTGTAGCACACAAAAGTGCTACCAGCACTAAACGTTCTACAAGGAAACAGCTCCAGTACTTATTATTAATACCCACCCATCCAGGCATGTCTAAAGGTCAGTTCTTTGTGCTTTCTCCTATTAACCTGATGAACTTGGGCATCCTGAGGCAATGTAGCAACTGCCTCATGTACACCGACAACCCTCTTCTCTTATCTCCCAACACTCAAACTTGCGAAAGATGCACTTATACATGCACTCTCCAGCCAAGACCAGAATAGCTGGTCAAGAGGAGCAGGTCAACACTTGCACCACACCACATGGAACACATAGCCCTCCAGAACACACACTAGCACTGCCTTTACATAAAAATGAAAACCATACACCCACCTTTGCGGAGGCTCTCAATATAAATCTATCCAAACAGCAGAGACCTCCAAGGCAGAAATGCACTCGACCAACACAACACTAATCACGAGACACATAACTCTCCTAAACAGTGTGCCACTCAACCAAAGCCCCTAAGGCAGTGCAGCATGCCCAACACACTAGTCATAGGTGACTTGATAGTGAGGCAGACTGATGTCACACTCACTAGGTTGAATACGGAGAAAGTAACAGTCAGCTGCCTGTCAGGTGCCAGGATCTGGCACATAACGCATGCACTTAGGTCCCACAACAACAGGTACAAATATGACTTTGTCATTGTACATGTGGGCGTGAATGACCTGAGACATACCTCCCTGGACTACATGATAAGAGACATGGAGTAGCTCTCGGATTATGTAAGCCAGGCGGGTATGACCCTAGCCCTGAGCAGCATCCTAACATCACCCAGAATGATACCACAGTACTAGCAGAAAATGGTCAATTTCAACAATTGGCTAAGTTTCTGGTGTCATTCTAAGGGGATCCAGTATCTGTCTGCCTGGGATGACATGATTAACAGACTTCGATGCTTTGCCAGAGATGGCCTGCATCTGTCAACCCTGGCCTTTCAGATACTGGCCAAGGCTCTTGCCACCCCTATAGTGCTTTTTTTAGGTGGTGTTTCAAAGACCAAATTACCACCGTAACAGCTACAAACAAATGCAATCTGAGTGTCATGCTGCTCAATGCTAGAGGTCTAAATCTGAAAATGCACTCACTTGAAGCACTCCTTAAACTGGAGAACATCGACATTTGTGATGTAATAGAGACTTGGTTCAAGGCAGCAGAAAGCACCCCTGCACTACTAGGATATAACTCATTCCACACCTTTCAGCCCCAGAACTTGGACTGACGGTCCAAAGGCAGTGGAGTTTCCATATTCATAAAGGATGCACACACCTCCAGACTGGTAGCCAAACATAATGCATCAGAAATACTTCAGGAGCAGCAAACACTGGGTAAGGCAGTGATTGAGGTCATAGCCTGCTATAGGTCCCCAACAATGTCCCAAGACTCACACTCCATGTTCCTAAGCACATTGGAGAATATTAGGGTCCAATCTAACACTCTCATACTGGGCGACTTCAACTACCCCTCAACTAACTGGGAAAACTACTCATGTACCAGTACACTTGCCCAATGTTTCTTGGACTTCATTAATTCAAATGCCCAGGACCAGCTCATTCTTACCCCCGCTAGAGGTAGCAACATCCTTGACCTGGTCATTACTAACATGGGCGACCATTCCTCTACACCAGTAGTTAACTCCTCTCTGGCTAGATCCGACCACAAACTAATCACTCTGGAAATCCACATCACTCCCACCCACACCCCCACAAAGGAAACCACAATGAAAAACTTCTCCAAAGCTAACTTTGGGGTCCTAAAAACAGAGGTGGCTAACTTCATGGCACCTATGCAAATGGAGAACAGTTGCATGACCGCCGAATCATACAACAATGCACTGTACAAACATGTACACAAATGCATGGATCTTGCCATACCCAATATAACCAAGACGTTTTCCTCCAAAAAAAAGGAAGCCAATCTGGATGTCCCCTGCCATAAACAAACTCTACAACAGAAGGAGGAAACTGATGTGGAATAAGGTGAAATCCCAAGACTGAAAAAACTCCCTTATCAGCCTCAACAAAACGTTGAGATCCCTCATCAAATCCTCTAAAGCTAGCTATGAAAACAGAATTGCAGCAGATAGTAAAGACAACAACAAGGCGTTCTATAGTTATGTAAAGAATCTCCATGGCAATACCCAGATTTGCTCTGAGCTACTGCACAATGGTGCCTCCTATATCGAGCCAATAGATATTGCCAATATATTGTCTGACAGATTCAGTGCCAACTTTACCCCTCTCTCCCCCCAAAGGACCAATCACAATACCAGTAGATTGCCAGGTACCCAGTATTACTGCTGCACAGGTTAAAAAAGCACTGTCCAAGGCCAAGAATACAGCTTCCATGGGACCAGACAATATTCTTGGCTGTGTTCTACATTAACTACCGAGTGAACTGGCACCTCACCTGTGTGCTCTGTTCAATCACAGCCTCACCTTAAGCTTTATCCCTACCAAATGGCGCACTGCCACAGTCATCTCTCTTCACAAAGTAGGAGCGACTACAGACCCTGGGAACTATCACCCCATTAGCCTGATGAGTCTGATATGCAAAGCTATGGAACGCATCATCATGGACCTAATAAACAAGGATATAGGGAATCTCCAAACTTTGGATCCCACACAGTTTGGTTTTGTGAAGAGTAGATCATGCCTGCTCAACTTGGTCGACTTCTTTGAGTCAGTCTCCAGAGGTGTGGATGAAGGCAAGGTGGTTCATACAGCCTATCTTGATCTGGCCAAGGCAGTTGATACCATTCCCCATTCAGGAATCATAGAAAAGCTCACTAAGCTAGGCATCAATCCCTATATCACTAGGTGGGCTGCAAACTGGCTCACAGATAGAACCCACAGTGTGAAGGTAGTGGACTGCCGACCAGTTACAAGTGGAGTCCCACAGGGTTCGGTCCCGAGTCCTCTTCTATTTGGTATCTACTTCTCTGAAGTCCAGGGCAACACAAAGGGTCTCTGGCTGACAAAGTTCGCAGATGATTGCAAGTTGGGAGTTATTATTAACTCCCCAAGTGATGTTGACATCCTTCAGAAAGGCCTCACTGAGACCAACGACTGGTGTCAGAACCATGGCCTTAAGCTCAATGCCAAAAAATATGTCGTCATCCCCTTTGGGAAAAACCTGGTTCCCATGAATTACCACATTGATGGTAGTCCACTGAACACAGATGGTGTTATAAGAGATCTGGGAACATAGGTTGACAGCAGTCTCTCTGTTGACCACCACATTGCCACTGTGGTCAGAATGTCCTTCTATGTGGCACATCCCATTACTAAGGGTTTTGCATCCAGGAAGAAAGAGGTCATTGTCTCCCTCTACTCTTCCCCCATTATGCCAATCATCAAGTATAATGCCCCATTTGGCATGTACCTCACTTGACACCTGCAACAACTGGAGAGGCCGAAAAAGTACCTCACAAAGAGGATCATAGGCTTTAAACACTTGTCCTATATGGACAGACTAAAAAAACTCCCAACTATTCTCTATCTCATATCACCTACTTAGAGGCGATCTCTGCTTGACATACAAAGCCATGTCTGATCCAGCTCTGTTAGAAATGCTACATTTAAAGAAATCTCAATCCCTCTGCACCACACACTCCAGTGACCTCAACCTCATTACCACAATCAACAGAATGTGCTGAAGGGACAGGTTCATAATCCAGAGACTGCCCTTGCTATGAAATAGACTTCCCATACATGTCAAACAGAGCACCTCACTGGCCCTCTTCAAGAGAAACCTTGATGAGTGGATGGGAAATAGAAAATTCACCCAGGGTCACTCTAGTGGCTGCACTCGACAGAGGCACTGGGAACTAAGATCGGGTGGCACAATGTCAGGGTAATCCTATGGGCTAGGTTTGTAAAGGCTCCAGGACCATTAGCCTAGTACACATCTATGAACCTATGAATCTGTAAAAAGTTCTTAGTACAATAAAAAGAATGAAAGTGCTGAATATCGTCCATGTCTGAGTCTCCTTCGTGTTGGTCGCTTGAGTAGAACTTTACTCTTTTTTTGGTTTCACTGTTATGCTGTCTAGACCGTACATATTGCAAATTACATTTGCACTCCAACACATTGGACTTGTTAATGATTTACAATGCTGTGGGACCTTTGTACACATAATTGCTGAGTTGCATTAAGTAATGTACTTTCACATGTTTGACAGGTATGTTTTGTATTTATAATGTATGTTGTAAACCATACATCTCAACTGTCCAGATTTTTGCAGAATGTCCAGATTTTTGCCTCATATTTTTGGTCTGTTCCTGGTAAAATTTTTTTTTTTTTTGGCAAATCAATAGGAAATCATTAAGGATGCAAGTCACAAAATAGTGGCAGGCATTTGAGTTTCCGACTTCATAACCTTCAGAAAATTCATGCTAATGGAAGAGCTGTTATTCTATCAACCTTCTAAGTTTATAAAAGGAATATTTAAAAATTATCCATATTTTTGGGCCTATGCCCCCCCCCCCATTATTTATGGCTTTGTCAAGATTTTGTGCTCTAAGAGGTTGAGAAGTATGTTGTAAACACATTACAAAATAATCACAATAATTTACCAACTAATTATTATTTGTATATAATTCAAGAACAGCTATGATTATCATCCATCATTTATATGGTCAAAGTACTGTAATGTGAAACACCTAGATATCATTCCAATAATATGTCAAACAGATGCACTGCCATAACTTTTGGACCCCCATTAGTTAAATTTCACCACAAATCACTCACCTTCAAGCTGGCACTAACACCAGAACTCATAGGGGGCAAAATCACACTAAAAAATTCACCAAGGGAAAATATACCCTCCTAAGTGAAGGTATAAATGCATTCCAACCCCCACCCCCAGCTGGAAGTGGTATCTACATCAAAGCTTACACTAAAGCCCTGTACAATCACTAGCATAAGTGTATAGACTCGGCTGTACCAGAAAGAATAAAAACTCAGATCCCCAAGTAAAAACAAGCCGCAATGGTGGACATCCATCATCAACAAACTTTACAATAAATGCAAAATATTGCTGTCCAAGAAAACAAAGGTGAGGCCCCAACAATGGAAAACCACCATCCTCAGCCTCAACAGGCAAATAAGACAACATATTAAATCCTCTAAGGGCTCCTTTGAGAAAAACCTAGTATGCACAGCCAAGGATAACCATAAGTCCTTTTACAGCTATGTACATAGCCTAAAAGATAGGACCCAAGCGGGTGCAGAACTAGTGACTAAAGGGATCACACACACTGACCCCACAGAGATAGCAAACCTGCTAGCTGACAGATTCGGTGAAAATTTCACCCCCCCCCCCCTGCAAACTTATCACAAATTTTCCCCCAACAGCCCCCCACACACCTTATATATCTGAAGAGTACATCATTGTCCATGCTGGTGTGAATGACCTGAGACGTACCTCCCTGGACTACATGAAAAGAGACATAGAGGAGCTCTCTGAGCATGTAGCCCAGGCCGGTATGACCCTGACCTTGAGTAGCATCTTACCCTCACCAAGAATGATGCCACAATATGAAGACAAGATGATCAATTTCAACAATTGCCTTAAGTGTTGGTGTCATTCAAAGGGGATCCAATGCCTGTCAGCCTGGGATGACATGCTCGACAAGCCACAATGCTTCGCTAGGGACGGCTTGCACCTGTCACCCCTGGGCTTTCGGATATTGGCAAAGGCTCTTGCTACCCCCATAGTGCCTTTTTTAGGCAAGGCTCAAAAGACAAACCCACCTCCATAGGTATCACAAGGGATAAGAAACTAAGAGTAATGCTACTCAACGCCAGAAGTCTAAACCTCAAGATGCATGCACTCGAAACTCTCCTTAGCATGGAGAACATCGATATCTGTGCAGTAACAGAAACCTGGTTCAAGGCTCCCAAGAGCACCCCAGCACTACCAGGTTATACCTCATACCATGCTTTTCGGCCCCAAAACTTGGACCGAACCACAAAAGGAGGGGGAGTACCAATATTCATCAAAGATACCCACACCTCCAGGTTGGTGGCACAGCACGAAGCATCAGAGACTATCCATGTGCAACTAACTGTGGGTAAAACTGCCTTTAGCCTGCTACAGACCACCCTCCCAAACACAGGAACCCCACTTGGCCTTCCTGAGAATACTGGAAAATATGAAGGTCTCTCCAAACACCATTATATTGGGCGACTTCAACTACCCAAATATAGACTGGGAGCATTACTCTAGCCCCAACACCCTAGCCCAAAGGTTCCTAGAATTTATAAACTCAAATGCTATGGAACAACTTGTTACCACTCCCACAAGAGGGGAAAACATACTGGACCTGATCATCACCAACATGGGGACACTATGCTCCAGACCAGAAGTGTATCCCTCACTGGTAAGATCAGACCATAAACTAATCTCACTGGATATTCACATCCCGACTCCACGCCCTGCCCAGAAAACCACAGTGAAAAACTTCTCTAAAGCAAATTTCACACGCCTCAAAACCGAGGCGAAATCCTTCAAAGCCCCCGGGCCTGTGGAAAATACGGCCCAGACCGCAGAATCATTTATAAACGCATTCTATGAACACCTTCAGGAATGCATGGATCATGCAATCCCAAATAAAACCAAGACCCAATCCTCCAAAGGCAGACGTCCTGTCTGGTGGACCCCAGCCATAAACAAACTATACAATAGAAGGAGGAAGCTACTACATGATAGAGCAAAATCCCAAAAAGGGAAGGCATCTCTGATCAGTATTAGCAAAAAACTACGGGCACTCACAAAATCGTCTAAGGCCAGCTTCGAGAGAAAAATTGCACAGGACACTAAGGATAATCACAAGGCTTTCTTTAGTTATGTTAGGAACCTGGGTGGGAATTCCCAGATATGCTCAGAATTAGTCCAAAATGACAAAAATACACAGAGCCCACAGACATTGCCAACATCCTAATAGACAGGTTCAGTGCAAACTTCTCCCCTCTCCCCAGCAAAGGTCAAATATCTATCCCAACAGAGTGCTGCCCCCCTGACATCTCAGATGCTCAGGTAAGAGCTGCCCTCTCCAAAGCAAAAAAACACAGCATCAATGGGACCAGATGGTGTCCCGGCTGTCCTACATGAACTCCAAGAAGAGCTAAACCCAAGCATAAAACTACTGTTCAATCTTAGCCTTACTACAGGATATGTACCCAAAGAGTGGCGTACAGCAACAGTGGTCCCTCTCCACAAAGGTGGTGCCTCAACGGATCCTGGAAACTATCGCCCCATAAGCCTGACTAGCTTGGTCTGCAAAGCTATGGAAAGGATCATCATGGACTTCATAAATAAAGATATTGGTGACCTACAGACACTGGATCCTACCCAGTTTGGCTTTGTTAAGGGCAGATCCTGCCTCTTAAACCTGGTCAATTTCTTTGAAACAGTCACCAAGGCCATTGACGAGGAAAGGTGGTCCACACAGCCTACCTGGACCTCGCAAAAGCCTTCGATACAATACCCCACTTGGGCATTATAGATAAGCTCACCAGCTTAAATATAAACCCCTATGTCACTAGATGGGTTGCAAACTGGCTCAAGGACAGAACCCACATGGTTAGAATTGCTGGAGCCATGTCAGACTCCAAACCAGTTACAAGTGCCGTCCCACAAGGCTCAGTCCTGGGACCTCTCTTGTTCGGTATATATTTCTCGGCGGTACAGGCCAACATGGAAGGACTGTGGCTGACCAAGTTCGCAGATGACTGCAAACTGGGCGCCATAATCAACTCTCCAGCCGACACAAGCATCCTCCAAAAGGGCCTCATAGAAATAGACAACTGGTGCCAGAGCCATGGCCTCAAGCTAAACGCCAAAAAGTGTATAGTCATCCCCTTTGGCCAAAACAAAGTGCCCACAAATTACCACATAGGTGGTAATCCATTAAATACAGAAGAAGTCATTAGGGACCTGGGGACCCAAGTTGATAGCAATCTCTCATTTGACAACCATGTGGCCAAAGTGGTTAGAAAAACATTTTATATAGCCCACCTAATCATGAAGGGATTCACATCTAGATCAGGGAGGTCATCGCCTCTTTACTCATCCCTCATCAGGCCCATAATTGAGTACAATGCCCCTTTTGGGATGTACCTTACCAGACACCTGCAGCAACTGGAAAGACCCCAAAAGTACCTCACCAAGAGGATCAAAGGGCTCAAACAGATGCCATATGCTGCCCGGTTAAAGAAACTCCAGCTCTACTCAGTGGCATACCGCCTGCTCAGAGGCGATCTGTGCCTGACGTATAAAGCCATGTCCAACCCGGAATTAATGGACATGCTGCACCTCAGAAAATCCAAATCTCATCGAGCTACTCGCTCGAGAGACTTGAACCTCAGCACTGAAATAAATAGGACATGCTGGAGGGACAGATTCATAACCCAGAGGCTCCCTTCACTCTGAAATAAAATCCCAGTCCAGGTTAGGCAGAGTCCCACATTGACTCTCTTCAAGAGGAATCTTGATGAGTGGATGGGAGATCGTAGGTTTACCCCGGCTATCACTTCTGTGTCACTGTTAGACAGAGGCACAGTATACTAACCTCAAAAAAAGGCATAGTAAAATTAATTTAAAATGGGTGGCGAAAGCCAAACACACTCTGGCTAGGCTTATAAATGCCCTAGGGCAGATAGCCTAGTATGAACCTATGAACCTATTAAAGCCTTGTCCAAGGCAAAAAACACAGCTTCTATGGGACCAGACGGTATCCCAGGCTGTCTTCTAAACAGGCTAAAACATGAACTAGCATCACCATTAAGTACTCTTTTTAATCATAGCCTAACCACAGGCTTTCTTCCTGTGGAATGGAGAACAGCAACAGTTATTCCCCTCCACAAAGGTGGCCTAGCAGCAGACTCAGGGAATTACAGACATATAAGCCTGACCAGCCTCATCTGTAAGGCCATGGAATGGATCATTATGGACCACATAAATAAAGACATAGGCAACCTCCAGACCTTGGATCCAACCCAATTCAGCTTTGTCAAGGACAGATCCTGCCTGTTAAATCTAGTGGATTTCTTCAAAAATGTGACCAAGGCCATTGACAAGGGCAAAACTGTGCACACGGCATACCTCAACTTGGCAAATGCTTTCAACACAATCCCACACTCAGGCATTGCCAATAAACTTAGCAAACTGAATGTAAATCCCTTTGTTGTAAGAGGAGTTGTCAGCTGTCTCACAAACCAGACACACATACACTATCAAAGTTGGTGACTACACATCCACCAGTAGACCTGTCACCAACAGGGTGCCACAGGGGTCAGTGCTGGGCCCCCTACTGTTTGGTAAATACTTCTCAGAAGTTAAGGCCAAAACTAAGGTGTTGTGGCTGTCCAAGTTTGTGGATGACTGCAAACTGGGTGCAATTATCAAATCCCCAAATGATGTCAGTATACTCCATGAAGGTCTTATGCAGATCAACGACTGGTGTCTTAGTCATGGACTCAAAATGAATTCAAAGAAATGCATCATTATTCCCTTCTGCAAAAACAATGTCACTTCACACTATCAAATCAACAATACTCTAAGTACCCATGATGTGATAAGGGGTCTGGGATCACTAGTAGACTGCGACCTTAACTTTGACCACCATGTGGTCCATAAAGACCTAGCGACTGTATCTTTTAATGTGATATGAATGTCCTTAGCCTAGGTGTTTGTTAACTGTAATTGCTGCGGACTTGTTTAATGAAACCCATATAGAAATTGCAGCAGCAGCTGTTTTAATTAGGTCTAAGCAATCTGGTTTGATAAAGTCAATACTACATCGCAACATCTTTTTGTATTTCTGCCAATTTTCTGTATTATTTAGAACTGGATGTCTAATATTACTCAACTTCCTATAACTGTATCATAGCTGTTTACTGCTTTGTTCTTTTTGAAGGATAGCCAAGATAGTTTAATTGAAAAAGGACTATATTGAATTGCTGTTGTCCTAAATGCTAGATTGATTGCTTTAACTCATTACATCCGAGTGACGGCTCCAGGTGCATTTGCAGTTACCTCCTACTGCTCCTCTAGGCGTCAAATATTACTTGTTCATATTTGCATTAATACTTCCAAAACCATGCTACATACAAGGAATCTGAATATTTTATATTGAAGCATACATGATGGCAAACACAGTTGTATTAATATTTGACCTATGTCAATGAGTATTTGTTAGAACTGTAAGGTGATAACTTTATTTTTTAAAGTCTCAAGCCACGCCCACTGGGAGTTAAAGGTACACACTCAAAAGAGCTGTACTGGAGGGAATGAGTTTGTTAGTGGTGTTACCATTCCCTATATGCCTGTATAACTAAGCTATATGCAGATGACTCCAGAGTAATTACCATTGTCAACTCCCCCACTCAGCTCTTATCTGCTACACAGCAATCATTTAATTCAATAGAAACCTGGCTCACCAACAACCAGCTCATTCTCAACCCAAAAAAAAAAAAAAACTATTACTCTTCCATCCAAAGAACGTCAACCACATTAAATCCTCCTTCTCCTTACTATCACTCAATAATACTCCCATTCAAGTAGAGTCCAGCACAAAACTCCTGGGCATCACCATCAACGGCCAACTTAAATTCGACCTACACATAAATAATTGTATTAGGAACACCAACCTCAAATTAGGACTCCTGTACCATAACAAGAAGTTTCTGACCACTGAAGCCAAGATATCTCTCTCTCTCATGGCTACCTGCTATCCACTCTAATGTACAGCTCTCAAATGCTAACTAATCTTAACTCCTCTCTTCTGACAAAAATGGAGTCTGCCTACAATAAGTTAGCCAGATTTTCTGCCCAACAACCGTACAAATCCCACCACTGCCTCTCTCTAAAATACGTTAACTGGCTAGAACTACCCCACCTTCTCCTCTTCCCACAGCTTCAGGTCATCCAGTCTATCCTATTCCTGCCCTCCTATTGCCCAGTACTATCACCTCTAATCTCCCACTATTCACCAACCAGATCTCTAAGGAGCTCCGCCCAAGACCTACTACATCTCTATAAACCTAAAACCAAATCTGGGTCCAACAGTTACTACCCCTCTATGGCATGGAATAAACTCCCTCATGAAATCAGAATCCTCTCACATCCTAAATAATTTAAAACTGCCATCAAAGAGCATCTAAATAATCACTGGACCTTCCACTATACTCATCCCCCCGATACCATCCACCCTATCCTACTTCACCCTCCATCTACCTAGCCTACTTAAAAATAGTACCTCTCAACGTAAACATCTTACCCCTTTATGCTTCATTCAATAAAACTTAATCCTAACTTTTATTTGACAAATCCTCTCATATAATATTAGATGTCTGGTCTCCCTAACACTTATCTCACATCCATAGACTGCATTTCTTATTCTCCTTGAACACATAACTGTGAATATTTCTCTCGTTTTCAATTTCTGCACAGTGTATTATAAACCTATGTTATATTCTTGTTATTAATATCTCCCTTGTATCATATTTTTACTAATGGATTGTATAATTGTTTAACTAACTATTGTCCTTTTATTAATGGTTTTGTATAATGTGTAACTGACTATTTTATGGAGCTTTTTTCCCAGGGCCTCTGCTGAAAAAGGACTACTCAGCTCAGTTGGCATACCTGGTTAACAAATGTAAAATAAATAAATAAATACAATAAAATGTGTCCACTGTAGTAAAGAAGGCTTTCTAAGCTGCACACTTGATTAGTAAAGGCATCACCTTAAGAACAAAGGAGATTATAACCCCTCTATATTTGCCACTAATCTAACCCATAATTGAGTATAGCAACCCGTTTGGCATATACCATACTAAGCACCTGCAGCAATTGGAGAGACCTCAGAGGTTTTTAATAAAGAAGATCAAGGGACTTCGGCATGTGTCATATACAGACCAACTAAAGTACCTGTCACTACACTCTGTATCATACAGACTTCTTAGGGAAGACTTATGCCTGATTTACAAAGCAATCTCAGACCAAAACCTAATGAATATGCTGCATATCTGTAAATCAAGCAGGACTAGAGCTACCTGTTCCAGGGACCTAAATATGGCCTGCAACCTAAATAGGACATGCTTGAGGAAAGATTTGCCTCCCAGTGAATGCGGTGTTTTTTGAATAGGCTGCCAATTCATATGAAGCAGAGCACCTCTATGACACTGTTCAAGACAAACCTGAATGAGTGGATGGGACACTGTAAATTTTTACCATGGATAGTGCCCACAACCCTCCTGGACATGGGCAGTCTTTACTAAATGCAATCCTGGGTATTGACTCGCATATCTATGGTATTACATTGGGATGAATCGGCTAGGCTTGAAATGACTTCTGGGTCGATAGTCTAGTAAACTCCTGTGATCCTATGATCCTATGCTACCACAATGTCCATGAATAAAGTGAGGTATGAGTAATTTCTTCAGCATGTAATGAACTGTGATCAACACATTGCTGTTTCTTGTTTGCTTGTCAAGACACCTTCTTATTCACCCAAACACTTTTATTGCACCCTACATGAATGTGTTGTCCAAAACTTGTAGAAAGCCTTTTCCTGTGGCACTTGCAGCTGATACAATGTTCTGTAGAATTTGTACTTATGTTTTTGAATCCAACAGTGACTGACTTTACAGCATTTATAGCATTTACTGTCTGTTTTTTTCCTTGTCTCTGTAATAAAACAAAAAAATCTCTTGTTTTCCCGCCTTACTAAACTAGAGTAGTCCAGTTTCAGAGTTGCTGATCCCTGGGCTTTGTTTTTAGTTCCTGTTACTGATCCATTGCCTTATTAGGAAGGAGGGAAGTTGCTTTGCTTACCAGTGGGAGTGGGAAGCACTGAGCAGCCTTTCTGTCCGATTTGGTGAAGTTTCAGCCAGAAACTAGTAGTCCATTGGTCGTTTTGGGCCAATTCCTAGCTCCTTTCAGCCCCCTGCTATAAAACATGCTAAACACGCGTTTTCCAGCTTGTACCAACTCAGCACAGATCCTCGTGGTGGCCTGCAGAGTGATCCAAGCAGCAGAGAGCTAAAAGAGTGACTTTCTACCAGACATAAGTATTTTTTGTGGCTTTCCCACTGTTATTAAGCTAGCGACTGCATTTCGCCTGTTTTACTGCTACTTTAAGTGATTTCTGCATTTTACACTGTTTATTGCACTTTAAGTTACTAATTGTTGCAAATTGCTTCTGTAGGCTACACACTAAAGTGCGCTAGCCGATTTACAGCATTTATAGCATTTACTTCTGTTTTTTTCCTTGTCTCTGTAATAAAACAAAAAAATCTCTTGTTTTCCCGCCTTACTGAACTAGAGTAGTCCAGTTTCAGAGTTGCTGATCCCTGGGCTTTGTTTTTAGTTCCTGTTACTGATCCATTGCCTTATTAGGAAGGAGGGAAGTTTCTTTGCTTACCAGTGGGAGTGGGAAGCACTGAGCGGCCTTTTTGTGCGATTTGGTGAAGTTTCAGCCAGAAACTAGTAGTCCATTGGTCGTTTTGGGCCAGTTCCTAGCTCCCTTCAGCCCCCTGCTATAAAACACGCTAAACGCGTGAAGCGATTTAGCAGAGTTGCCACTGTTGCACACAAGAGCAGCGGTTAAACAAGGTTAAACTATTCGGACCATCTAAATTCCACTCTTCAAATTTTCCCTTAGAACTACCTTCCTCGAGCTGTACTGCTGATCTAACCAGCATATCCTATAACTGAAAAGTTCATCTCTACTTGATTCCCAAGTAGACTATTCTCTATCTGTAAAGCCTAGCACTTACTCCTACAGTACTTGCACCTTGATAAAGCACTCTTATTATAGAGAGTACCCCACCAGCCTAAAACCCACTTCCCCCGGAGTCCTTTGAAAGTCTCTTTATCTACTACTTCTAGTATGTCGAGGGATCAGTTGCTAGTGTCCTCTCCAGCTCAACTGGTGAACCTGGGAATATTGAGGCAATGTTACAATTGCCTCATGTACACAGACAATCCTCTCCTTCTCCCACAAAACACAAATACATGTGAGAGATGCAGCTATACGGCCAAACTGGAGGCTGAGCTCTCTCAATATAGGACTGGCAAGACCAGACAGGAGGAGAAGGTAACCACACACAATACATACCCAGTCACACATGGTACCATCACAACTTCAAATCATACATATACTCACACAAAGACATACTTGGAGGCTCTGATCAAAAATTTACCAAAACAGCAGAGGCCACCAAAGCAGACACCCAAACAACTACCACCTCACGACCCAACACATGCAACACATAGACCACACAGTCAGAGTGTCAAACAGTCACAGCCCTTAAGGCCAAACAAAATGCCAGACACACTTGTCATTGGTGATTCCATAGTCAGACACACTGACGTCCCGCTCACCAGACTGAGTAAGGAGAAGGTCACAGTAAGCTGCCTGTCGGGCGCTAGAATCCGCCACATAACGCAAGCACTCAGGTCTCTCAACAGCAGGTACAAGTATGACTCAGTCATTGTCCACGCTGGTGTCAACGACCTGAGATGTACCTCCTTGGACTACATGAAAAGGGACATCGAGGAGCTCTCTGATTATGTAGCCCAGGCAGGTATGACCCTGACCTTGAGCAGTATCCTACCTTCACCTAGAATGATGCCACAATACAGTGATAAGATGATCAGCTTTAATAATTGGCTTAAATTCTGGTGTCATTCAAAGGGGATCCAATGTCTGTCTGCCTGGGATGACATGCTGGACAAGCCACGCTGCTTTGCAAGGGACGGCTTGCACCTGTCACCCTGGGCTTCGGATATTGGCAAAGGCTCTTGCCACCCCATATTGCCTTTTAGGCAAGGCTCAAATTCTAAACCTACCACCCTAGAACACCAAAAGGAAAAAAACTAAGGGTAATGCTGCTCAATGCCAGAAGTCTCAATCTCAAAATGCACGCACTCGAGGCCCTTCTCAATATGGAGAACATCGATGTCTGTGCTGTGACAGAAACCTGGTTCAAGGCTCCTGAGAGCACCCCAGCACTAACAGGTTTCACCTCATATCATGCGTTCCGCCCCAAAATCCGGACAACTCCAAGAAAGGAGGGGGGGGTGTCCATATTCATAAAGGACACCCACACCTCAAGGTTGGTGGCAACGCACGATGCATCGGAGACCATCCAGGTGCAATTAACCATAGGCAAGACTGCTCTGCAATTTGTAGCATGTTACAGGCCACCCTCTCAAACTCAGGAACCTCACATGGCCTTCCTGAAAACATTGGAGGGATAAATGTATCTCCAAACACCATCATACTAGGTGACTTCAACTACCCTAATATAGACTGGGAACACTACTCAAGCCCGAACACTCTAAACCAAAGATTCCTGGAGTTCATAAACTCAAATGCCATGGAACAACTAGTCACCATCCCCACAAGAGGAGAAAACATACTTGATCTCATCATCACGAACATGGGATCAAAATGTTCAACACCGAAGTATACCCCTCACTGGTGAGATCAGATCATAAACTAATCTTGCTGGAGGTCCTCATCCCGCCCACCTGAAACAAAAAGACCACAGTGAAAAACTTCTCAAAAGCCGATTTCACACTTCTAAAAACTAGTGTGGTCTCCTTTAAGGCCCCTGAGCCAGTGGTAAACATTACTCAAACCACTGAATCACTTACAAATGCCTTCTACCAGCACCTACAGGACTGCATGGATCAGGTAATCCCAAACAAAACTAAGACTCTCTGTACCAAAGGCAAGCGTCCAGTCTGGTGGACCTCAGCCATAAACAAGCTCTACAACAAAAGGAGGAAGCTACTACAAGATAGAGCAAAATCCTTGAAAGGTAAGACACCTTTGATCATTATAAGTAAAAAACTAAGAGCTCTCATAAAATCATCCAAGGCAAATTTTGAGAGAAAAATCGCCAAGGACTCTAAAGACAATCATAAGGCCTTCTTTACCTATGTTAGAAACCTAGGAGGAAACTCCCAAATATGCTCAGAATTAGTTCAAAATGATGTGAAAATTACTGAACCTACACACATTGCCAATATACTGGCTGACAGGTTCAGTGCAAACTTCTCCCCCTCCGCAAAAGGAGAGATATCTATTCCAGAGGATTGTAGCCCAAGGAAACATCTCCAACGCCCAGGTGAGAACTGCCCTCACTAAGGCAAAAAACACAGCATCCATGGGACCGGATGGTGTCCCCGGCTGTGTGCTTCACGAACTCAACAAGGAATTAAACCCACAGTTAGGACAGCTGTTTAATCTTAGCCTCACCTCAGGATACGTACCCAAGGAGTGGCGCACGGCAACTGTGGTCCCACTTCATAATGAGCGGTGCCTCCACAGACCCTGGAAATTACCGCCCATTAGCTTGACAAGCCTTATCTGCAAAGCCATGGAGAGGATCATAATGGAACTCATAAATAAAGACATAGGGAACTTGCAGACTTTGGATCCAACCCAGTTTGGCTTTGTCAAAGGCAGATTCTGCCTCTTAAACTTGGTTGACTTTTCGAGACAGTCACCAAGGCCATTGATGAGGGAAAGGCAGTCCATACAGCCTACCTCGACCTGGCAAAGGCCTTGACACAATACCCCACTCAGGTATCATCGAAAAACTCATCAGCTTGAATGTAAACCCATACATCACAAGATGGGTTGCAAACTGGCTAAGTGACAGAACCCACAGGGTCAGAGTTGCTGGAGCCATGTCAGACTCAAAGCCTGTCACAAGTGGTGTCCCACAGGGCTCAGTCCTGGGTCCACTCTTGTTTGGCATCTACTTTTCTGAAGTACAAGCAAACACAGGAGGGTTATGGCTGACAAAGTTTGCAGATGACTGCAAACTGGGTGCCATAGTCGAAAACACATCTGACACAGATACCCTCCAGAAGGGCCTCACAGAAATGGATAACTGGTGCCAGAGCCATGGCCTGAAGTTAAACGCCAAAAAATGCATAGTCATACCCTTTGGGAAAAACAAGGTTACCCCTAGCTACCATATAGGTGGCAATCCACTGAGCACAGAAAAAGTCATCAGGGATCTGGGGACCCAGGTTGACAGTAGCCCTTCGTTTGACACTCATGTTGCTAAAGTAGTTAGGAAAACCTTCTATATCGCCCACCTGATCATGAAGGGATTCACATCTAGATCAAGGGAGGTCATCGTCCCCTGTACTCATCACTCATTAGACCTATGATTGAGTACAATGCCCGTTCAGAATGTATCTGACCAGACACCTGCTGCAGCTTGAAAGGCCCCAAAAGTTCCTCACCAAAAGGATAAAGGGTCTCAAAATATGTCTTATGCTGCCCGACTGAAAGAACTCCAGCTCTATTCAGTCTCATACCGCTTGCTCAGAGGTAACCTGTGCCTGACATATAAGGCCATGTCAAACCCAGATTTGATGAATATGCTTCACCTCAAAAAATCTAGATCCCTCAGAACCACAAGGGTGGGAGACTTAAACCTTGACACGGTTATAAATAGAACGTGCTGGAGGGACAGATTCATCACCCAGAGACTCCCTATGCTGTGGAACAAAATCCCGGTACATGTGAGGCAGAGCACCTCTCTGGCCTTGTTCAAGAGGAATCTTGACCAATGGATGGGATATTGCAGATATACCCCAGGGATTACTTCAGTGTCACTGCTTGACAGAGGCACAGCAAAATGATAGGCATAGTTTTTATTCAAACTAAAGGGGTGGCGAAAGCCACATAACTATGGGCTAGGCTTATAAATGCCCTTGGGCAGACAGCCTAGTATGAACCTATGAACCTATGAACCTATGAACTAGCGTGTGTGTGTGTGTGTGTGTGTGTGTGTGTGTGTGTGTGTGTGTGTGTGTGTGTGTGTGTGTGTGTGTGTGTGTGCGTGTGTGCGTGTGTGTGTAAACTTACACCAATTGAGGGCTCTCTCATCAGTTCCAGTCTCTTTTAGCCCAAACATCGGTTCTGCAACAAACTGATGAGATCATCCTTTCAAATATGCTCTATCTCCCACTTGTAGTGAGACTTCTCCTGTGTCATGAATGGCTAGGACATGTTTTTCCTAGCTTGTGTACTTAGATAGGTGTTTAACTCTAGCAGTGACTAAACCGTTTGAGTGCCTGTGACTATAGTGTCAGGAATAACTGAATTATCCAGCATAGCTTGTGTGTACACATCCACTCAGACAAAACCTTGACACTTAGAGATGCTTCATATATCTCTTTCACTCACATTTAAGCCACACACATGCCTTGCAACACAATGATGACATCATTCTTTCAAATAGATAGGCACTTCTTTCAACTCCCTTGTACTAAAACTTCTCCTGTGCAGTGTGCATCTAATACACAGTTCTCTAGATTGTGGGTTTGCATAGGCAGTTGCTCAAATCCAGCAAGCTCAATATAATGTGGGTGTAATGACATGAAAAGCTGCCTTATGTGACATTCCCCCAAATGTTTTAGGTAAAACATAGACCGTTCAACACATTGATGAAGACATCTCATTTAAATTTGCATTCTGTGATCGTTGTATTAAGACTTCTACTATAGTGCATGTAGTGCATGCAATTAATGCAGACTTCTATAGCATGTGGTCTTAGATAGACAGGGGTTTCAATCAGGTTATCTATGTCTACCAGACAATAGTGACAGACAGGACTGACTTACCCAATAGATGGTGATATGGCACACTAACCTCTGACCTTGCTCTATTGTTTTCCAAATACCTGTTGACAGACTACATAATATAAGTGCTCATTTTCAACTGTTTTCTAAACTTTCTGATTAACTAAAATAATATTTGCTGCATATTTGTTTGTTTAAACTGTGCAACTGTATTGCACTGCATTTTTTAGATTGCCTGCTAATTGAATTCCTCTTGCAACTGTAATTACTGTTCATCTGCTTGCTTTGCTCATTTTACTTGTTTGCTGGACTTGAAAACACTAGCATAGACTAGGTTCAGGTTTTTGCTGAATCTAATACAATTTGTGTCCTCTGGAGCTTGTAAAACAGTTAATCTTTTGTCTGGAGAAGCCACCCTGTGCCCTCCTGAGAGGAAGATACAGTTTGGACTGATCTAGCTAGAGTTACTGTTGCAGGGCTCTGTTTAGGGTGTTTTAATTGGATAATTTGAAGTTTGGCTCTTCCCTGTTTTTCTGCTTTAATAAGCCTCTATTCGAACCAGTTTGTGCTTGTTTGAGCCTGTTTGTGCAACACACAAACATCACGCACTACTGTGCAGAGAGAGATTGCCAGTTACAGATGCCTGCTCTCTAGCCTTGCAAATATTACCTAAACCAGAGATCTCTGCTCCTTAACCTATTAATACCTGACCCTGCTCTATTCTCCCTTCAGCTGTTATAGTCAGACCAAGATTATTCCTAGGACCATGAACTGTCAGCTTCCCTCTTATTCTCTTACCAGCCTGGTTGACATGGATCTACTGAATAAGTGTAGCAACCCACCTGTCGCAACCCTTACTCATGATATACAGCATACACATAGACCAACATATGCATCAATGCAGTTATACAGGTGTTTGTAAAAAGCAAACTACTCACAAAAAAATTACCTATACACCAGAGACCTCCAAAACATATACATACTAAACCAACCATAACACCCAAAATACACAATACACATAATGACACAAGGCAAGTGTCTCACCATCAACACCCATAAGGCAATGCACCTCACCAGGCTGAACATGGAGAAAGTCACGGTCAGCTGTTTTTCTGGTGCCAGGATTTGTCACATCATGCAGGCATTCAAGTCTGTCAACAAGTACCATTATGATTCGGTCATAGTACATGTTGGTGTGAACAACTTGAGACATACCTCCCATGACTACATGAGGAGAGACATGATTCAGCTCTCTGATTATGTGTCACAAGCAGGTATGTCCCCAGCCTTCAGCTGCATATTACCCTCACCTAGGATGATACAAAAATATAAACAGAAAATCATTGACTTCAATAATTGGTTTAGTTTCTGGTGTCATTCTAAGGGGATCTAGTTTCTGTCAGCCTGGGATTACATGATCGATAGACCTCGATGCTTTGCCAGAGATGGTCTTCATCTGTCACCCCAGGGATTTTGGTTTCTGGCAAATGCTCTTGCCACCCCCATAGTGCCTTTTTTAGCCAATGTCACAAGGACAAAATTCCAAACATAAAAATTTCATCAAAAAACATCCTCAAGATTATGCTGCTAAATTGTAGGAGTCTTAGCATGAAACTGCACTCACTGGAAGCAGCCCTCACCTTGGAAGATGCTGACATCTGTGCAGTCACAGAGACCTGGTTCAAGACAGTGGAGAGCACGCCAGCCATACTGGATTCCATCACCAACCACACATTCAGACCACAAATGGAGGGTGTGAAAACTATTGGAGGTGGTGTATCAATATTCATTAAAGATAAATACACAGACTGGTTAAACAGTATGATTCCCTGGAGATACTTCAGGTGCAATTAACTGTTGGTAGGACACCTATTCAAGTCATTGCCAGCTACAGGACACCCTCCATGAATCAAGACACCTAGTCTGCCTACTTAAATCTACTGAAATCCATCAAAATACATCTGAACACCATGGTTCTGGGTGACTTTAATTACCCATCCATTGACTGAGTAAATTACTCATGCTCAAACTCACTTGCCCAAAGGTTCCTTGAGTTCATTAACTCCAACTTCCTGGACAAGCTGGTGAACACCTCAACTAGAGGTACCAACATCTTGTGCTTACCAATATGGGGGACTGCTGTAGCACCCCCACTGTGAGCTCTTCTATAGTCTGATCTGACAACAAATCAGTCTCATTCAAAGTAACTATCACACCTGCCCCCCCCTCCCAGCAGCAACCAAACTAAAAAACTTCTCTAAAGCAGATTATATTCTTCTAAGGGATGGCATAAATAGCTTCACTGCCCCTCCTCTCTCAGATGGTAACTATGCTGAGTCCTACACTGATGTTTTTTACAAACACCTGTAAAACTGCACTGATGCAGCTATACCTAATAGGACCAAAACGAGTTCTTCAGGGAAGAGCAAACCTGGCTGGTGGACAACTGTCATTAATAGGCTTTACAATAAGAGGAAGAAATTACTGTCCAAAAGTAAGAGGGAGTGTGCCCTAAACTGGAAACACTTCCTCCTCAGCTTAAACAAGCAAATAAGACTTCTTGTGAAGTCCTCCAAAGCAAACTACGAATCCAAATTAGAGTCTTCAACTAAGGACAACCATAAGGCATTTTTAGTTACATCCATAACCTAAAAGGTAAGACCCAGATCTGCACTGAACTGGTAGTTAATGAAGCCACATACACTGCATCTGTGGACATAGCAAACCTGTTAGCTGACAAATTCTGTGAAAATTTCACTCCCCTGTCCACACCACAAATACCTCTTGACATTCCTTCCACCTGTCCCCCACCTTGTATATCTAGACAGTAGATCATAAATGCCCTCTCTAAGGCCAAAAACACAACATCTATGGGAACTGATATCATCCCAGGCTGGGTCCTACATGGGTACCAACAAGAATTAGCAACACCATTGGGTACTCTTTTCAATCATAATCTATGCACCAGCTTCATCCCAGCTGAATGGAACATTATATGAGAACAATTATCCCCTTGCAAAAGGATGGTGCTTCCACTGACTCCAGGAATTATAGACCTATTAGCCTGACTAGCCTTACCTGCAAGTCCATGGAGCAAATCATCATGGACCTTATCGACAAAGATATAGGTAATCTCCAAACACTTGACCCTACTCAGTTTGAATTTGTCAAAGGGAGATCATTCCTGTTAAACCTGGTGGACTTCTTTGAGACAGTCTCCAAAGGATCATAGGATCATAGCAGAGTACTAGGTATTGACCCAGAGGTCAGTTTATACTTAGCCATTTCATCCCAATGTAATACCATAGAAATGCTAGCCCATACTCAAGATTGCATTTAGTAATAATTGCCCATGTCGAGGAGGGTCATGGGCTCTAGCCCCTGTACAAATTTACTGTGCCCCAGCCACTCATCCAGGTTTCTCTTGAACAGTGTCATAGAGTTGCTCTGTTTCACAAGAATTGTTAGCCTGTTCCAAAAATGCAGCAGTCACTGGGAGATAAATCTGTCCCTCCAGCATGCCTTATTTAAGTTGCAGGCCATATTTAGGTCCCTGGAATGGGTAGCCCTAGTCCCATTTGATTTACAAATATGCAGCATGTTCATTAGGTTTGGGTCTTGGATTGTTCTGTAGAGAAGGCATAAGTCTCTCCTAAGAAGTCTATATGATATGGAGTAAAGTGACAGGGACTTTAGTCAGTCTGTGTAAGGCACATGATGGAGCTCCTTGATCTTCTTTGTTAGAAACATCTGAGGTCTCTCTAGTTGCTGCAGGTGCTTAGTATTGTAAAAACAGGGCATTATACTCAATTATGGGCTGGATAAGTGCCGAGTATAGGGGGATTATAACTTATAACTTTGCTCTTGAGGTGATGCCTTTACTAATCAAGTGTGCTATGTAGAAAGCTTTCCTTACTACAGTAGACACATGGTGGTCGAAGTTAAGGTTGCAGTTTACTTGGGATCTCAGTCCCCTTACCACTTCATGGGTACTTAGAGCCCTGGACGAGGGGAAAGTTGTGCATACAGCCTACCTGGACTTGGCCAAGGCTTTTGACACTATTCCCCTCTAAGGCATTATTAAAAAACTCACCCAGCTAGGTATCAACCCTTATATCATTTGGTGGGTCAATAACTGGCTCACCAATAGAACCCATACAGTCAAAATTAGGGAATCCACCTCCAACAGCAGAGCCATAACCAGTGGTGTTCCACAGGGATCAGTCCTGGGACCTCTACTATTTGGAATCTATTTCTCAGAAGTACAAGCAAAAACTAAAGGTCTGTGGCCGACAAAGTTTGCTGATGACTGAAAACTGGGAGCAGTTATAGAATCCCTAAACAATGTCAACATCCTACAAGATGGTCTTAACACAAACAAGTGATTGGTGCCAAAGTCATGGCCTTAAACTCAATGCAAAAAATGTATTATCATCCCTTTCACTAAGAGTGCTGTTTCTGCTAACTGCCACATCAATAGAAACACCCTAAGCATGCACTCAGTGGTTAGAAATCTGGGTACATAGTTTGACAGCAAATTTATTGTTGATCACCATATCTCCACAGTGGTAAGAAAGGCATTCTATATTGATCCTCTTATAAGCAAGAGCATTGTCTCCAGATAAATAGAAAAAAGTTATAACCTCCCTGTACTCTTCCATCATCAAGCCAATAATTGAGTACAACACCCCTTTTGGTATGTACCTTTACAGGTACCTGCAGCAATTCTAGAGACCATAAAAGTTCCTCACAAGGAGAATTCAAGTTATTCAGCATCTGCCCTATGTGGATTGGCTGAAATCACTGTCACTTTACTCAGTTTCATACAGACTACTCAGAGGTGATCTCTACCTTGAGCATAAGGCAACTCTGACTCTGCTTTATTTGAAATGCATATCCGTAAGTCCAATGCCTCATGGGTTATTCATTCTAAAGACCTTAACCTGGTATGTGACATTAATAGAACCTGCTTGAGGGATAGGTTTGTCTCCCAGAGGTTATTGCACCTTTGGAACAGACTCCCAATGCATGTCAAGCTGAGCACCTGTTTGGCCCCTTTTAAATGCAATCTGTATGACTGGATGGATAAATGTAAATTCACCCCGGGGGTTCCACCTGTGTCTATCTTGAATAGGGGCAATAGGTGCTGATTGTGGAAACAATGGCAGAACTTGGCTAGGCTTGTAAGGGCCCTAGGGCCATTATCCTAGTAACTTCCTATGATCATATGATCCTAAGGTTTTTTTGAGGCCTCAGGCTACACTTTAGGGGATCCACACCTATTCCAACACACTGTTGATGTAATCCCTTTGAATGTGTGCTTATGACTCATCAAATGCAATTATTTCTGTGGCGCTAGTGGTTGATATACATTTCTATGAAATATGATCTCAGGTAAGTGTTCGAGTGTGACAAGCTGTTACTACTGGGTGTGCAAGAGATTGCTTCCAGGTAGGATTTGCTTATACAAAATGAATGATAGCTACAATATGATTTACTGGAAACATTTACAATTGTGTAGAGAAAGGGCAACTTTTGTACTGTATTTAATGAAAGGCATATACATTGAAACACAATGCTGAGGTTATCCCTTCAAGTGTGTGCTGTATGACAACTGTGTTGCGAATTCCTGTCATCAGTTAGTGCACAGGACAACAGGAATTTGACGTGCATTGCATATGTTTGACTCCTGTGCACAATATAGTGGATAAAGGCAAGAATAGCTTATTCAGCTGATTTTGATGTGCAGTGTGCCATGCTGCAAAGTGGTCACAAAGTGTGAAAGGACCTGTGTTATGATACTTTGTTATGGGTTTGTTGTGTGTAGGTGAAGTCAATGCCTTTATTACTGTAATTCCTTATGATTATGCCAACTATAATAAGATTTTAGGTGTGCACCATCAAGCACAAATCATATGAAGTAATCAGTGATAACAGGTAGTTGTTGTCATTTGTTGTTGTTTGTCAAAACTTCTTAGAATTTGCTTATGGCAGCTTGTGTCTATCAACATCCGTACAATGGAGGTAGTGAGCTATGCACAGAGAATACTGAGATTGTTGCAGGGCAGTGTACAGCTGTTGTATGTGAAATCTAAGTTTTCAACAGTTTGTTTAATAGTTGAAGTTAATGTTGCATCTGCGTGTGAGTTAAGATTGTTACTGTCATGCAGGTATTACATATGTGTTGCACAAGGCTCAATTCAGGGCATGTTGTTATTTACAATATTGTGCTATATTGCATCCAGAGGTGTACTTTGTCAGACTGAATTTAAATGTGTATGTGTGGCGGCTTCAGCAGAAAGTACCCACATAATATGGTGGTTACACTACCAAAACTGCTTTATACTCCAATTGTAATGAAGTACAAAGTGAAATGGTTCATGTAGCAGATGTCATTATACAATCCTGGCAGCAGGTATAGTTTTTTGGCTTACTTCTTCTATTAGCTAACTTTGTTTGTGAGGTCTTCTTTTCACACATACCTACATCATGTACATAGGCATATACTGACCTTTCTGCAGGCACAACCTTGATGTAAATGAACTGCTTCCACATGACAGAAGAGCTTATATATTAATACATGTTACATGACCATGTTCCTCATCTCTTGACTTAGTACATCTTGTCTGTTGTAAGTAGACCTCTGTAGCAATGCATTATAGTATAGTCCTCTATTAATGTGCTGTTCAAAGTAACAGTTCTTTTTCTTTGGCAAGTCCTTGTGGATTGCATTACATAACTACTTGGGATATATTAATAGTCTCACTTCCTACCTTCCTAGCATGCATTATACTGATTGTTTAAACAATGACTACTTGTATGGGAAGGATTTCACAGGTGTTCATTAATATTCAAAATATGCCCCCATTAATAGAAAAGGATAATTTGTCATTACACCTTCATTATTTCTTTAATACATATAAGGCAAGAAAAGGTTAAATTTGTTTAGCATGTATGTTTGATTAGACATCAGTCCATTTGTATGTAAAAACTGCCTTTATTTTTAATTTCCTCAGAATGCATAATAATGGTTGTGAGGTACCTTTAATATATGCAATGTTCCCTACTGTATCAACATTATTTGTAAACTGTTATCATACCTTTTAGCTGTCCCAATTATTAACACACTTCTTTGATTATGTTACATTGTAGCTCTGTCTGTTTTAATTCTTGGTGACCTTGTGGAAAAATGGTGAATTTTAACCTAATAGCAGTTCACAATATTTACAGGTAAAGTCACACTCATCTCCTTCTGTCAACATTTCAGTTTTAAAGTCATATAAAGGTATCCCTGAGTAGCCCTGATTATTTCTGGCTTTCTCCCTAATTCTGCTAAGGGAGGTTTGCACATAAATCTAATTATAGATTATAATTCTTCTTGCAATTTCTTGTTAGCCTCCCTCTGCCTTTTATTTATGTATTCCAACTTGCCCTATATGTAATTGTGTCATTTGCACTTGCTCCCTTACTGAATTTAACCATGTTTACCCTTCTTTGTTTATAATGTGTACATGAGCACTGCTAAAATTCAGGATGACTCCTACCTTGTGTTGTGGCCATGAGTAGGTGCTGCTCAACATTTCGGGTCGCTTAGCATCTTGCATATTCAATGAACAATGCTGCTCATTGTGTACAGACAGCCAATCTTGCAGCCTTTGACGTGGCATGTAGATGCTTGCTAATGAATGTCTGGGATTGGCTTGTCTTGTAAGTTCAAATGGAAGCGGGACAGTTTGACACCAGAAGACCCTGGACAGTTTGACCCCAATGCAATTGGATACACTTTCATATTAAAATTCACATTTATTGTCTATTAGAATATTTATAATATTTATTGGACAGTTTGACGCCAGATGTTTTGACCCTGGACTATTTGATCCCAATTAAATTTAATAAAAGCATTTTAATACTTAATATTTTAATTAGAAATTGTAGATAAAAATGTACTATATTATTTTGCATTTTAATATGTAAATGTTAATTTATTTAACATATTATTTAATATCTAAATATAATTAAATCAATCATGAATTTTGCATGGGAAGTTAACGTGTAGCGTATTTGAAGATTTATTCAGTATATCTTAAGTTTTATTCAATTTTATGCATTTAATTGTTGTTAAAGTTGATTTTATTCTTCAGACAGTGTTCTGTTTTTTTTTTACTTTGCTAATGTGAGTTCTGTATGATTGTACCAGGTTACAGACCACTAATGTGAATAATAGTTTGTTCTGTTTAATGACAGATTATTTTCTGCGCATTTGTGTATGATTGTCATGTTTTTGCTATTCTTCATGAGTGTTATAAACTATTATAAAGCCTTGTTAAGTAGGTCGTAACTTAGTATCGAATTGTATTCGTAGTGTTACAGATCTAGACATGGAATGTGTTAATGCAGGGGTCAAAACATCTGGAGTCAAAATGTACCATACCTGTTCAAACATATTTGCCATTTGAGATTAATTCCTAAAAGGCATGCTCTTCAGAATATGTCAATGTCACTATTTTGTTGGGCAAAAAATTATATTATTTATCCAAAATACCCCTTTTTATACAGTAGTAGAAGAGGTGTATCAGGTGATGAAAATTATGTTTGCTTATTTATTTATTTATTTATTTATTTATTTATTTTGTCCTTCAGCAAAGGTGCTTAAGGCTATTTTATTATAAAATGACACAAAAATAGCGACAATTAAGAGGTTTTATATATTTGGTTAAGACTAGTTTCCTTAGAAGGCAAAGTAGCCAGAAATGAATGTATTTATTTATTTATGTTTTTATTTATTTATTTGTTTGTTTATTTATTTATTTATTTATTTATGTGTGAATGTATTTCTTTCTTTATTTATTTATTTATGTATTTATTTATCATATTTATTTGCCTGTATAGACCTCTTTTCAAAGGAGGCCTGGGGAGAAAAGCTCCAGGCAAGATACATACATTGTTTACCAAAAGGTTACAGTAAGAAAGAGAAGTACAATTCTGTTAAAAACATTACAAACAGCTATCAGCTAATGGTTGAAGGAAAAACAGGTGCATGTTGCAGCAACAAATAACCAGTCTTAACTATTATACTAACTGAGAAAAGAAATAAAAAATCTTTTAACATTAAGAACTGTAAGAACTGCTAAGTAGGGCTATTGCAGTGCAGAAAAACTTTATTTACAATGTACATATTACAAACATGGCTAAAGGCATTGAGTAATCAGAAACAAGAGAATGAGATGTGTGAACAATTAACAGCAATAAAGTAGAGCAGCTACAGTAAAGTGTCCATTATTAACACTGGTTTCTAGGTTAAGGCTTATATGCAGCATTCAGAAATGAGTGACTTAACCATTGTAGGTGGGGAAAGAGAGATACAAGGAGTAGTTTATGAGGTTTAGAACAATGGTGGCAAGCAGATGGTGGGCTATTGAGTTGTAAGATAGAAAAGAGGATTGCAAAGTACAGTAGAATGGTAGTTAACAGATACTGATATAATCAGCTGAAAGGAAGAAGAATAAGGTGATATACGTTCGATGAGGTATGTGGAAGTGAAGGTTTTATGGAGGCGGTAACAGAAAAGATGGGCATCTGTCAAATGTCCATACAAAAAGCTTTGGCATAAAAGTGTTTCTCCTGCAAAGGACTTCATTTCCTAATGCAGGGACTGGTCTCCCAGTGATCTGTTACATATTATTTTTTATTCCAGGTTCACTCCACCTCTGGGTAGAGAGAATTCTTTGACAGTGAACCCTGTCTTTCAAATTCAATCACATTTTATTCTGATTTGCCATAATAAAAATTGAGATGGATTTTGTTTGGCCAAGCAACTTACTCCCACTGTAAAGAATGTTCTATTCAACAATGTACTGTAGTAAAACAGATCTACCTCCTCTTAGCCCATCTGATCAGATTATTTTAGCCAGACACTACAACCCAGTTACCAGCAGTACATTTAACAAATCCAGGTTTTTACAATTATATCCTTAGATGATAGAGGCTTATTCCTTTTTGAAATAAAATAACTTCCTCAGTGAACAATGTTTGTTATAGGAAGCTCTTAACCTCTTGACATTACACTCTATTTTTTTCTGTCATAACAATATAAAAAACAGAAGTTATAGAGGAGTAAATGCTGCTGTAAAAAAAAACAGTCACATTACTCTGTATGACCAAGGCTCAGATGACCACAGGAGTTATACAATATTAAAGTGCCACTACAAGGCACTCCTATCCACATCTACACATAGTACTCATGCACATCACCATACCAGTTCGGGCCTTTATACCATGTAAACATTGTCACAGCTTCAGAAATAAAGATGTTTCCACAAGATAGAAAGATCAGCAGTTGTACCTTACTTAACTGCAAGTGCAGTTGACCATAAGTTTCCATTTTCAGATGTCACACCCTTGAAACAATAGTAAATGAAGAGGCCACAAGCACTTCTCGCCCTTCTCTGCATATTTCAGCAACCAACACCTGTAATTGTTCAAGATGGAAACTGGTGTGGGCGAACATTAAACATCAACAGACATATTCTGCCTTGCTGTCAGTCACTACAGTTCTGTCATCCTAGATAGCATCAAATGCCATCACACCTTCACCACCATGTTACTGAAAAACAAGCACCATTCTCACCTCACCCTCATAAACTTAAGACCACTTTAAAAAACTATTGCTAAACTAAATAAATAACACCAAATTCTTTCATTTCTTTTCTCATTAAAATATGGTTCCTTGTATTATATTTCTACTTTATATATGTAGACTTTATACTAATACATAACATGACCATTTTAATGTATAATTACAAAACAGTCCACACTACACAGCTATTTAATAGCATATCACATGCAGTATTTAATAACACATTAAGTGGGTCTTGCATCTCATAGCAGAAAGGCTAAGTACAGCTACTGCAGTACAGAAATACCTTATTTGCACTCCACATGTTACAGATGTGTATACGGGAATTAAGTAATCAGAAACAAGAAAGATATGCATGAGCAATTAACAGCAAATAAGTAGCGAGACTAAACTACAGTGTCCATTATTGACAAAACAAAATGTAGGCACCAAAAGCTGACCTTCAGTTCGCAGTGTGGACAAAGGGACACAATGTCAAATAGAAGTAGATTGTTAAGGATAACTATATTTTCATTTCTGTGATTCTAGTAGTGCTAAAATAGAGGGATTTATGTGTGTGTGTGTGTGTGTGTGTGTGTGTGTGTGTGTGTGTGTGTGTGTGTGTGTGTGTGTGTGTGTGTGTGCATTTGTCTTTGCAATTTCAGCTTGATGTAAAGTAAGTGATGTAACTGCAACAAACTTGTGAGGGTCACAAATCTTCTGGCAAATCCCTCATAAAAACATACTTTCGACAAAGGACTACTTGCATGCCACTCCGATCTTGCAATTTTAATTAGGTTTCAAGCTACAGAATTTTTATGTGTTGCTAAAAGGTTTCTTGATCTTTCCAAGCTGGGGTGGAGCCAGAGGACAAAGCCATTGACAGCAGACCCCAGAGATGTAACACAGCAATGTGAAATGGATTGATGCAGATAAAGAAATTGACTTCAGCAGTAAAAGCAGGGTTCAGCAATTGTCCATCAGTGTGCAGGACAATGAATAAGGTGAAGGGAATGTATGAATCATGTGATGTCAATAAATCAAGAAGTAATTCAACCATATCTTTTAACCTCTTAGTGCAAGAAATTGGGACAAAACCAGAGTAATGGGGTACAGAGGTTCAAAATGATGGGCAGATTTTAAATATTGCTCTTATAAGCTTAGAAAGCTAGTAGAATAGCAGCTTCTGCATCAGCATGATTTTTTGGCAGATATGAAGTTTGAAATTCTACTGTCTTTTATTATTTAGTGACATAATTTCTCAATGATTTGCCAGAAAGCCATAAATTTTAAAGGGAACAGAACAAAAATATGAAGCAAAAATCTGTTCATTATGTAAAATTCTGAACAGTTGTGTGGTATGAATTCAACACATTATGTGGCACATATTGTTTTATACCATGGTTGTGAATGATGTTTGGCTGCTGTGACATGGAGGAAAACTCAAGCAGCCCACACGTGAGTAAATACCAGCATAACATATACTCTGAACTGTCTTATCACTATAACATCTAAATGTTTTCCAGCATGCACTCCTTTTATGTTATTCAGTTGTTTTCACTCATTTTCTCTTATCTGATTAAAAGTAAATTCCAACCGTTTACACCTGTTTCTTTTTAATAAGACTTCCAATATTTCTGGGATTAGGAGAAAGAGTAATTTAGAAAACATATCTAGATATGGTGAAATATGATTTTTTTTTTACTTTTTTGGGGGTGGGTTGTTATTTCCATTTTTATGAAGTTGTGTGCATTTGCCCAAGATTAGTTTATAGTCTTTTAAGCCATTTGATATGGTATATGTGAAAATAACAAATACTAATGGAGATCGATCAGAATACTGGAGAAAACTGAACTCATTAACAGAAAAATAGTAAACTATGTCCTATGATCAGTTTAGACTGTTCAGCTGTTTAATGAATTTTAGCAATGTATATAGCAATAACTGATACAGACGCTTGTGTAAATAGTAGTTATTTGTTTCGTTATGTTATTGAGTTTGTTACTGTTTTTAGCTGCTATCAGTTACAAAGATTGGTCTGATTGATATTCACACACGTGAGATACAATTTTATGCCTAGGCAGACCTGCTGCACACCCTTCAGAAATGTTAAATAGTATGGGCTAAACAGATCTATGTTTTAAGGAAGATTACAAAGGAAAACAAAAATAATGGTACAAGCCGTCTTTATTTATAGCCTTTATTTCTGTGGCTGAATAAACAGAATTGATTAAACAGTATTCTTACTTATGAGAATATACAAACAGAATTACTAAAAATCTAACACACTGGGTTTATTTTTCTTGTATTGTATACTCCTAAATATGTATTTGTCTTGTATATCTACTTCGATTTGTATTGTGTAAAAACTTTCTTGACTTTGAATCAGTCTCCAGAGCTGTGGATGAGGGTAAGGCATTCCACACAGCCTATCTGGACCTCACCATGGCCTTTGACACCATCCCCCACTCTGGAATCATAGATAAACTTACTAACTTGGGCATAAAAATTTTTGTAATTGTATGGAGCTTTTCTTCCCGGGCCTCCACTGAACATGGGTCATTGGCCCTGTGGACTTTCCCAGTTAACAAATGTCAATAAATAAATAAATACATAAATAAATAAGCCTGGTAAGCTAAAAGTGAGCCTCTGCATGGCTGAACATACAATCTTGTTCAGAAATGTAAAGAGTAATGATCCTTTATAGCGGAATGATCTTCCAGTACTGTTAGTGCAGATGGGTAGGGTAGAGCAATGATCCTTTATAGCGGAATGATCTTCCAGTACTGTTAGTGCAGATGGGCAGTGTAGAGCAATGATCCTTTATAGCGGAATAATCTTCCAGTACTGTTAGTGCAGATGGGTAGTGTAGAGCAATGATCCTTTATAGCGGAATGATCTTCCAACACTGTTAGTGTAGATGGGTAGTGTAGAGCAATGATCCTTTATAGCGGAATAATCTTCCAGTACTGTTAGTGCAGATGGGTAGTGTAGAGCAATGATCCTTTATAGTGGAATGATCTTCCAGTACTGTTAGTGCAGATGGGTAGTATAGAGCAATGATCCTTTATAGTGGAATGATCTTCCAGTGCTGTTAGTGCATATGGGTAGTGTAGAGCAATGATCCTTTATAGTGGAATGATCTTCCAGTACTGTTAGTGCAGATGGGTAGGGTAGAGCAATGATCCTTTATAGTGGAATGATCTTCCAGTACTGTTAGTGCAGATGGGTAGGGTAGAGCAATGATCCTTTGTAGCGGAATGATCTTCCAGTACTGTTAGTGCAGATGGGTAGTGCAGAGCAATGATCCTTTATAGCAGAATGATCTTCCAGTGCTGTTAGTGCAGATGGGTAGTGTAGAGCAATGATCCTTTATAGCGGAATGATCTTCCAGCACTGTTAGTGCAGATGGGTAGTGTAGAGCAATGATCCTTTATAGCGGAATAATCTTCCAGCACTGTTTGTGCAGATGGGTAGTGTAGACAAATGATCCTTTATAGCGGAATGATCTTTCTGTACTGTTAGTGCAGATGGGTAGTGTAGAGCAATGATCCTTTATAGCGAATGATCTTCCAGTACTGTTAGTGCAGATGGGTAGTGTAGAGCAATGATCCTTTATAGCGGAATGATCTTCCAGTACTGTTAGTGCAGATGGGTAGTGTAGAGCAATGATCCTTTGTAGCGGAATGATCTTCCAGTACTGTTAGTGCAGATGAGTAGTGTAGAGCAATGATCCTTTATAGCGGAATGATCTTCCAGTGCTGTTAGTGCAGAGGGTAGTGTAGAGCAATGATCCTTTATAGCGGAATGATCTTCTAGTACTGTTAGTGCAGATGTGTAGTGTAGAGCAATGATCCTTTATAGCAGAATGATCTTGCAGTACTGTTAGTGCAGATGGGTAGTGAAGAGCAATGATCCTTTATAGTGGAATGATCTTCCAGTACTGTTAGTGCAGAGGGGTAGTGTAGAGCAATGATCCTTTATAGCGGAATGATCTTCCAGTACTGTTAGTGCAGATGGGTAGTGTAGAGCAATAATCCTTTATAGTGGAATGATCTTCCAGTGCTGTTAGTGCATATGGGTAGTGTAGAGCAATGATCCTTTATAGTGGAATGATCTTCCAGTACTGTTAGTGCAGATGGGTAGGGTAGGGTAGAGCAATGATCCTTTATAGTGGAATGATCTTCCAGTACTGTTAGTGCAGATGGGTAGTGTAGAGCAATGATCCTTTATAGCGGAATGATCTTCCAGTACTGTTAGTGCAGATGGGTAGTATAGAGCAATGATCCTTTATAGTGGAATGATCTTCCAGTGCTGTTAGTGCATATGGGTAGTGTAGAGCAATGATCCTTTATAGTGGAATGATCTTCCAGTACTGTTAGTGCAGATGGGTAGGGTAGAGCAATGATCCTTTATAGTGGAATGATCTTCCAGTACTGTTAGTGCAGATGGGTAGTGTAGAGCAATGATCCTTTGTAGCGGAATGATCTTCCAGTACTGTTAGTGCAGATGGGTAGTGTAGAGCAATGATCCTTTATAGCAGAATGATCTTCCAGTGCTGTTAGTGCAGATGGGTAGTGTAGAGCAATGATCCTTTATAGCGGAATGATCTTCCAGTACTGTTAGTGCAGATGGGCAGTGTAGAGCAATGATCCTTTATAGCGGAATAATCTTCTAGTACTGTTAGTGCAGATGGGTAGTGTAGAGCAATGATCCTTTATAGTGGAATGATCTTCCAACACTGTTAGTGTAGATGGGTAGTGTAGAGCAATGATCCTTTATAGCGGAATAATCTTCCAGTACTGTTAGTGCAGATGGGTAGTGTAGAGCAATGATCCTTTATAGTGGAATGATCTTCCAGTACTGTTAGTGCAGATGGGTAGTATAGAGCAATGATCCTTTATAGTGGAATGATCTTCCAGTGCTGTTAGTGCATATGGGTAGTGTAGAGCAATGATCCTTTATAGTGGAATGATCTTCCAGTACTGTTAGTGCAGATGGGTAGGGTAGAGCAATGATCCTTTATAGTGGAATGATCTTCCAGTACTGTTAGTGCAGATGGGTAGTGTAGAGCAATGATCCTTTGTAGCGGAATGATCTTCCAGTACTGTTAGTGCAGATGGGTAGTGTAGAGCAATGATCCTTTATAGCAGAATGATCTTCCAGTGCTGTTAGTGCAGATGGGTAGTGTAGAGCAATGATCCTTTATAGCGGAATGATCTTCCAGCACTGTTAGTGCAGATGGGTAGTGTAGAGCAATGATCCTTTATAGCGGAATAATCTTCCAGCACTGTTTGTGCAGATGGGTAGTGTAGACAAATGATCCTTTATAGCGGAATGATCTTTCTGTACTGTTAGTGCAGATGGGTAGTGTAGAGCAATGATCCTTTATAGCGGAATGATCTTCCAGTACTGTTAGTGCAGATGGGTAGTGTAGAGCAATGATCCTTTATAGCGGAATGATCTTCCAGTACTGTTAGTGCAGATGGGTAGTGTAGAGCAATGATCCTTTGTAGCGGAATGATCTTCCAGTACTGTTAGTGCAGATGAGTAGTGTAGAGCAATGATCCTTTATAGCGGAATGATCTTCCAGTGCTGTTAGTGCAGAGGGGTAGTGTAGAGCAATGATCCTTTATAGCGGAATGATCTTCTAGTACTGTTAGTGCAGATGTGTAGTGTAGAGCAATGATCCTTTATAGCGGAATGATCTTGCAGTACTGTTAGTGCAGATGGGTAGTGAAGAGCAATGATCCTTTATAGTGGAATGATCTTCCAGTACTGTTAGTGCAGAGGGGTAGTGTAGAGCAATGATCCTTTATAGCGGAATGATCTTCCAGTACTGTTAGTGCAGATGGGTAGTGTAGAGCAATAATCCTTTATAGTGGAATGATCTTCCAGTGCTGTTAGTGCATATGGGTAGTGTAGAGCAATGATCCTTTATAGTGGAATGATCTTCCAGTACTGTTAGTGCAGATGGGTAGGGTAGGGTAGAACAATGATCCTTTATAGTGGAATGATCTTCCAGTACTGTTAGTGCAGATGGGTAGTGTAGAGCAATGATCCTTTATAGCGGAATGATCTTCCAGTACTGTTAGTGCAGATGGGTAGAATAGAGCAATGATCCTTTATAGTGGAATGATCTTCCAGTGCTGTTAGTGCATATGGGTAGTGTAGAGCAATGATCCTTTATAGTGGAATGATCTTCCAGTACTGTTAGTGCAGATGGGTAGGGTAGAGCAATGATCCTTTATAGTGGAATGATCTTCCCGTACTGTTAGTGCAGATGGGTAGTGTAGAGCAATGATCCTTTGTAGCGGAATGATCTTCCAGTACTGTTAGTGCAGATGGGTAGTGTAGAGCAATGATCCTTTATAGCAGAATGATCTTCCAGTGCTGTTAGTGCAGATGGGTAGTGTAGAGCAATGATCCTTTATAGCGGAATGATCTTCCAGCACTGTTAGTGCAGATGGGTAGTGTAGAGCAATGATCCTTTATAGCGAATAATCTTCCAGCACTGTTTGTGCAGATGGGTAGTGTAGACAAATGATCCTTTATAGCGGAATGATCTTTCTGTACTGTTAGTGCAGATGGGTAGTGTAGAGCAATGATCCTTTATAGTGGAATGATCTTCCAGTACTGTTAGTGCAGATGGGTAGTGTAGAGCAATGATCCTTTATAGCGGAATGATCTTCCAGTACTGTTAGTGCAGATGGGTAGTGTAGAGCAATGATCCTTTGTAGCGGAATGATCTTCCAGTACTGTTAGTGCAGATGAGTAGTGTAGAGCAATGATCCTTTATAGCGGAATGATCTTCCAGTGCTGTTAGTGCAGAGGGGTAGTGTAGAGCAATGATCCCTTATAGCGGAATGATCTTCTAGTACTGTTAGTGCAGATGTGTAGTGTAGAGCAATGATCCTTTATAGCAGAATGATCTTGCAGTACTGTTAGTGCAGATGGGTAGTGAAGAGCAATGATCCTTTATAGTGGAATGATCTTCCAGTACTGTTAGTGCAGAGGGGTAGTGTAGAGCAATGATCCTTTATAGCGGAATGATCTTCCAGTACTGTTAGTGCAGATGGGTAGTGTAGAGCAATAATCCTTTATAGCGGAATAATCTTCCAGTACTGTTTGTGCAGATGGGCAGTGTAGACAAATGATCCTTTATAGCGAAATGATCTTCCAGTACTGTTAGTGCACATGGGTAGTGTAGAGCAATGATCCTTTATAGTGGAATGATCTTCCAGTACTGTTAGTGCAGATGGGTAGTGCAGAGCACTGATCCTTTATAGCGGAATGATCTTCCAGTGCTGTTAGTGCAGATGGGTAGTGTAGAGCAATGATCCTTTATAGCGGAATGATCTTCCAGTACTGTTAGTGCAGATGGGTAGTGTAGAGCAATGATCCTTTATAGCGGAATGATCTTCCAGTACTGTTAGTGCAGATGGGTAGTGTAGAGCAATGATCCTTTGTAGTGGAATGATCTTCCAGTACTGTTAGTGCAGATGGGTAGTGTAGAGCAATGATCCTTTATAGCGGAATGATCTTCCAGTGCTGTTAGTGCAGATGGGTAGTGTAGAGCAATGATCCTTTATAGCGGAATGATCTTCCAGTACTGTTAGTGCAGATGGGTAGTGTAGAGCAATGATTCTTTATAGCGGAATGATCTTCCAGCACTGTTAGTGCAGATGGGTAGTGTAGAGCAATGATCCTTTATAGCAGAATGACCTTCCAGCACTGTTAGTGCAGATGGGTAGTGTAGAGCAATGATCCTTTATAGCGGAATAATCTTCCAGTACTGTTTGTGCAGATGGGTAGTGTAGACAAATGATCCTTTATAGTGGAATGATCTTCCAGTACTGTTAGTGCAGATGGGTAGTATAGAGCAATGATCCTTTGTAGCGGAATGATCTTCCAGTACTGTTAGTGCAGATGGGTAGTGTAGAGCAATGATCCTTTATAGCGGAATGATCTTCCAGTGCTGTTAGTGCAGATGGGTAGTGTAGAGCAATGATCCTTTATAGTGGAATGATCTTCCAGTGCTGTTAGTGCAGATGGGTAGTGTAGAGCAATGATCCTTTAGAGCGGAATGAGCTTCCAGTACTGTTAGTGCAGATGGGTAGTGTAGAGCAATGATCCTTTATAGTGGAATGATCTTCCAGTACTGTTAGTGCAGATGGGTAGTGTAGAGCAATGATCCTTTGTAGCGGCATGATCTTCCAGTACTGTTAGTGCAGATGAGTAGTGTAGAGCAATGATCCTTTATAGCGGAATGATCTTCCAGTGCTGTTAGTGCAGATGGGTAGTGTAGAGCAATGATCCTTTATAGCGGAATGATCTTCCAGTACTGTTAGTGCAGATGTGTTGTGTAGAGCCATGATCCTTTATAGCGGAATGATCTTGCAGTACTGTTAGTGTAGATGGGTAGTGTAGAGCAATGATCCTTTATAGTGGAATGATCTTCCAGTACTGTTAGTGCAGATGGGTAGTGTAGAGCAATGATCCTTTATAGCGGAATGATCTTGCAGTACTGTTAGTGCAGATGGGTAGTGTAGAGCAATAATCCTTTATAGCAGAATGATCTTCCAGTACTGTTAGTGCAGATGGGTAGTGTGAGGATGTAACACAAGGCATCTATAGTCTGTGAACATGTAGGATGCAGAGTGTATGTAAACACTGCTGATGCATTACCTCCAGATGTAGAACTTTTCTTTAGTTAATAACATCCTCTGCCCCATCACCCTGTCCCCCCAACAACAATTCTGTCTATATATACATATATATTTATAGATAGATAGATATGTTTATAGGTTTGTACTAGTCTAATGACCACAAGAGTCTTTATAATACTAGCCATGCAACACAACCCAGTTTTGTGCCCGAGTATATTGGAAGCCTATGTGGTGGGGTATGTTAGTTAGGATGTAGCTAAGGGTTATATGGTGGTATGCTAGTTGGGGATAAATTTATTTATTGACAAACTCTGCACATCAGAGGAGTGAAGGCAAGACTAGGGATGAATATGTGATTTCCCATCCAACGATCAAGTTTGTCAGAATAGGTGAATAGGGTTGCGGATGAACTCTGCTTCACATGGTTGGGGAAATTATTCCATAGTGCGGGGATCCTTTGAGACACAAATCGGTCTCTCCATCATGCTCTATTTATGCCACAGGTAAAGTTCAGGTCCTTGGATCTAATGTTTCTGGTGCTATTTGTTTTGTGGATGTGCAAGAGTTCCATCACAGGTGGATCTGAGAATGCCTTATATGCCAAGCAAAGATCACCTCTCAGTAACCTGTAGCAGACTAAGTATACATATAGGGCCTTAAGGCAATCTGTGTGGAACAGGATATATTTGTACTGTGGATTATCCTTTTAAGGAGCCTTTGGGGGCATTCAAACTGTTGCAAGTGCCTGGTTAGATGCATGCCAAAGGGGGCATTGTACTCAATGATGGGTCTGATAAGGGCTGAGTAGAGTGCTATTATAGCTTCTTTGCACCTGGATGCCATACCCTTGTTTATGAATTGGGTGACATAGAATGGTTTTCTTAATATCCTGGCTGCATATTGATCAAAGGGGACTAATATCTACATATATTCCCAGATCTCTAACTACTAGGTGAGCTCTTACAAGTCTTTTATCGATGGAGTAATTAGCTTGGGTAGCTGATTTCCCAAAGAGCACTATAATGCATTTCTTCACGTTGAGTTTTAATCCATGGCTTTGGCACCAGTCATTTGTTTGTGTTAGACCATCTTGTAGGATGCTGGTGTCATAGTGGCAATCTATGATAGCTCCCAATTTACAGTTGTCTCTGAACTTCATGACCCAGAGGCCTTTGACATTAGCCTTGACTACTGGGAAGTAGATGTCAAACAGAAGTAGGCCCAACAAGGAGCCTGGAGCACTCCACTGGTGTCCAGTCTCCTGGTGGAGGTAGTCTCAATGATCTTGACTTCTTGGGTCTTATCTCTGAGTCAGCCAGCAATCCAGTGAACTTTGTAGGAGTTTATGCCTAGTTCTGAGAGTTCATTAATATACTTGAATGGGGTATTGTATCGAATGCCTTGGTCAGGTCAAGATAGGTGGTATGCACCCTTTTCCCCTCATCTATATTGTTGATGACCCTGTCAAAGACTTCTACCAGGTTGAGTAGGCAAGACCTTCTATTAACAAAACCAAACTGGGATGGGTCCAGTGTCTGTAGGTTACCAATATCCTTTTTGATCATTTTCATGATAATTCATTCCATGGCTTTGCATATTAGACTTGTCAGACTAATGGGTCTGTACTTCCCAGGGTCAGTTGATGGATCCCCCTTATGAAGATAACTGTTGCAGCCATCCATTTACCTGGCACATAACCTACTTTAAGACTGTAGCTGAACAGTGCTACAAGTAGTCCTGCTAGGCCACATTTTAGGCTATTTGAAGGCAACCGGGAATATTGTCTGGGTTCACTAAAGCAGTGTTTTGGCCTTTGTGAATGCTGCAAGGACCTGTTCCCTGTTGATAGTTCAAGGAGGATATGGTAGAAGAGATTTCGCAAGGAGATGGTGGGGGGGTGGAGGGTGAGGTTAGAGCTAAATTTATCAGCTGTAGATTCATTATGTACCCTGCTCAGTGAGTGTTACATTTAAGGTTCCTAATATAGCTGAAGAAGGTTTTGTGATTGTCTTTAGCCTGGAAGGCTATCCTGACTTTGTAATTGTTGGACTTAGTTTCTTGTTTAGTTGGATCAGAGAACTCATGTTTCTATGAGAGTTGCTGTTTCTGGTATTGGTCATAACATTTTTTCTTTTGTTATATGTTCTGTTAAGGTAAGCATTCTACTGGTAGTGTTTGTTTTTGTGTTAGATTTGGGCTTACTTCTGGTAGACATGACAAAATAACAGCATGGAGAATGCAGGCATCGATCCTGCTACATCTCGCAAGCTAAGCAAGCGCTCTGCCATTGGAGCTAATTCTTCCCCCTGAGCCATATGGGATGGCTGGGGTTAGTTGAAATTTGGATATCACCCTGTGTATTATTAACCCAGCTAGTCAACATATGTTAATGGTCAACTGCTGTGTGTGATCAACATTCCTTGGGATACAGGGATATGCCCTTTCCCAAGGGACTGTGCAATCTCAGAGTAAGTATATAAAATTAACAGGGGTGTGGAGGGTGTAGAAGAGCTTGCCCCAAGTAAAAATAACACTTTTTGTATTTGCATCTTCTGAAGATTGGCCTTGGACCATGCACTGTAGCATGTCATCATGTTTTTGTTGACATAAAGCACATACATTTGTGTCAGTATCTATCAATCAATCTATCTATCTATCTATCTATCTATCTATCTATCTATCTATCTATCTATCTATCTATCTATCTATCTATCTATCTACCTGTCTTTCTGCATCTCTTTTTTATCTGTATATGGTGAGGATTGGTGGCATGCTATTCTCAGAGACCGGTCACAAGTAGTATACCACAGTGTTCCATGCTGGGATCACTCCTGTTCACATTATACTTCTCTAAAGTCCAGGTTGACGTCAAGGGCCTCTAGCTGAGGAATTAAACCAATGACTGTAAACTTGGCATTTTCATTAATTCTCCAATGTATACCCATATCCCACAAGACATTTTTAGCTATTCTATTTCCTGGTGTCAAGACCACCTGTAAAATGTAATGCAAAAAAAAAATCCAGAGTAATGCTCTTTGAGAAATAAGAATTTCCCTGAAACCATTTCATTGATAGCACTCAATTTAAAATGAGCTTTTATTTGACCAGCATTTGTTAACTATCATCTAGAAAAACTTTTACTTAGTGTTACTAATCACTAGGTGTATGTTCTCTAGATCCAAGGAAGTAACTATCTCTCTCTACTCAGCCGTGAGGCCCATGATTAGGCCTATAATAGAATATATAAATAATGTCCCCTTTGGCATATTCCTATCAAGCATATAGTCCAACATGAAAGAACCAAACATCTTCTAACAATGAAAATCTTTGGTGTGCTCATTTGAGTAAAAAAAATACTTTTGTATGTCCTCCTTTATTATTCTTAATGTCTTACAGACTCCTGCTCAGTAATCTTTGCTTGACTTTTAAAGCTATGAAAGACTCCATACAAGTTGACTTCCTACATGTTTATAAAACTGTTAACACTACCAATACCTGATCATGGGATTTAAATTTCTACTGCTGTATCAAACTGAACTTGATGGCAGGACTGATAGCTCACTCAAAGGATCTGTACTTATGAAATAGATTCTCACTATATGCTAAGCAAAGCTGCTTCCTTTCCCCCTCAAACCACACCTTAGTGAATGGATGTGGCTCCATAAATTTACCCCTCATCTGGAGCCTATGGCCCAAATAGACATAAAACTAATAAAAGGTACACAGTGACTAGGACACCAATGATCTACTGGATTACCTGCATAGTAGAAACTTAGAACCCTATTAATCTAATTATGCAACACAAGGTGAGAGAGGTAATTTGCAATAAAAAATAAATATGGAGTAGGAATGGATCAGGTGCCAACTTAAAAGGGGAATGTTCAAGTCAAATTTATTGAAATATTACTTTTTTAGAAAAGGTGGGGAATGAGGCTGGGGGGTTCCAAGAATTACTTGGTGTCAAGGTAATAAATTAAGGAAATGGAAGACGAAGTGACGTGGAATGGAGAACAGAAAATGTGAGCAGTGGCTGCAATATCATGGTCCCTAAGACTTTTGATGGCTACTTGTTTCTGTGTTACATATTATTTTATGGTTTATTTTTGTTTATACAGTAAATATTCTTATATGGACAATTTACACAGTATTGTTTTTATTTTATGTCAAGCTCATCTGCTTTTCTCCAGCCCTTATTGGTCACCAGTGCAAACAGAAGGAATAGAGTGGCACTATCCAAGAAAGAGATTGAATAAACACATAAACTTACAGAAAAATAAATGGCCACTGTAATGTTAACAGCCTTTTTTAACCAGCAAGTGATAATAGCAATGATAGCTATGAAAACTGAAAACTACTGTCTTTCCCAACGTGTAAAAGTTGCAATGTGTCCTTCAGTGAATGGAGAGACATTCTGTATCCCTAAATGCAACACACTCTGAGTTTTTTACATTTGGTAAGGGAAGAGCAGGAGGAAAAATCCCCCCCCCCCCAAAAAAAACGCACACATGCCTACATGTGTACACACACACACACACACACACACACACACACACACACACACACACACACACACACACACACACACACCTAGTATACAAAAAGATTTGCCTCACTACTGAAAATGCAGAGTTGAAGATTTATATTTAAGATATCAAAACAGAACCTATGAAAACTGATAAGCAGACAAAAGGTACAACAGAAAAAGTGTCTAACCTGGAGTACAGGGGCAAACATCTGATCAAAGTGACCTGTTATTATTGTCATAACAACTATATGTAGTGTGGAGCACATAAAATATATATTTACTTTACAGCTGGTAACATTCCCTGAGCCCATGAGGCTTTTTTAATGGAGAAAAGAAATAAAAAATCATTTTGTGTGTTTCATTTATTGATTATTTTTTCACTGGATGTTTTTCATGCATTAATGACCAATACTTGGGAGACTTTTACATTGGATAGTGCACATAATACGGGGTAAAATTTTATACAATTTAATAAATTTAATTTCAGTGAGGTCATTTTTTTTTATTCCATACCAAAACATAAATCCAACTAATATGGGGATAGAACCCACAACCTACAGATTTTCTGACATTTAAGGCAAGTTTGCAGCCTGCTGAGATACGGATACTGCAAATGTAAATTGTTAGCATATAAGAACAGTACACATCACCAAAGGTAATATTTTTCATTAAACATACGTAACCAACACGACACCAATAAATGTTAGACTGCAGACAAGATACACAATGCTGGTGGTATCCCATGTCCAGAAAAAATAATGGTAGATGCTGGACATGGTATAAGAATTCGTAACTTTTTTTTTTTTTTTTTTTGAAGAAATGATTGGATGAGAGCTCCTGAAGAGCGTGAAGAAGGTCATGTGATCTATGATAAGGTTACTAAACAATGAACGGTTCTAGTATCCACTGCTGTGTAAATCCTGTTAATATTCAGAGGGTTCCACTCTGTGCACTGCAGTGAAGAAGAAGCAGGGATGGGCCATATCAAGTTAATTAGATTCCTACACCTGGCACCACAGGTCTTCACTTGGGCAGATATATCTGATCATAGTTATTCTTGGGCATCAGCAACCAGGAGGGAATGGAGCAAGGGAAGGAGGAAGGCAGAGAAGAAGGATGGAAGGAAGGAAAGGCAAACCAATGATGTATGTGATATACTGACCCATGGCATAATATGAAGATGTATGTTTTATAACAACCGGTTGGTCAGGTCCCCTTTGTAAAATTTAAGAGACAAAACTCTGCATGTGATAGTGGTATGAAGTACACTTCTAGCAACAGAATTGTTGCAGTCTGGCAATAGTAATGTAATATGATCAATTGTCACATGGCTCAATGGTACAAAAGGATTCAATACTGATTGTGACCCAGGCAACTGGGGAACCACAGTGGCATTGACACTGGAGGAACAAGGCAGGGAGGGAGAGGAATGAAGGAGTGTGCCCCACTTGCCTTTCACTCAGGGTAGAGAGGGTTGCATGCACTCAGGCCACACTGTGTAGGTATGAATTCCTTAGCAGAGACCAAGGAAATTCCACTCTGTGCTTTGAGGCTTGTGAGTTGGGCTGCAAGAAAAAATGTCCCTTGCAGAAGTGAGGATGAACATCCTTTGTGATCAGCCCATTGCATTTCCTCTTCTCTCACACTAGCCAAGTGTGCAAGAAGATGACAGGGCAAACACATTAAAAACAGAAACCACTTCTGATGGCTGTCTTAATGAAGGATATTCTTATTGACTCTCACCCTGGTAATGGGAAACAAATGAGGTGAATGGCTGGATCCAGGGCTGATGATCAGTAGGCAGCAGGGGCAAAGTGTCTCAAAAGAAAATTTATTCACTATCATTTTTACAATTACTTTACACTGTTAGGAACAAGCTATCCCTCAGTGTAATAACATGTGAGTAGAGTTGCCTTGACATATAGTTTCTTTTGTGAAATATAACCACATCATCAGCAACAGATGAATAATCATTCTTTTAATTCACCCCCAACTTACTGCTCCTTCTTAGTACATTCTGTTAGAGCTTGAGATGTTATAAATGTCTACACTGAAGAGGTTATGATGCCTGCATTTATCTGAACTAAATTAAAATTAAAAAATCAATGCAGTAAATTGTTAATGATGTTTAACATACAAAAGTGTAGTCTGAAGCTTGCAGCTGCCCATTAAAAGCATATTAGAGGACTTTTATGTTTAGACACTGAGATAGAGAAAGGGAGTATTATGTGGAATACAGGGGTTGACTTTTGAAAATGCTTTCAGCAAGCAATACCTCGTCATCTACAAGAATGAAATACAAGTGATGTTTAATGATGGCATATGATGATAGCACTTAGGAAAACAAGAAAATATACTTCACTTTAGCTTTTCTAATAGGGTACCTAATAGTGTAAATGCAGTGTAAGACATCCAAGAAGACAGTGTTCTGAAAGCAGTGGGTGTGGTATGTGCTACTACAAGTCTAAAAGAGCTGTAATAATGGTTTTCAGTTTCCTTACCTGTCTGTGGTCAGTGCTCTGTGAAGTGTTGCCTGGGGATTCAATAAACTCCGTATAGGTTTTGTGCGAAGCCTACATGGAGTTTACATGTCCGCGCGGTGAGCAGCAGAGCTAATTACATATTCATACCGTGCATTACATATACACATAAACAAGCATGGTTTCTTAGCTAGCAACAGTGTGGCCATCCAGGAAACCATGTAAAGTAACACGGATAGCAGCAAACGTGTAGACGTGTTTACCTTCGGGCAAACTAGGTCTGTAGGATTGCGCTGGATGCCACAATGATTACTAGGGTTAATAATATAGCAATCTATATGGTCCAAACACATTACAGGACAGTGTGTACAGTGCAGATCCCTCATAAAATCCTCAAAAGCTAGTTACGAAAATAAAATTGCCAAAGATTCCAAAGACAACCACAAGGCATTCTATAGTTATGTCAAGAATCTAAATGGCAATACTCAGATCTGCTCTGAGCTTCAACAGAATGGCATTAAATATACTGATCCCAAGGATATTGCCAATATCCTGGCAGATTGATTTAGTGCCAACTTCACCCCCCTCTCACCCCCTAAAGGGCCCATCTCAATACCAAAAGATTTCCAAATTCCGGTAATCACGGCCACACAGGTAGGAGCCACACTCTCCAAAGCTAAGAATACAGCATCCATGGCACCAGATGACATCCCAGGCTGTGTACTACATGAACTAAAAAATGAACTGGCACCTCACCTAAGTGTCATGTTTAATCATAGCCTCACCTTAGGCTTCCTGCCCACTGAGTGGTGCACAGCTACAGTTATCCCACTCCACAAGGGGGGATCCACCTTGTTTCCTGGGAACTACTGTTGCATCAGTCTGACGAGCCTGATCTGCAAGGGCATGGAATGCATTATCATGGAACTTATAAACAAAGACATTGGCAACCTTCAAACACTGGAACCCACCCAGTTTGGGATTGTAAAGGGCTGATCTTGTCTCCTGAACCTGATTGACTTATTTGAATCAGTCTCCAGAGCTGTGGACGAGGGTAAAGCATTCCACACAGCCTATCTGGACCTCGCCATGGCCTTTGATGCCATCCCCCACTCTGGAATTATAGATAAACTTACTAAGTTGGGCATAAATCCCTATGTCACTTAATGGGTTGTCAACTGGCTTATTGACAGAACCCAGACTGTAAATGTAGTCGACTCCAAATCCAGCTCCAGACAAGTGACAAGTGGAGTACCTCAGGGTTCAGTCCTGGGACCACTCTTATTTGGCATCTACTTCTCTGACGTACAGGCAGGGGCGGCCCGTGCTATCGGACTGCTGGACTGCAGCCCCCTCAAATCAAAAAGAAAATAAAAAATAGAAAAAAAAAATGTTTTTTTAAATTTCGCGGACTTCGCTCATGCGCAGTAGTCCCAACTACTGCGCGTCTATGTGCATGCTCCTGGCAGTCCGGCAGTCCCCATAGGGGGATACAAGGAGACGTCTGTGCACGTTAAACGTGCACAGACTCGCTGGGAGAATATGTCGGGGCCGGACTGCAACAGCAGCAGTCAGGATGTAGGGACAGTCTCGCCGATCTCGGGAAGGAGTTTTTGGTTTTTGAATGCAGCAGGGATCTCGCGGATCTTGGGAGTATTGCGCAGGCCGGACGTTAGCTGGATGGATATTATGGAGAACGGACAGAACAGGTAAGTGTATTGATGGAATATATGGGGTGTGGGGGGGGGGGGTGTGTGTGTGTGTGTGTGTGAAAATGCCCCAGGTGCTCATGGTTGTGTGGTAGGGAATACCTCAGGCTTGAACCCTGTACCCTGTATGCAGGTGTTAAAGACTTGAGTTCCCTACCCACCACCATTTGTAAAAAAATTGCAGATTTTTGCCTCATATTTGATCTGATCTGTTCCTCATAATATCTGTGGTTTGTAAATATTTTAATGCTTGATATTTGATGGTGTAGTAGTAGCATTGTTGCCTCACAGCTGCAGATTCTCAGGTTTGATTCTTGGCCGGGGTTCCTTCTTTGTGGGATCTGTATCTTCTCCCTGTGTTTGTGTGGGTTTGCTTTTGTGTCCTCCCATGTTACAAAGACATGTCTGCATTATTTCTTCCTGGGCCTATGCTGAAAATTATTTTTTTGTTCCAAGTCAGACTGTCCTGATTAACAAATGTTAAATAAAATTGACAGGCATTTGAATTTCAGACTTCAGGTTTCTGAATGTTTAACTCCTTGCATAATTGATGGTGCAGTGGTAGTATTGTTGCCTCACAGCTATAGGTTTTCTGGTTTGATTCTTGGTTCGGGTGGCTTCTGTGTGGAGTCTGCATCTCCTCCCTGTGTTTGTGTGGATTTGTTCTGGTGCCCTGCCATTTTACAAAGACGTGTCTGCAGTTTTAATCCCTGCGTCTCTGCTGAAAATTGTTTTTGTTCTGTCCGCAGCAAAATTGACAGGCATTTGAATTTCAGACTTCAGGTTTCTGAACGTTTAGCTCCTTGCATAATTGATGGTTCAGTGGTAGTATTGTTGCCTCACAGCTATAGGTTTTCTGGTTTGATTCTTGGTTGGGGTGGCTTCTGTGTGGAGTCTGCATCTCCTCCCTGTGTTTGTGTGGATTTGTTCTGGTGCCCTGCCATTTTACAAAGACGTGTCTGCAGTTTTAATCCCTGCAGCTCTGCTGAAAATTGTTTTTGTTCTGTCCGCAGTAAAATTGACAGGCATTTGAATTTCAGACTTCAGGTTTCTGAATGTTTAATCCCTTGCATAATTGATGGTGCAGTGGTAGTATTGTTGCCTCACAGCTATAGGTTTTCTGGTTTGATTCTTGGTTGGGGTGGCTTCTGTGTGGAGTCTGCATCTCCTCCCTGTGTTTGTGTGGATTTGTTCTGGTGCCCTGCCATTTTACAAAGACGTGTCTGCAGTTTTAATCCCTGCAGCTCTGCTGAAAATTGTTTTTGTTCTGTCCACAGTAAAATTGACAGGCATTTGAATTTCAGACTTCAGGTTTCTGAATGTTTAATGCCTTGCATAATTGATGGTGCAGTGGTAGTATTGTTGCCTCACACCTATAGGTTCTTGGTTGGGGTGGCTTCTGTGTGGAGTCTGCATCTCCTCCCTGTGTTTGTGTGGATTTGCTCTGCTGCCCTGCCATTTTACAAAGACGTGACTGCAGTATTAATCCCTGCATCTCTGCTGAAAATTGTTTTTGCTCTGTCCGCAGTAAAATTGACAGGCATTTGAATTTCAGACTTCAGGTTTCTGAATGTTTAAGTCCTTGCACAATTGATGGTGCAGTGGTTGTATTGTTGCCTCGCAGCTATAGGTTTTCTGGTTTGATTCTTGGTTGGAGTGGCTTCTGTGTGGAGTCTGCATCTCCTCCCTGTGTTTGTGTGGATTTGTTCTGGTGCCCTGCCATTTTACAAAGACGTGTCTGCAGTTTTAATCCCTGCGTCTCTGCTGAAAATTGTTTTTGTTCTGTCCGCAGTAAAATTGACGGGCATTTGAATTTCAGACTTCAGGTTTCTGAATGTTTAATTCCTTGCATAATTGATGGTGCAGTGGTAGTATTGTTGCCTCACAGCTATAGGTTTTCTGGTTTGATTCTTGGTTGGGGTGGCTTCTGTGTGGAGTCTGCATCTCCCCTCTGTGTTTGTGTGGATTTGCTCTGGTGCCCTGCCATTTTACAAAGACGTGTCTGCAGTTTTAATCCCTGCGTCTCTGCTGAAAATTGTTTTTGTTCTGTCCGCAGTAAAATTGACGGGCATTTGAATTTCAGACTTCAGGTTTCTGAATGTTTAATTCCTTGCATAATTGATGGTGCAGTGATAGTATTGTTGCCTCACAGCTATAGGTTTTCTGGTTTGATTCTTGGTTGGGGTGGCTTCTGTGTGGAGTCTGCATCTCCTCCCTGTGTTTATGTGGATTTGCTCTGGTGCCCTGCCATTTTACAAAGACGTGTCTGCAGTATTAATCCCTGCGTCTCTGCTGAAAATTGTTTTTGTTCTGTCCGCAGTAAAATTGACCGGCATTTGAATTTCAAACTTCATGTTCTTCAGAATACATAGTAGCACAACCTTTTTTTCTAGCAATTTTCTAAGTTTATAAGATGAATATTTTAAATTTGTCCCTATTTTTGGGACTGTATTCCCCCATTATTGGCTTCGTCCAGGTTTTTGTGCTAAGGTTGACAGCTATGGCAAGAACTGAATTCACTGAATATGTTTGAGGGCTGTATTCCCTCATTACTGGGTTTGTCCAGGTGTTTTGTACTAAGAGGTTGACAGCTATGGTGAGAACTGAATTCACTAAATGATAGCCATTTAAGTTTCAGTCTTCCTCTCTTTTACAAAGCAGCTGATGTGGCGTAGTGGTATGTTACTCTGACTGATTTTTGCTCAGGGACCTTGGCAGTAAAATATATGGTGGCAACACAACATTTTATTCTAGCAACTTTCCAAGATTATACAAGCGATGTTTAATGTGTCCCTGGTTTTTGGGCTTTTGACCCACCCCCCAATACATTTTGGCTTTTTCCAGTTTTCTTTAGCTGCGAAGTTGAGATGCAGTTGAGTATTGAGTAGATTTTACAAGGAGCTGAGACCTGCAGGGGAATAGAAGTTTAATGCTTTGCCTAGTTAATACTATAGCACAACAGGTTGTGTACTTGCTTTTGATGCAGAAGGCTGTGGGTTCTACTCCCACAAGGGGTGGATGCTGCCGTACTGAGAATGTTCTCCTTGGTGAAGATAGTAACTATGAGTTTGTTATCAGTTTGCCATCCATTTCCTCTTGCAATATTATTACTAGCTTATCATTTTTTTAATGTAATATAGGCAATTTATTCCTGAGGGGCAACAGACACTTTATTTTTCGATGAAACCATGAAATATAAAGGTGATTGCTAGCAGCAACCGCTTCATTAGTTACAGATTTCTTTAATGTGGAATTATTTAGATGACTTACTTCAGAGATTGTGCATATTTACTGATAATGGACTGTAGAATTGTGCATATTTACTGATAAAGGTGGACTGCAGAATTGTGCATATTTACTAATAATGGTGGACTGTGGAATTGTGCATATTTACTAATAATGGTGGACTGTAGAATTATGTATATTTACTAATAATGGTGGACTGTGGAAGTCTGAGTAGACTTTTTTATGATAAATGTTCTCAACTGGACAGTTTTGCCATTATGGGTGCATATGGTTTGTTTCATTGCTTACTGGAAAAATGTTCAAAACAAATTTAAAACACCCTCTAACAAGTGTACTGTATTGTACAAGGAATATAATTTTAGTACATTGAGGAAGGTGTATCAAAGAGCACATGTATGTTTCATATGCAAGGGGCCTATGATTCGAAAACAGCCCAAAATTAATCTTTATCTGCCACTGGCAAAATGTATTTTCTTTGAATGTGGGTTTCAATGCTGTTTCAATGAATGTGAGTTTCAAGGGCAGAGAAGTTTTAATGCTACGTTTTCATTGTGAGACTGCATTGCTTTGTTTAACAGATGACTAGTGTTTGTGCTGTAAAATACAAAATAAAACTTTCAAATGAAGTCCAACTCATCATAGAAGTAAAGCAGTATGCACATTAGTGTTTATGGTAAATGGAGTGAAATAGCCAAGTAATGGTTCATTGGAATGGCTGCAGAGGCTCCATTCAACCATTATTTTGTCAGGGGGGAAGGGCAGCAAACTCAGACAGGCCCAGCTGAACTATACCTCCCAACTGTCCAGATTTTCAAAGAATGAATAGATTTTTGCTTCTTATTTTTGGTTTGTTGTTCATAAAATTTGTAGTTTTAATTCCTAAATGATTTGCCAGAAGTCACTAAATAATAAGTTTCAGACTTCATAACCTTCAGAAAAATGCATGTTAAAGTAAGAGCTGTTCTATCAACTGTCTCAATTTATACAAGAGCAATTTTTAGTACTGTTTATATGTGCCCCCAGTATATTTGGCCTTGTTCAGATTTACTGCATTAACAGGTTGAGAGGTACATGCAAATAAATTGCTTTATAGAATTAGGCATAGCCAACCTCTCAACTGTCCCCAATTTTTGGCTCAAAATGTTGCTCTTCCCCCTAATAATCCCTCCACAAAATAGCAATTTTGGAAGAAAACATGGAGGGTTTACAATTAAGAAATACCTGTAATAATCAAAGTTATAGATTACTTGAAATGCATGTAGATTCTTTTATTTTGTCAGCTGCTCAAGGTAGCAGTACTAATATTAAAATGTCCCTTCTTTGACAGGTAGCAGCTGTATTGTGTGTCTATTTTATATTTTTGCATCACATTTTTGGTCCATTTTTCATAAAATTGTGTTTTTTGGCAAATTAGTGACAAATCACTAAAGACTGAAGTTAGAAAATGACAGACATTTGAGTTTCAGATTTTATACCCTTCAAAAAATTCATACTAATGCAAGACCTATTCTATTATATTTCTAAGTTTATTAGAGCAATATTTAAAAATTGTCCTTATTGTTGGGCCTTTGTCCCACTTCTGTGTATGGCTTTGTCCAGATTTCTTGCTCTTGAGGTTGAGAGGTATGCCAAATGTGTCAGGGCCATCACAGTCAGCCAGAGAGATTTCAAATTGTGACATGCTTGTTGCACCCCACTCCCCCATGTAGTGACTCTGGATGTGTCCAAGCAAGGCAAGGAGTAGTTGTATCTACCTTGGATGGGGAGGACACACTGCATAAGTACTACAGTGGCTTTTCATCTGTCCTTGATTTTGCAGAATGGTCTGTTTTCTGTCATATTTTTGTACTGTTGATTTATGCTTATTACTCAGATTTATGCTTATTACTCAAAGTGCCTGTTGCTCTGTGTTTAAGTAGCAATGCTTTAATAACCATAAGGTAAGCTTGTCTGACATCGTAAGATGCAAGTAAGCTTTAATAAGCATACTGTTAAAGAATTGCCAACATTGAAAACCTTTCTGTTGTTGCCATGCAGAGAATACTTGACTAGATAATGTATAAGCCTTGGGTATTAAAGGATAGGATTCCATTATTTTAAAAAGCTCATTACACTTGTTGGAGACTTCCAGTCATCTCTACAGACTTTACCCGTAAACTAAACAGAATGCCAATCATGTGTGGTCCATAACCTGTACAGTAATCCTTTAAGCAATGTATCTTGAGCTTGTTTCTTGTTTGCTTTTCATTTTTTGCTTTTATCATGTTTTCCCCATGAAACAAGTTGTCAGGCAGCAGGTCTTTTTGGATAAGAAACATTTTTACAAGTGGGGGCATCACATAGATTTCTACTTTCAGCATGTTACTTGGTACTTTAATAAAGCTGAATATATTATAATTAGAACTGCAGTGCAAGGAGAAGTGGTTTGAGTTGAGTGCTTCTGGTTTTCTTATACTTGATTTTGACTGGCATTCCAGTAATGTATTTAAAAAGTAATTTATTTTTTCATGCCTCACAACCTTTTGTTTCCATCTAGATATTAAGTAAGCTGTCATGCAGCCAATGCATTGAAATATTTTTATTCTTCTACACTTATTTTTGTCTTGATTGGACTTTCATAATGATGGTTTGCCATCCAGGGCAGCGTATTTAATTAAAGTTAGTTTTTTGTGGTTTTGTGCATAGCTCCTCCCCTTTATGGTTGACCACACCCCTTCCCCTTGACCTCACCCATTCAGCTGTTTCCTGCAGCCCCCCTGTGATTTGAAGTCACCAGCCGCCACTGCATACAGGCTAACACTAAGGGACTCTGGTTAACAAAGTTTGCAGATGACTGCAAACTGGGAGCCATTATTGAATCCCCAAATGATGTGGATATTCTACAAAAGGGCCTTACATAAACAGATGCCTGTTGTCAGAGCCATGGGCTCAGGCTTAATGCCAAGAAATGTATAGTTATCCCCTATGGAAAAAAACATGTACCCATGAATTACCACATAGGTGGCAGTACGCTAAACATCAAAAGTGTGATGAGAGACTTGGGGACACAGATGGACAGAGGTCTCACTTTCGATAACCACATCACCACAACAGTCAGGAAATCCTTCAATGTGGCACACCTCATCACTAAGGGTTTTTCATCCAGAAAAAAGGACGTCATTGTCCCACTCTGCTCATCCCTCATAAGACCCATTATAGAGTATAATACCCCGTTTGGTATGTACCTCACAAGATATCTGCAACAGCTGGAAAGGCCGCAGAAATAACACATTAAAAGAATCATAGTCCTAAAGCAGATGCCATATGCTGACAATCTAAAAAAACTCCAGCTATACTCTGTGGCATATCGTCTACTTAGAGGCAATCTCTGCTTAACATACAAGGCCATGTCAAACCCTGAGCTGTTGGACATGCTCCACTTAAAGAAATCCCAATCCCTCAGAGCCACACACTCCAGGGATCTAAACCTTGTCATCACAATGAACAAAACATGCTGGAGGGATAGGTTCCTGACCCAGAGACTCCCCATACTCTGGAATAGACTGCCCATACATGTCAAGCAGAGTGCCTCCTTGGCCCTCTTCAAAAGGAACCTTGATGATTGGATGGAAGATAGGAAATTCACCCCGGGGATCATGTTAGTCACTCTGCTAGACAGGGATCCATAAAAGTAAATATTGTGGGAAGAAATATCCAGGGAACTGTTATGGCTAGGCTTATATAGGCCCTAGGGCCAATAGCCTAGTACCAACCTATGAACCTATGAACCTATGAACCAGATATTGTAGAGTCCTATTTCAGGTACTCTGTACAAAGGTTGTGTAAATGATGTATAACAGTAAATGGACTGCTATTTAAACTAAACAGTAAAGGGAGGTGTGTGCATTGAACAGGGACACACAGATGAACTCTAGGAATGAACACAAGGAAAGAGGACAGATATAAATCTTAATGTACAGCAGATGAGGGCATGTAAATGAAGATAGTTGTAATCACAATCAACATGATACAGTATGGCTATACAGTGAAGATGTATATTATGTACTGTCACACAAGGTCACATAGCAATGGAGAAGATGTGTTTGTAGTACAAGCATCCTGACATGAAAAATGGAGAGGACATCTATCAGGGATATTATATACAATAGGGGTTAGGTGCATATTGTGAAGCTGTGCAAAATGAGTTGTCTGAATTTGACTGTAATGTCAGCATAGGTCTCCAAGTATCTAGTGAGGAGAAAATGGTAATAGCAGTGGCCTACATGCTGGTGTAAAAATGCTTTCTCTAATGTCAAGCAAGTGCACAAATACAAACATACACAAGCACACACATCCCAGTTGACTGCAGTGAGATTAGAACCCATACCCATACCTCTCAACTGTACTGAATTCCTTGGTAAATCCCGATTTTGAGGGCAAAATATTAGGGTGCCATGAATTCTCATGTGGCCCCTTTAATTTCCAATTTTCCTGTTTTTTTTTTTTTTACTCATTTTGATGTTCTCGCGTGCAAGGCGTGCATGACGTCAGCTTCTGCAGACCGGTGCACAGCACATATTTCTTCCCCGTCTCGGCTCCCCCTCTTTCCAGGTAAAAAACCTAAGCCAAACACCAGCTTTAGCTTATTTTATTTATTTATTCACTTAACGGCTACAGGCTTAGCTTTAGCAGCTTCGTGTGATTACTTTTAGTGGCTACAAAAGAAACGTACATGTTGTGCACTTATTTTATTTACTTAATGGCTGCAGGCTTAGGTTTAGCAGCTTCTATGTAAAATGCAATTACTTTTGGCAATGGTAGGCAGCTACAAAACAAATGTACGTATCATGTGCTTATTTTATTTACTTAGCTGCAGACTTAGCTTTAGCAGCTTCTGTGTAAAATGTGATTACTTTTGGCACTGGCAGGCAGCTACAAAACAAACGTAAGTATTGTGTGCTTATTTTATTTACTTAACGGCTGCAGGCTTGCTTAGCTTTAGCAGCAGCTTCTTCTATTTAAAATGTGATAACTGATTACTTTTAGCAGCTACAAACGTATGTACTTAATGGCTGCATGCTTAGCATTAGCAGCAGCTTCCATTTAAAATGTGATACTTTCGGCGGCTACAAATGTACTTGTGGTGTGATGTGTGCTTGTTTTATTTACTTAGTTGTCTGGCAAATCCAGGTAATTTGATTTATGAATGCTGCTGGAATGGATGCGACATGCTAAACTTTCTGCTCTTTGCAGGTATGCTTATGATTGATTTTGATTCTCTTTCATGGAATCAGAAAGACCGTTGAAAGTTGTAATAGATGTGAACTGAAGACTAAAAAGCGCTCAAGATGGTTTTATACCAATTCTAATTTGACAGCTAAAGGGTATAATATCAGAAACTGGCATTTAAATTACAGATATCGCATCACTAAGCTTTGATTGTGCTACTTTTGCATTAGTGAAACAGATACTCTGCAGCAATGTTTTTTTCTTTACACAGTGGATTTATTTGTGTCTCTCTTGTTAAGGCTCCTTACTATATGTCTAGATTGTACTTTCTGCATGAAAACAAACAGTAGAGTTCTTATTTTCGTACTGCTATTTAGCATTTTTCTGTTGGAGATTGGAGTTTGGAAAATAATAAAAGTAATAAAATTAGTTATCAAAGAAAGAACCCTAGGTGAGGAATGACTGGATAAGGATAGGCTCAAAAAGAACCTATTTCTATTATTTACAGGTTTTTTTTGTGTGTGAGCCCTGATGGTTCAGCTGTTTGATAGTTTTATAAAAGGATCCTGTATGGTGCAGTATATTTTATTTATTTTAGTACCAGTGAAGTTCATATACAGCTAATTAAAGCTATGCATGGTCAAATATGCATTGTTCAGATTTTTTTCTTTATATGTTTGGTCTGTTCCTCATAAATCTTTGGTTTTCTGGATATCTCTGAGGACCAAAATCATTAAATAATAAGGGCTGCATACTTTTACTTAACAGTGGCTACAAATATAGGTGTTATAGTTTTATTTATTTACTAGCTTAACTTTTACTTTTACCTAACAGCAGGAGAAATATACGTGTGTGTGCTTACAGCAGCTTCTTCTTTTATTCCCTGCGTGCACTTAATGTTTGTGTGATTAGCAGAACATAGCAACAGCTTCTTTTATTTATTTACTACTTAACAGCTGTGTGTGCTTAATGTTTATGTGATGCAGCTTCTTTTATTTACCTACTTAACAGCTGCAGAGAATGTGAAAGCAGGAGAAATGAACATATGTGTCCTTACATTACTTTTGTTTACTGCAGGAGAATGTGATTACAGTTTACTGAAGTGTGTATGTCTGGAATGTTTGGTTCATACCTTTAGTCTATTCCTCTTAAAATTTGTGGTTTTCGGGCAAATCAGTGAGAACTGAATTCATTAAATAATATAGACATTTAAGTTTTAGCCTTCCCATCTTTCAGGAAATGCATAGTAACACAAAACATTTTATTCTAGCAGCTTTTCTAAGATTATACAAGCAATGTTTAAAATGTGTCCCTCCCTGGTTTGGGCCCCCCCTAAATAAAAATTGGCTTTTTCCAGATGTTTTGCGCTGCGTAGTTCTTCAGTAGGAGAGAAGTTTAGTGCTACTTATGCCAAGTCTTTTTGTGTTGTTAGTAGCACAACAGGTAGAATGCTTGCTTTTGGTGCAGAAGGCTGTGGTTCTACTCCCACAGTATGTAGATGGATTGCTGATACTCCATTGTGTTGTACTTTTAAAGGAGGTGGATGTTGCAGTCCTGAGAATGTCCACTTTGGCGGAGGTACTTATGGATTCCTCAAGGGCAAAAGGCAGTTTATTTGTAGATGAAACAAAGAAATATTAAGTTGTTTGCTAGCCGCAATCTCTTCATTAGTTACAGATCTTACAGATCTCTTGAATGTGGAATTATTTAGATGACTTTTACTTCTGCAGAGATTGTGCATATTACTGATACTGGTGGATTGTAGAAGTTCGAGTAGACTTTTATGATGAAAATGTTCTGAATTGGACAGTTTTGTCATTATTTGTTCATGCATTTTGTTTCATTGCTTACTGAAAAAAGGTTCAAAACAATAGATTTAAAACACACTCTAACAACTGTGCTGTATTATACAAGGAATGTAATTTAATACAATCATAAAGGTGTATAAAAGAACACCTGTATGCTTTATGTGCATGGGGCCTATGATTTGAAAACAGCTCAAAAGCAATCTTTATCCGCCACTGGCCAGATGCATTTTCTTTGAATGTGGGTTTTAATGCTATTTTAATGAATGTGAGTTTCAAGGGCAGAGAAGTTTTAATGCTAAGTCTATTTTCACTTTGAGACTGTATTGCTTTGTTTAACAGCTGTCTATTAGTGTTTGTGCTATAAAATGTAAAATAAAAGTTTTAACTGAAATCCAAATAACCATTGTAGAAGTAAAGCAATATGCACATTACAGTGTTTATGGCAAATGAGGCATAATAGCCAAGTAATGGGACATTGGAATGGCTGCAAGGAGGGGCTGTGTATTGGGTGGCCCCATTTGACCATGATTTTGTGAGGGGGGAAGGGCAGCAAACTCAGACAACCCAGGGCGGCACAAATTCTACCTATGCCACTGACCAGTAGGCCATGGAGATGGAAAATGACTTTGGAGGTCCTAGCAAACTATAATATTCCTTTGCTAAGATAAGAATATTGCCTACCAGTAAATTCCCTACTATTACCACAAAACATACATATTGCAAGCCACCAAAAATAAAATCATTGCTACACATTTTAAAAAATGGTCACCATTTACTACAGGGTTTGGGAGGCCATATTTTGGTTGTCTGTTCTTCAGTTTGTGTTTGAAAGTTGGTATCCCACAATTTAATTGGAGTGGGCATGGTTACATAATTATGTATACAAATTTTTATGTTAATCAGCATACAGATTTGTACCTATTTTTATGGGCCTTGTCCAGATTTTTGATGATTCCAGGTTGAGGGGTATGCCCATACCTAAGTACATGAACTATAAAACTCAATAATTTGCACAAGTGCCATGGCACAAGACTGATGTTTACAAGGCTGCAGGACAATTTATATTTGAATGATATCAGCAGTGGTTGTTGGAAAGAAGATGTTGTGAGGCCTGCATAAAATGGATGCGTAGGCACATCAAACTGTCAAAATATTAGTACTCTATGGGACTGTATTGGTAACTCCAGTATACACAATTATGCATTTCTGACTAGACACACACACGCACACACACACATACACACACACACACACACACACACACACACACACACACACACACACACACACACACACACACACACGCACACGCACATGCACACGCACACACACATGCACACACACACACACACACTCACACACAGACACACACACACACACACACACACACACACACACACACACACACACACACACACACACACATGAATGCACATGCACGCACACACACGGACACACCAGTTGAATGCAGTGAGACTAGAATCCCTACCTAAGTACACAGACTAGAAAACTCAGAAATTTACGCAAGTGCCATGGCACAAGTCTGATTATTGTGAGGCTGCAGGAGAATTTATAGTGGATGACATAAGCATTGGATGATGGAGAGAAGACTTTGTGAGGCCTGCATGAAAAAGATGTGTAGGTATGTCCACCTCTTGGTACTCTATGAGATTGTAATGGTAAATGCAGGATACACAATTATACTCTTCTGACCAGACGGAGAGACAAACATGTACAAATACACATGAACCAGTTGACTGCACTGAGATTAGAACCCCTGCCTAAGTACACAGACTAGAGAACTCAGTAAGTTAAGCAAGTACCATGACACAAGTCTAACTATTACAAGGTGGATGGATAATGTATAGTGGATGACATCAGTGATGGATGTTGGAGAGAAGATGTTGTGAGGCCTGCATGAAATAGATAGCTAGCCATGTCCAACTGTCATGACATTAAAGTTCTGCATGTTACCGGATTTATGAGTGCACAATGTATACTATTTGCTGTTGTGTTTTCAATGTGCAAGTATACTTTAAGAGACAGCTTTACAAGCTATATGCAAACAGCTGTCTGCATTACTGTAAATACTGGAAAATCTGAATGTGTATTGTCATTATAAAGATGTGCTGTGCATGATATATAAGAAAGCATTTGTTGTTTATTTTTGTAGTGTAGTTGATATATTTGTGAACAAGTACTGAGAATGCACGTTTGAAGTGCATGGGTGGAGGTAAGAGATTACTGCAGTGTAAATATTTGTTCTTTTCTTAAAAGTGCCTTACCTTTGTTTGTGTTTTTGCCTGTACTATCCTAGTATGATGAATAAATGGATAGTAAACATAAGTAATACATGCAATTGTCGACTATCCATAGTGCACCACTGAGCATCTTGTTTGCACAATCGATGGCAAAGTGTTTGCGCATGCAAGACACACATTTCTACTGCTTCCCTTGTTTTACACATAGTTAAGTGGTGATCCAATGTGACCCTCATTGCTACAATTTTAAGATCTTTGAGTACTGAGTATGTAAAACACACCTGCTACTTAGCTGGCTCTGTGGCAGCAGGTATAAATGCATTAACATATTTCTTTTGGATCCTAGATGACATATGGTTCGAATCCAAAAGTATGTAATAGTTTGACATAAGTACTGATAATGCAATGATATAATTCTTTATACGACATTCACTGTGTGCTGTTCTGTGTTACCATAGTGCAACATGCTTAGGCAGCATTGCATAGTGGTAACTCCACCACTGAAGAGCTGTTCACCTTCACTTGGCATTGGTGCACAATGCCAAACTCCATGCAAATACAGAGGCCAAAAAATGAAGGGTTCCATTCTTTTTTTTTTTTTTTTTTTTTTTTACTTATATGTGTTGTGTGTGATTCCATTTTTTGACCAGATTAAAGATGCTAAAATGGGGTAGATAGGAAAGTGGTGAAATTGGGGCAAGCGGGGTGAAGAACAAAAGGGAAAGCAATATAAGAATGTGGATTAGGGTGGTGGGAAATAATCATAGCTATCCACTTCTTCAACAGTGTAAAATGAAAATATGTACAGAATATTAGCTGAATTTGGACTGTCACCTCAACAAAGAGGAGTGACAACAACACAAACATGTTGTTTATCCAACTGGACCTAATCAAGTGTGCCAAAAATACACGTGTGTAAAGTGGACAGCTATGTATGAGACAATTTTTTTTGTGGCACAGGTGACCTTTTTTTAAGTTCAGTAAGAGAAGAATGTTGGGTGAGGGACATAGGTATTTGTGGGTCAGGTAAGTAGGGTGTGTGAGGAAGCAGATGCAAACAGGACAAACAAGACAAGATACAGGGACAATGAGGGACACAAAAGGTTGGGGGACACCATTATTGGGGTTAGAGAAGGAACAACAGAAACTCATGCCTGTCAAACATGGGGACAATGGGGACAGTGAGAATCTAGTCCTCACCTCCTGGACTGTCATCACCATTCCTCTACTCTGCTGGCTGTTGGAGTGCTTGATGTCTCCTCCAATGGACCATAAGGGAGAGCAGTCTCTCCATCTGGCGTAGGCATGCACCAGTGGTGCTGTGCACAACCCTATGCACCAACCCTAGCACCTCTTCATGGGTGATAAAATCTCCACCTCTACCAGTACTCCTGGATGGTACCACAGCACCAGCAGCTGGGTTAGTGCTACCTGAGGTGCAGGTAGTGCAGGGGTACCAGAGACAGTACTGCCAGGTTTGGTCCTAGATGTGCTGTGTGCCAGTCCTGTTTGCCAGTGGAGTGGAGCAGGCTAAGCCACTGGGGTTGGCCTACCTCCCTCTGCTGTAAAACATTTTGTGATTTGTTAGAGATGAAAAGCATGGAAATGTGTTGATGACACATGGAAAACAAAAGAGATAAGGGTTGGGGTGAGACAAAAAAAAAATGAAATTAGTACCATCATATGTCACATCCAATGCATTATCACAATAATAAAAGTATTTAAATATATTTCTTAAAAACTGCAATCTATAATTAAGGATTGCTTAAAATAATCCTTGCAATGTTCAGATATTGCAAATATGCGTGGTCCAATTATACAGATTAAGTTAACTTCAGAGCATTTATGCCAGTTGTGGAGAAATTAATTTATGAAATATTTTTAAAGGATTGCACTATTTTATACTTGTTACTTGTGGAATTTGAACCCACAATCTCTGACTAGAGTCTTACACTTGGCTCCTACAGTTGGTTTGTGTTACAGACTGAATCATGCATGCTTGCTTTTATGGTTAGGATACGCATGGTTACTTTGCTACAACTGTATAAAAAATAAATCTTTTTATTTAAAAACTACAATAATACTTCTGTTGTGCTGCATCCACGCCCCTTGCTTCTCTCAGTCTCTATAGGCACTCAGCATGGTCTTTTCTATTCACAATGTCTGCATTAGCTGTAGAATGAAGAGAACAGAAGAGAAGAGTATGTATTCCAGTCCTGCCTATATGTAGCTTTCTATCTACCATAAATTGTCTTTATTAGTAGGTGGTGCTGCGGTAGCATTGTCGCCTCACAGTAAGACACTGTCTGGTTCGATTCTCAGCTAGAGCGTCTTCTGCATGGAGACATGGGTGAATGGGAGTACCTTTGTTGAAGGTTGTGCGTCAGGGCTGGTAACTCGGCACGTAAAAATCAACTACCAATCATTAGCGGACCGGAGTTCTGCTGTAGCGACACCTAACCTGGAAAAACCAAAAGAAGACTACTACACTACCGTGGGATGTTACTAGTTCCGAACTCATCCATCCACTGGTTGAGTGTATCATGCTTGCACCTTTTTGGGTCATTAAGTGATATGTACACTGTTCTCCAGTGTGTTAAATGCAAGTCACACTGGAGACAGCCTTGGCCAGACTATTACAAGCCTCAGACTTGTACTGGGAGCAGGTATAGTCCCTCTGCAAAAGCCTTTGGCTGTGGTGCTTTACAAGGAGTCCAATAAAGATTCTGGAATCCTCAACACCCCACATCTGTGCCCTAAATTGGGCACCTTCCCTTTTACCACCTGACATGTCTAACCAGACAGAACAGAAATAGCTAATAATGATTTTTCACCAATACCTGTTTTCACTTTTACTGGTAGAGTGCAAACCAGAGCAACAAGGCCAACGACATTTGCATGATGTTAAGTGATGAGCCACAATGCCAAACAGAGAAGAAAGCAGTTTTTTAAATGGGAAGGTTAATATGACAGTAGGCAACAGTTTGAGGGTTGTTTGCTGCTGGAATTGTTAGGTGATTTCACTTTGCAGACATGTATTGGGGTATACATTTCATGACCTGATACATTGTTGCTTTGGCTTTATACAGTGATAAAATTGATTTTTACAATGTGGAATTCAAACCTATGCATAATAGACAAAGCATTTCTTCCACAGCAGTGATTTTATATATTTGCCACAGAAGACATGCTTCCAAGATATAGTCATAAATTATATATAAATACACATGAGAAATTGAGGTATTAACCATGTGTGTATGTGACCTGACAAGGTCCTGGTTTATACATTCATATGTGTATGCATCTCATTGAAGTATGAAGGCCATCCAATGCCAGATAGCACAATTATAATTATAGAAAGATAGTAGTCTGTATACCCTCAGCCATAGATATAATTCATATGAGCTCCACTACTATACATGCTTATTGTTATTTATAATTATGTTCATAGGTGTGTACTAGGCTAATGGCCCTGTAGCCTTTACAAGCATAGTCCATAGGATTACCCTAGCATCATGCCACCCGACCTTAGTTCCTAGTGCCTCTGTCAAGTAGAGTCACTGGAGTGATCCCCAGGGTGAATTTTCTATTTCCCATCCACTCATCAAGATTTCTCTTGAAGAGGGCCAGTGAGGTGCTCTGCTTGACATGTATAGGAAGTATACTCCATAGCACGGGCAGCCTCTGGCTTATGAATCTGTCCCTCCAGTATGTTCTGTTGATTGTGGTAATGAGGTTGAGGTCTCTGGAGTGTATAGTGTGGAGGGATTGGGATTTCTTTAGATGTAGCATTTCTAACAGATCTGGGTCAAACATGGCTTTGTAAGTCAAGTAAATCGCCTTGAAGTAGGCAATATGAGACAGAGAATAGTTGGAGTTTTTTGATTCTGTCCATATAGGACAAGTGTTTAAGGCCTAGGATCCTCTTTGTGAGGTACTTTTGTGGCCCCTCCTGTTATCGCAGGTGTCTAGTGAGGTACATGCAAATGGGGCATTGTACTTGATGACTGGCCTAATGAGGGAAGAGTAGAGGGAGACAATGGCCTTTTTCTTCCTGGATGCAAAACCCTTAGCAATGACATGTGTCACATAAAAAGACTTTCTGACCACAGTGGCAATGTGGTGGTCAAAAGAGAGGCTGCCGTCAACCTGTGTTCAAAGATCTCATAACGTCTTCTGTGTTCAGTGGACTACGATCGATGTGGTAATTTGAGGGAACTGGGTTTTTCCCAAGGGGGATGATGCATCTTTTGGCATTGAGCTTAAGGCCATGGTTCTGACACCAGTCATTGGTCTCAGTGAGGTCTTTCTGTAGGATGTCAACATCACTTGGGGAATTAATAATAGCTCCCAACTTGAAAATCATCTGCAAACTTTGTCAGCCAGAGTCCCATTGTGTTGGCCTGAACTTCAGAGCAGTAGATACCAAACAGGAGAGGACCCAGGACCAAACCCTGTGGGACTCCACTCATGACTGGTCAGCAGTCTGACTTGAAGTCAGCTACTTTCACACTGTGGGTTCTATCTGTGAGCCAATTTGCAACCCACCTAGTGATATAGGGGTTGATGCCTAGCTTAGTGAGTTTTTCTATGATTCTTGAGTGGGGAATGATATCAAAGGCCTTGACCAGATCAGGGTAGGCTATATGAACCACCTTGCCTTCATCCACAGCTCTGGTGACTGACTCAAATAAGTTGACCAAGTTGAGCAGGCATGATCAACCCTTTACAAAACCAAACTGTGTAGGATTCAGAGTTTGGAGATTCTCTATATCCTTGTTTATTAGGTCCATGATGATGTATTCCATGGCTTTGCATATCAGACTCATCAGGCTAATGGGGCAATAGTTTCCAGGGTCTGCAGTTGCTCCTCCTTTGTGGAAAGGGATGACTGTAGCAGTGCACCATTTGGTAGAGACAAAGGCTGAGGTGAGGCTATGATTAAACAGGGCACACAGGTGAGGTGCCAGTTCACTCTGTAGTTCATGTAGAACACAGCCAGGGATATTGTCAGGTCCCACAGAAGCTGTATTCCTGGCCTTAGACAGTGCTGTTTTAACCTGTGCAGCAGTAATTCTGGGTGCCTGGCAATCTACTGGTATTGTGATTGGTCCTTTGGGGGGGAGCAGTAAAGTCGGCACTGAATCTGTTGGCCAGTATATTGGCAATATCTGTTGGCTTGGTATAAGAGGTACCATTGTGCAGTAGCTCATAGTAAATCTGGGTATTTGCATGGAGATTTTTTACATAACTATAGAAGGCCTTTTGGTTGTCTTTACTATCGGCTGCAATTTTGTTTTCATAGCTTTCTTTAGAGGATTTGATGAGGGATCTCAACCTTTTGTTGAGGCTGATAAGGGAGTTTTTCCAGTCTTGGGACTTCACCTTATTCTGCATCAGTTTCCTCCTTCTGTTGTAGAGTTTGTTTATGGCGGGGGACCACCGGATTGGCTTCCTTTTTTAGCCTTGTGAGTAGTGTTTATTAGGTTTCATCCTTAAAAGACAAAGGTGGGACTTAAACACTGATCTCAAAACATTTAATATAAAGGGAAATGGAACAACAGTAACAATATTTGGAATTTCCTGTATTAGAACCAAGGATCATCTGTATTACAGCCCTGCACTTACACCTGCTGCCACAGGAATAGTTAAGTAACAGATATTTGCCTATTCATTTTTAACTTTTGTGTGTTACCTACCTCACAACATCACTTACCATGTTTGAGCAATTCCCAACATACTTAATAGAATGTACCTGTGCTGAAATTGTTGACTGTCTGCTTCTCTCTGCAGGTGTTCTAGACCTGCAGGTGTTGGAGAAAGCTGCTTAATACCATGCAATTTTGCTAAGCAGTGGAAAGCAAAAAATTCAACAATGTATCCTTTTTGAAATTAAGAATGACTGCATCCTGTTTACAGGTGTTCTGTCTGCTTCTTGTGTGGACCATTACTCCAAATTTACACAATGGTAAGTGTTGCACGAATAAGACAAGCAAAGATACACTTGTTTTAGCCTTGTGAGTAGTGTTTATTAGGTTTCATCCTTAAAAGACAAAGGTGGGACTTAAACACTGATCTACAGATAGTAAATCCTGCGGGCATCAACATGTTTAGTAGATATGCTACACACACAAGTGATTCATGTATTTTTTAATACATGTACAAACAAATCAGAAGTGTTTAAGTGCCATATGCCTTCTTGATATTGTGGATGATTTTAGACTTGCTTGTATGCACAATGAATTTCATTCTCTGTTGCAAAGCTGTTTCTGTGGCAATGAGGGATATGATACTCTTACTATGTTTTTGAAGGTTCATTGGTGTAACAGTTCAAATCCAGACTTTTGTAAAAAAAAAATTCATGTGTACTAACATATATTTTGCAGTGTTGTTTATTTTATAGATTTATTTTCTTTTTTTTAATGCCAGTATTTGCATGGTGCATGGCTTAGTGCAAACACTAGAAATAGATAAACTCAATTAATGTCATGTAGTTGATGTGTTGGTTATCAAAGAAGTACTCTACATGACATTAATTGAGTTTATCTATTTCTAGTGTTTGCACTAAGCCATGCACCATGCAAATACTGGCATAAAAAAAAAAGAAAATAAATCTATAAAATAAACAACACCGCAAAATATATGTTAGTACACATGAAATTTTTTTTACAAAAGTCTGGATTTGAACTGTTACACCAATGAACCTTCAAAACACAGTAAGAGTATCTTATCCCTCATTGCCACAGAAACAGCTTTGCAACAGAGAATGAAATTCATTGTGCATACAAGCAAGTCTAAAATCATCCACAATATCAAGAAGGCATATGGCACTTAAACACTTCTGATTTGTTTGTACATGTATTAATTTCAGATGTAGTGCAATGCATTATCACACAACCATTTATGACTATTGTTTGCCAAAATGCAGCTCTGTCTTATCTATGTATGGTGTTCATGCTTCTCTTATCTGAGCAGTAATCTGAGACATGCACTCAGTAAGGCATTTTGTATCATTGTCCTTAAAATGACTGAGAATATTACATGGCAATAAAATGCCATTTTCAACAAATGCAGGGGAGGTTGGATGTTACTGAACAGAAACTATGGAATGTGTACTGCTTACTTACATTTAAAAGCTTGATACTATTTTGTCTACACTTTGTAAGTCTAACCTGGCTGACACAACCACTGGCGGTAAGGGTGTCTGAATTGCTGTTCTGTTTACCTTCTCCCTACAAGTAATCATTCACGGTTGCAATCCATTAGCAATAAACACTGAGGGAGTGTTTGGTATTGTCTACATCTGCTACACAGAGGCAAGAATTTGGAATTCAGCAATTTTAATGAGTTCACACCTCATTTACATCTTCATGTTCACAGGTCTGAATATACACTATAAAAAGGGATCCATGTAGCTAGGGAACCTGAAGGTGAGGAGATTTGTTTATGTGGATAACACAGAAGAAGATTGCTATTACTTTGGATTTATCTGTACAGTAGACAACTGATCTTGATAAGGTATGATTGGATTTTTCAGTTATATGCTGGATATGCTCAGATGTCACTTACAAAAATATTTTAATATATGCATTAGCAAATGCTACTTTTATCTGTATGCACTTCTTAGAAGTATACTGATAGCATAGGGTTTTTTGTCAGGGCATTTTACTTTCTCAGATGCACATCCTTATTAACTTTTATCACAAGTGTTAATGTTAAAACTGTTTCTCTTTACACTCTTCTATTGTTATTTTAGTGAAATGCAAATATTCTATATTGTCAATGACACAGTGGTGTTAGCCTTCTAGGATGGCCCATAGACACCTCTATGGGTGTGCTGGCTATAGGTAGAGGTAACTTACAATTGCATAAAGATGAATGTTCTGTGGTAAATGCATGCACATGTTTTTGGGGAAGGTTCTTGGATAGCATTATAACAATTCACTGGTGTTCCATTTCTTTGTTTCGTAGCAAAATGTCATTTGCCTATTGTTTTGGGGGTGGGCAGCCAAGTCCCATTTCTGTGCTGGTACAAACCAAATTGTTTGTACAGAGGTTTACTTTGCTATTGTTACTCCCCTTATTTTGGATCCAACATTGCTTTGTTATGTGACTGTGATATTTTACAACCACATAAATCCTTTTTTTATATATTTGAATATCTTGAAAGTCTTTTGTTTCTCTAGTGGGTAATATTGAAAAGCTACGTTTGTGTTATATCTAAGCAGAACTTTTATTTATGTTATATTTATGTGTAGTATCCTTCTTTTGTGTTTTATGTCACCTAAGAGCATGGCACCCAAGTGTTCCAATTCCCACAAACCCACCTTCAATGACCCTGAGAATTATGTCATTGTCCAAGCATTTAAGCAGCATGGTGGGTTTCTGCTTGAGAGAGGCCTTGAAGATATGTCTGGAAGAATGAAAATTTGGCAGCAGATAGTGGCTAATGTAAACACTGTTGGGGGATACAGTAGGACATATGAACAGATGTGTTATAGGGCCACTGACATGATTTCATCAGCCTGGAGGAGAGCAGCTGCAGTGGCCTATGAACAGATGACTACCGTGGAGGCCTGCTAAAGAGCCACCACTGAAACCAAATGAAGAGTTCCTATCCACTGTCAGGGATCCAGAGAGCTCAGTGGAAAGTGTACAAGAACATGTGATTGATGTTGGTGCTGCTGTTTCAGGGCAGACAAGTATGTCCCAGGAGGAGCTTCCAGGTTGTTTTTCTTGCATAGTAAAATATTGATAGCAATATTTAAATTTGTTTAACAAAGTTCTTTTTTGGGGGGGACTAGTTATAGATTGATACAGTTAACAGCACATTCTGGTTCATTACTCATGGGCTTGGGGTAAACGTGTCAGCCAAGTTTATGTTAAATGTATTGTTAATGACATATAAAGGGCGAAAGGTTTTTCACCCCTGTATTTTGTGTGATGGTGTCCTTATCTTTCACTTAACTTCTTCTAGGACCATCCTCCATAGGACATCTTCTGCACATTGGGACGGGTGGGAGGATGGCATAATGGTTAAGCTGTTTACCTTACAAACAAAATGTGCAGGGTTTGATTCTCACATGGGGTAACTGGCTAGGCTTAAAGTGGTCCACAAGGACAGTTAGCCTAGTACTAATCTATGAACCTATGAACCTATGAACATGGTAAGCCAGACATTTTTATTTTTGTACTGATGAGCAGTTCAAAGAAATATTTATTTTATCTGTATGTGTGATGTGGGTGTCAGGACTGTGTGTGTATTGTAGTACTGTCTGTAATAGTGGCACCACTGTTAGTTTGTTAGCATATATTGAACTGCAATAGCATAGCTTTTAATTTCTTTCTTGTGTTTGTTGCTTATTATCACAGGTGATCCTGACAGTAAAGTATAGAAATCTTACCACCTGATGTCAGAGTATCAGCAGACTCTGATGATGATGGTGGGAAAACAGAAGCACAGTCAGGAGGTGCAGAGGTTGAATCTGACATCGAGGTTGACATTTAACCATCACCTGTAATTCCATCCAGCACAGCCATTAGGCCTTTGTCAACACATTGCAGTGAGCCTTCAAATATTGGATAGATGGAGGATGAGACACTTAATCAGGGTAATGTGGTTACTGTGGCTTCAGTGCCTGTTGAGCCTGTCTGTGGCCAAAGTATGGCTGAGGTCCCATGCAGGTAGGTTATTGGGGTGCTCGAAGGAGACCTGCTGTCCATCCTTCACCTGATATAGGTGTGTCTTTCCATGCCACTTGATGTATGTTTAGGGCTGTCATGGAGGTGAAGCACATTCAAAAATGGCCTCCAAGGAAATTCTTAGAGTTATAAAGATAGCACAGGATGGCATGCGTGACTGCCTCGACAGTGTTGCTGATTCAGTGCATCAGCTGAATGACACATTGGAATAGGTGGTGTCTATGAAGGAATGTCTGCTGGGAGGGGGACGGCATCCACATGGGCATAGGCCAGCCACATCATCTGATTTTAGCCAATGTGGCCATGCCTATTCATGCTCTCATTATGGCACTACTTCCACTGCTACATCAGTGCTTGAGGTGTTCACACCCAGACATGGCAGCTCATGGAGTCATGGTCCTGGGCTTACTTATGAGGAGAGCTCACCAGCCGACTTCAGTCAAATTAAGGTAGCTGCAATGCATCTGACTGTGAGGGTAAATATGCCAATGCAACTCCTGGCATAGCCAGTTGTCATGGTCAGTTATGACGGCAATGAACTGCCACCTCTACCATGCACAGCTCACACTTGTCTGACATACCAAGATGCAGAGCTAGCACAGAGCTTGGCTGTGTACTTGCAGACACTCGCACACCAATTTCACCTGGAGTGTCCATACAGACACACAAACAACAGTTACATGGTTCAGTCATGAGGCTTAAAGCTAGTTCTGTCTCACTGGCCATTTGATACTTTATCCAAATATTTGCCTGTTTCCCTTTTGTACTCACATGAACATACTTACCTTTTAGGTCAGCCTAAGCTTCCTGCTGCCCCCACACAAAACCATGTGCAAGTGATGATATTTGTCCCATATCCGTGTTTTCTATCTTTTGGATTCAGGGATACATAAACTTTGTGTCTGATGCTTGGGTGCATAGCTGGCTTAGTGCTTAGTATATCTATGTTTGTGATGCTGTTTTGTTAATTGTACTGCTTTCTTACAGATTTTTGTGATGTTTACATGCCTCCCACATTCTTACAGCAACAAAGCTAGATCAAGCCATAAATAAAAGTAGGACAAAGGCTGAACAATAGGGAGACTTTTTAAATATTTTGGTCTTAGAAAGTTAGTTGATAGAATCAAACAGTTTTTGCATCACAATTTTTAAGATTTTTCTGAAGGATATGAAGTCTGAACTGAAATGTGTGTCATTAATTTCTAACTTCTCTCTTTAATGATTTGCGAGTACAAAAGTAAGAGGCCAAACTAAGGATATCCAGTGATCATCAGTACTTTTGAGAGGTATGAATTTGGCAGCTTTTGATTCCTGAGTCCTATTACTTGATAGAGGACACATATAATAACAATTGTAACTGCTGTCACCTGTTGAAATTATTGCTGTAAAAAATCAGCTACCTTCTACTTATTTACTTACATGACCAAGTAACAGAATGCAAGGATGTGCCATTCATTTGTATTATTACAATTTTTTTTAATATTCCAGGTTCAGCACTATAGTTTTAGTTCATGGCTGAGTCTGTCACAGGAGTACACAGCCATTACATGGGTAGATAAAGGTTGTAAGCATTGCCTGGCATCAATATTACTGTATATATGTGTGTAGGATGAAGGTTTTAGCCCATGAAGTGATGAGCGAGTGTGCTATGCATTGCCTCTTAGCCAATGCGAGGACATATTGAGCATGCCTATATCTGCTTACACCCAGCAGCTATTGGTTCTCCCTCTAACTCCTCACCTGCATGTGCCTGTAGATACCTTGCCAGTGGTGGTGGGATGTGTGCCCCTTCCCTTTGTTGATCCTGCTGAAGCTGTTTTCTCAAGATGACGTTGTGAAGCATGGCACAGATGGTGAAGTTTTCAGTACATGTACATGGATTGTACTGCAGGGCTGCCCCAGATGTATCTAGGCACTGGAACCATGACTTCAGCTGCCCAAAACACAATCTATGATATCTCTGGTTTCAGCGTGTGCCTTGTTATAGCATTCTTCAGTTGGTGTGTGTGCATTTCTGATGGGCATTATCAGCCACTGTTCCAATGCATAATATGCATCCCCCAGTAAATTACCCTGTGGGATATCACCTCTAGTAAACATCTCATACAGTTGGAAGTTGTACCAGATATGTGAGTCGTGGTAACTATCTGGGTTGCCAGCATACACATTCAAGATGATTCCCTTAGTGTTACACACAACTTAGCAGTTAATGGAGCGGAAACCATTTCTATTTATGTAGACCCTTCCCTGTTCCTCAGGTGGTGCTTTGATTTCTATATGGGTACAGACTATGGCACCCAATAGTTCAGGGTAATGTGCTACAGGGTAGAATTCCTGCATATATGTGGCCCGGTCCTCAGGTGTAGGGAAAAATGTATGTACTCACTGGCATGTGGAAGCATAGCATTCAGGAATTAGTTGATGATCCTGAATGCTGATGCCTGTGACACCCCCAGCATGTCCCCTGTTGGTCTCTGAAAAGTTTCTATGGCTAAAATTCTAAATGCAACACATATCGTTGTCTCCACTGGTATTTGCTCCCCTCCATTTGCCCTTGATCAGAGTTGAGAACAACAGATGTTGCAGAATTCCTGTAGTGTGTCTCTACCCATCATGTAGTGCTCTACAATTTCCACCTCATTCAGATTGTGATAAGTTAAACAGAGTCTAAACACTCCTCTCCTTCTTAACAATGGTCTATTAGCAACAACAGCAGCATAGACTTCAGTCTGTTGCACATACACATGAATTAAAGCAACAGCAGCCCCTGACATTCTTTCAATGTAGAATCCTTTAAATGGCTATATTCCAATAGGTTTTGGAATTCACAGAGAAAACCAGAACTGAGTCCAGACAGTTGCTTTATAGCTTGTTGAATAACTCCTCCATCTTGGATTGGTTGATTAGCATAAATTTCAGCTGCTTATACTGTAATTAGCATACCACAGTGTTTACCATGCTTGCACGGCTCTACATGGTATGTAGATCTATTTACTGAATCCAAATCAGTGCACTAGCATGGGTGTGTCATGCCACAATGCACATACAGTCTTAGCAGACTGTATAGGCTTTATTGAATCTGCCCCTTTGTCTATTATTATGCAGTGTGTATGGTTATCATGTTATTACAAAATTCTTCCATTCCATTCAGTAAACAATATTAACAATTTTTACTATTATCATTATAAGCTGTTTGGGTAATCATTATATTATTATTTGTCATATTTTCTTGGAGCTTTCAAAGTGCTGAAGGATTCCTTTAATGAACAAAAGCAAAACTTCAGTTACATAACGCATGCAAATTTCCTTTAAAAGTCTAAAGTTAGGTGATGTGGTTTTAGTCTGATTTTTAAGGTGCTTCTTGGGTTATTCCATGTGCTTAAAATGCAGGACTACTGAGGCTTCCTACCTCCATGTGCATTGGAAATAGCTTGTGATCAGGAATTTATAGGATGATAAAACTGATATTCTTCACAAAATTACCAGCCACAGAAGGATGACTAATGCCTGACTCTGGCCATTGCGACCAAAGTTCAATTAAGGGATCAGGCATCTCATAGAACTGGAAGAAGAATGGATATGCCTATCCTGCAGGGAGAATCCATGCTGGCAGTCTCCAGGAAGGCATGTGAGATGGCCAAGGAGGCATGGTCACCCTAGTTTGAGTTGCAGGTATGACCCAGTTTACCAAGTTAAATAAGCATATTGTGGGATGACAGTGTTAGAAAACTCCCTGTCTATGCAAAATGGTGCAGGCATCAGATTACCCATATCTCTTCTCTTCCTCCTCTAACCTGTTTTATATATATATATATATATATATATATATATATATATATATATATATATATATATATATACGGCAAATCTTTGGCATAGTTTAAATGCAAAATTAATTTTAATATTAATATATATATATATATATATATATATATATATATATATATATATATATATATATATATATATATATTCTTTATATAACCATAAAACTACTTACTCGAAAGTCAAAACATCAAGATCATTTTCTTGAAATGGAATATTATTGAACACCTGGAACATCACAATTTCACTCCAGAAACTAACCATTAGGCCATCATGGTGAACTTTGCCCTTTCCTCCACTATAGTGCAATCTCATTGTTGGTATATTTATTCAAGTTTGTGTGAGGGGCATATCCTCCCACATGGATGGGTTTGATTTGCTTTGGTTTGTTTTTTCTGTATTGGCGGGCAAGTGGTTTGTTTCCCTGAGTGAAATTGTGATGCTCCAGGTGTTAGATAATATTTAATTTCACGAAAGTTGTCTCTACAGTCTGACTTTCGAGTAAGTGGTTATACAATTATATAAAGTAGATCCATATATATCTGTATCCCTGTCTCTCTCTCTCCATATATATATATATATATATATATATATATATATATATATATATACACACACACATAGGCTTTAAAAAATCTTACATTATTAATTAATTTAAATTATCAGTAGTATTGATTTTCATAAAAAAATCTATTTCAATGTTAAACCATTATTTAAAATCTTTCTGTCCAGTCATATAAAATGGGAATCAGTTAATAATTAGAAGATATTTTAATTTGCAGAGATATTTAAAATTAAAGAATTGTGGTGTGACAAGGGACAGGGGCTGATTTTAAAGCAAATTAATTTAGAAGTGAGATCATGAGAAATAAATAGTTTTTCAATTCTAGTTTGAGTTTCATAAATATAGAAATAATGTGAGATCAAAGAAAATCTGTTTTTTCCCACAAGAAAGTATATTTTAAAACTGATAATTCAACCTACATTTTTACTGTTTTAACAATATTAATAAGTTTCAAGTGCTTTCAAATGTATTGCATTTTCATTTAATAAGCAATTAAAGTCACCATTAAGAATCAATGAACATTTTAAGTTATTAATAAGACCCACTATATTTTAGCAAGTTTCTTTCCCATCCCTAGAAACCAATAGGTATTAGTTAAAGTCTAGTGTTTATTTTTAAAAGAAAGTGCCACAAGGGCTAAAAGACCATGTTTAACTCCAAATTTATATACAGTTCTTGGCATTATTGTGTTTTCCACCATAAAATCATTACTCCTCTTCATTTACTGGAAAAGCAGTGTGCACAAATTTCATATTTGTTATTTTTTCATAAATATTTATCATTATAGTTCAAATGTGACTCTTAGGGAAATAAAGTATTTGGTTTAAATATTTCACAATACTTTAAAACCAAACTTTTCTTTATTGTATTATTTATACCATTAATATTTAAGGGAATAAGTGATAAATCCAGCAATTAATTAAAATTTAAAGTTAATAAATTAAGAAAAGATGGTCTATTATTGATTAAACTTAGGTCTCCATCAATGTAAATTAAGTCTGTTAAATTAGCTATTTGCTGAATAACTGATTACAATCATATTTATGTATAATGAAGAATGTCTCATTGACATGTAAAAAGGCATTAAAATGTAATGATTACATTATGAAAATTTGACTTAAAAAACAAATCATGTAATTTTAAAAAATGTGTTTGATTAAATGAATTTTATCAAATTATCTTCCAATTCAATTAACTACTTGAGAATAAACTGCTAGGAAATAAAGTTAAAGAACTCTGCAGAAAGAAACTAACCAGTAACCATTAAGGAAAAGAATATATTTTTATGGGTCTATATTAGAAGCATGAAAGTATTTTTGAGCGAATACATAAAGAGCGACACATATTTATTGAACCACATTTAAGTGATTTGATGAATATGTCACAGGGCAAGAAGGTAGTTGGCCAACTACTACGGAGTTACCCTTTCCTTTGCTATAGTGCAGTTTCGGAGTTGGTATATTTAGCTAGGGGTGTGGGGGAGGCACAGCCCCCCCATGTTGGGGAGTGTAGGGGCGAAGCCCCTCCACCTGATAATGTTTTTTCATTTTTTTTTCCAAAAGGCCACATGAATTTTTACACTAGGAAAAATTTTGATCTTGTGGCCATTTGCTATTTTTAGATTTCACGTATTATGTATCAACTTTTATGTAGTAGCACATATGTGCTTTCGTTATTATGATATAGACCCCATTTGTATATAGGTACAAAGGTTTAAATTAAATACGTCTGTGGTTTCTTTTTATTATTATTATTCCATAGCTATGTTACTGAAAGATATTCAAAATTCTTTAAATTATTCATATTTAATTCTTATAAATGTAATTATATTTTGTATTTTTCAAACTCATATTCAATTATTTTCTTATATATTTAGTTGTATTGTTTGCTGTATTATTGTTAATGATTGATTATATTAATTTGATTAATAATATGGAATATTAATATATTACAACTTTCACTATTTTCTTATTTAGATTATTTGCTATTTATACAATATATTTAACATATAATACTTATTCTTTCTTGTGGTCATAAATATAACTATTATTTTACCTACTACAAATCGAAGATAACATTTTCTATTTACAATGCTTATGAAAAATGTGCACTTATAAATGAGTTGATAAATAAGGTGAGACTTGGAGATATTTACTATATTCAAAATATAATCAAAAATAAATAATTATTTAATCATATTATTAATTTTAGTTTACAAGTGATAAGCTGGTAGTCATGCTTATTAAGTACTAGTGATAGTAACACAATTCAAAAAGTACTTTTATCTAACAGTTCTTACAATCCATATAAATGTTTATGACTTTAGCACTTTAAAAGACTTAGGGTAAGAAATGCTGTTAAAGATACTTTCATTAGTCTTCACTGTAAAATATAACAAAAGAGAGCTAAAATCAGTATTTTTTCTTCTTTTTAGATATTGTTTCATTCCTGTCATCAAAAGGTTTACTAATAAATAGACTATACATTAAATCCAAATTTCACAATTCAGATTTAACAAAATAAAATACCTTCAGATGTGTTCAGTAGCAATCAATCATATATTTTCATCTAAACAGTAACTGTATTAATACATACAAATATGATGTCCTTATGGAAAATCAAAGCTTATGTATTACATTTCAAACCATTGGAATTGTACTTTCCTAATACAACAGCAGCTAACATTTTATAATTATATTATGCTGTTAGTAAGAACACACAGTTGTGTTTCATCATAACCTAGAAACCTGCATTCATGGTTTTCATTTATATTACATCAGTCTGCTGCTTGTAAACATTATGGCTATATTAATAGCAGATAGCATTAGTACTAACATAAATTATATAAATGATTTTCATTATATTAATGTAAAAAGGTAATGGGAGGAAGGAAAAATGAATCTAATATTCTGCCCAAAAAGCACCTCCAACACCAACCAAAGGAAAGCTGACAAAAAGATTGTCAGCACTCCAAAATTATTTCTCTGAGCACTCTCCAGGAAGGTGAATGTATTCAAAAGTAAATATAATTCAATGGAGTTTGGAAAGGGAGTCTGAAGACAACTTTTTCATGTAATTAACAAAACCAGCAGGAAAAGCTTTACTATAGAGGTGGCAGTTACAGTGAATGATCCAGTTGTTTGAAGTAACTAACATTCTAAAGAACATTAGTTTTCATGGAAATTAGTAAAACAAATTAAAGATACCTTTAACTGAAAGAAGTAATAAATAAATAAAATATGATAAATAAAATGAAGGCTATGAGTTAAAATAAGCACAGAAAACATTTGTATAGATAGAAAATCATAGATAGAAGTTTTCTTTAAAACATCCTATCTATTGCAAAATGGAAAAGCAAAATCTCTTAAAAGCTTATGTTATTAACAACAAATGTAGTAGGCAATAAACTAGACTGTGAAAATATTTACTATTCAAAATATAAAATCTAAGAGTTTTGATACATAGTTAAATGAGGAGCAATATAATATAATGTTCAAATAAAACTGTAGTTTATATGTTACCAAAACACGTATAGTAAAAGAAAGTCACTCTTTAATTGAATGAAAAGGATGTTGAGTTATAATTTTTTTTTGTAATTAAACTCTGACCATTGTTGTTTCTCTGAAGATATTTTAAGAGATGCTGAAGCCCCATCCAATTCTTCTAATATAGGAATTATGTTATTTTTGAATAAAAGTATTAGCCTCATTAATAGTATTAAAGATTCTTGGACTAGATTGAAGGAAGAGTTTTATTCTTGGTGGAAGAGAATATGAGTTTTAATATTATATTGTTTTAGAGATTTAACCAGTGTCCAGTATTTCTTTCTTTTAAGAGTTTTGATATCATAGCTATTGCCAAATCTGATTTTCACCAGGTTTAATGGGTGATTTGTCAGTAAATGACATGAATTTAGCAATAATGGATCTTGGGTGTTGACCTTTGGAAGAGTAGAGAGGATTTCCTAATAACTGATGAGCTCTCTCTATTCCATATGGTAGACCTTCTTCAAGGTTAAGAAATTTAGGATTTCTCTGGAAGATAAAAATTTCTTGTTATTTCTTTTTTCTTAATTTTCTAAATGCTCCATTATAATTAAGAGCTAGTTATTTTGTATAAGAATAAAATCAGTGCATTTAATTATCTTGAAGTCTTCCATCAACATTAGATAATGATGTTTCAATGCCCTGGATTTTTAAACTTTGTTTCTGTAGCATATCTTTAAGTAAATCAATTTGTTTCAGGCTGTTTTCTTGATTATTGTCCATTCTTCATTGAAAGGTGTCAATTTTCAAGGAGAGTTCTTGGAAGAAAGCCATCAATTGTAGAATGTCCTCCTTAAGAGAAGAAAACTGCTGAGAAGATTTTGATCAACATATCCTCAGGTAAGCTGATATATAGTTTGTAATGAAAAGTCCAAGTTTGATGTTATGATAATATATTCTTGAATTCCAGAAAATTCAGAGGATTTCAAAATCTTAGGATGGTAAACTTTTCTTGTTTTTTCTGCCTAATTCTGGAGAGCACTTTAGAGGTAATACAGTCAGAATGTCATCTTGAATAGAATCCTCTAAAGAAAATGTTTTAGTCCAATAAATTTAATAATGTTAAACCAGACCAAAAATAGTAATATCTCACTATATTTTTGTCACCCACACACATTTCCAAAGACATGTGTCCAGAGAGTTTCTCCCCAGCCTCCACTAAAAATAATCTCTGTTCTAGATGGACTTTCCCAGTCAACACATGTTAAATAAATAAATAAAATTAAAAATATATATAAAAGTAAGATATGTGCTACTGCAACATTTCAGAATTATAACCATACACTTTTTGCAAACTGCATGTAGAAACAGAAAGCATCATTCTGGAATGTGACAAGACTGCAAGAATGAAATATTAATTTACTTATTAATGGACATTCAAAATCTCACCACCTGAGCATCATGTCCTCCAGAGTACAACATTATGTACAATTTGTCCATTTCACTAAAATCCTAATAACTGTAGGTGAAACTAATTTATGTCATTATTTTCACATGCAAATATTAATGCTAGTTATACCCTTTGGTAGGAAGAATCCTAAAGACTATAGCACTGACAACAATATGCCTAAGATGATCATCCTTAAGAGCATATGACAAATAAATACTGCTGCATGGGCCTATCACCAGCCCTGGCCACACTGAAATGGGCTTTACACTATACAACTGAAGAGCAATGGCATGAAGAGTGCCTTCTCAGGGATTCATCCACTTCACAGCATGTTGCCCTTCAGTGCTGTCTTATAAGCAGTTTATCTTGTCAAAAACAATTTTACTCTCACACATAAGATTTCCTGAAGGGGCTAATAATACCATTTTGTGTGTCACTACCTTCTTCTCATTTTATAGCAGTTCACTGCCAGCAGCCATACTAATCTGCCACATCAAGGTCACAGTTACTGTACATTCTTAAAATGAGCAAATGTATTAATTGTGGTAGCTGTAGCTAAGCAGTTTTTCTCTCTCTCTTCAAAAGGTAGATGCCAATAGTTATCATTCATCTGTTTCATGGAATTATTAGCCCTGATTGTAAGAGAAAGGTTATTTCATAATCATGGCTTGATGCGCACACACCCAAGCTACTCATTAGGGAATTTAACTTAAAGGCATGCATTTTCCATCCATCACTGATTTCATTTTATTGCTTAGAGTACATGTATTACCAATCTTTGACTTTCACAGAAAATGGAAGGCTGTATTCGCAAATTAAATAATGTCTTTACTAAGGTCAACCTGTGGCATCAATACAAATGTTTGAGAACTCTTTGAAATGCTTTCAGATATGTACTAATTCTCAAACTTAATAGGTTCTCTTTAGTTCTACAACTCACATTTCTCTTCAACTTCATTTATAATGTCTTCCTTGTATATATCTCTGACCTTGTTTCAGGTCATCTTCCTTCAGTCCCAATGGCCTTTTTGGTGTTCCAGCCCAACCCTGTATCAATACCCTCTCTTTTTAAATCTGTGAAGTTCCTTTTTTGATCATGCCCTTGATAGAACTGCAGGATAATACTTGTCGATCTCTGTTGAACAGTTCATTGATTGGGTATCATGTGCCTACCTCTGTAATTTTATTTTTGTACAGGCCCTTGCCTTGGTATTAGCCTCCTGTGGGCCAGACCCTCACTTGCATCTCTCTTTATTCCCTTTGCAGTGAGACATAAATGTCTGTGTGACTTCTAGCTTGCATTTGTTAATTGTAGAGGTTAACTTACGTAGAGGTAACTTATGGTAACTTATCTCTACCTATAAGCAACCTCATTACATGTCAGATTTTCTCTTTATTTCAGACTCCAACCATGAAGCATTTTATTAAATGTTAGGTCTGCCAATTCCAATATATTTCAAAATATCTTCTAATTTTTTCCTGATTACCTACTTTCTGTAATCACCTCTCTAGTATCTATATAATTATATATACTTATCTTTCACTAATCCTTTATTTTACTTATGTACTAATCTCTGACTGCCACTGACTCAGCTTTACTTGTGATCTGTAATGCAAGTGTGTGTTTTGACATATACTCTGCTTGTTAGTTGCACAAGATGTTTTCTTACTTTGAATAATTTATATGGTATGACTCATTCAAGATGATTTATTTTACTGTATTGATAATATCATGATGTACTGTTGGAGCTCTTCTCCCAGGCCCTCCAGTGAAAAGAGGTAGGTTTTATACCCAGTCAGACTTTCCCAGTCAATAAATGCAATAAATAAATCTAAACTCATTTTTTTATAAATATATATAAACTCATTTTGAATTAAATTGTTAATGAATTATTAGCCCTGATTGTAAGGAGAGGGTTAGTTCATAATCTTGGAGTGTTTGTATAATGGCATAATGTAATTGTCTGTTGTCATGCCTTTTTTCCATTATTGATATTTATTTTAGTATTATGTTCCCTGATATGGTGCTACCTCCCTCCACAGTAGTCGGATCCAGGTAGAGAGTGTATCAAATACAGCCAGGTCAGCCATTGCCTAATAGACCAAGCAGAGGTCACTTCAAAGTAACCTATAAGAAACAGAAGTTTTAATGAATTTAATGTATGTATGCTAGTGCACTGTTTTCTGGTGGATTTATACAGCATGAAGAGCAACACAATATATATGAAATATCACAGGAACACTATCAGTGTGCAAGGTCTTCGCCTGATACAGAGCTGTCCCTCTCACCATCATTTAGAAACCATATTAAGCTTTCCTGCTGCCCTTGTGCCATAGCTTTTCCTCTTTCATCCTGTTTATTTAATGAGTAAATGGGAATCTTTGTTACTGAAAGACTGATATTCAGCATGTTTCTTCTCAATTAATTTGCTAAGTTACACTTCCAGGTTGAGGCACATTCTTCTTTTCAATGCCTTAAGTGGCAGGGCTGGTAGTTTTCATAACTAATTGTCTGGCATAACTGAAGCACTTTCCTGCTTCCTTTTTTCATGCAAACAAAAATATGAATAAAATAGTGTGTTGTATTCATGCTAGGCCGCGTCTTCCTCTAAAATCAGTTGCAGTGTATTATTTGTTGATGAAATGTCATTTTAATATATAGAGCATTGTTTGTTGATTACATCAGAACTGGATGTGCCCTGAGTTAACACAAGATGTCAGTTCCAACTTATTCTATTAAATGAGATATACCTTATTATTCCTTGCAATTGGAAAGTATTAACTTTCTGTTTTATCGTGAATATGCCCATTGCTGCAACTGTAAATAAGTGCAGGCTGAAAACTGAAACCAGAAGATGAAATGAAGATTCCTTGCATTGCAGGTTTGGAGTATTGCAAGAAAGAAGAGCTAACCACACAAGGTTTACTACAGACAATGTCTCTGTTACTTAGTCACCAAACTAGCACTAACAAAGAGGCAATTAACACTTTAAAAATTACGCTTAGCCCAATGCTGGCAGATTTGACTTTTTTGTCCAGCTTACATTACTGCATTCTACAACTAAAGGATGAAATTATTTTTTTCTTAGTAAAGCTAATGTGCTTCTATAATTTCTTATTAGATTTTTTACTCTAAATGTTTCAGATCTTTACACAGTAAAATATGTATTTGCTGTACTGTTATTATGTGTCAAACAGATTATTTCACTTTGTTTGCATATGCGTGGCTGCTTAGACAGACTTTTATAAGGTGGAATCTAATTCTTTGACAAGAGAGATTTAAAAAAAAAACAGGAGAGTTTTATATCCTAAATGTTTAACACTATTTTTGTGCTGTGATGCTGAAAGCAGTGCAGGACAAATTTTCTTGCTGTCACTAGTTTCAAAGGGGTGTCAGTACCTCTGGTTCTTAAAAAGTTACTCTGAGTACACGCATGAGTTGTTATGCAGAAATAGCATGCCTATGTGCTAAGTAGGGAAGGCTTGTTAGCCTGTTAGTCTGAATTTTTGTTACATGCAGTGCTTTCAGTTTATCCAAGCTTTAACGTTGCATAAGCATTTACACAACTATATATAGTACACGTGTATGTTCATAGACATACACATTTTTATTAAACTTATTATAGTATGAATAGGATGAAAAGAAGAAATGACAGTTTATACATAATTGTTATAAATCTGTACAAATGTTCATATAGGCACACATACACAGCCCAAATAACTAATTGTTTAACCAACTAATTTTCTGCTGCCAATTACAATTGTCACCTTTGGAACAGGCAAAAACCTGACAAATGCCCTGCTCACTTATCAGTCTCAGTAAGCAAATGTGCATTGTTTCTCATTCAAAGTTAATAACCATGTTAGCAGTACTCAGTAAAAAATGTTCATTCAACAGATTAACAACTATATGAACATTCTGCATGTTAAAATATATTTTATAGCCTTCTTATTGTTTTGGCATTTGATGTGTCACTGCTTTTACACCAATTAAGCATAATCATACTGAGGAAACAACATGATGAAAAAACAATATTTGTATACTATTTCCTGCAATCAGAATTTTACAATTTCCTCCAATAAGTTTTTTTCATATATAAAATATCATTTATACAAAAGACAAAAAATGCATAAATTTACCCCAATGTAATACATTGCAATTTTCCTGAATACTTGTTTTCCTATCTTAGTAGTTTCATAGTATAGTACTAGGCTATCTGCCCTGGGGCATTTGTAAGCCTAGCCATAGTGATGTGGCTTTTGCCACCCCATGAAATGGTACAAAAATGTACAGAATAAATCTAGAATACTGTGCCTCTGTCTAGTAGTGACACAATGAAGGTCCCCTTATATAATAGAATTAGTTTACTGTGCCCCTGTCTAGCAGTGACCCAGATGTGACCCCTGGGGTAAATTTTCGATCTCCCATCCACTCATCAAGATTTCTCTTGAAGAGAGTCAGTGAGGGGCTCTGCCTAATATGAACTGGGATCCTATTCCAAAGCATGGGAAGCCTTTGGGTTATGAATCTATCCCTCCAGCATGTCCTATTCATACTTGTGCCGAGGTTTAAGTCTTTAGCTCTCGTGATCCTGATGGATTTGGATTTTTTGAGGTGGAGCATGTCCATCAAATCCTGATTGGACATGGCCTTGTACGTCAGGCAGAGATCACCCCTGAGCAGGCGGTATGCCACTGAATAGAGCTGAAGTTTCTTTAGTCTGGCGGAATAATACATATGTTGGAGACCCTTGATCCTTTTGGTGAGGTACTTCTGTGGTCTCTCCAGCTGTTGCAAGTGCCGGGTGAGGTACATACCAAATGGGGCATTGTACTCAATCATGGGTCTGATGAGGGAGGAATATAAGGGTACAATGACATCTTTGGATCTGGATGCGAATCCCTTCATGATGAGGTGTGCAAGGTAGAATGTTTTTCTAACAACTTTGGCAACGTGGGTGTCAAATGAGAGGTCGCTGTCTACTTGGGTCCCCATGTCTCTGATTACTTTTTCCATACTCAGTGGGTTGCTGTCTATGTGATAATTTGTGGGTACTTTGTTTTTTCCAAAAGGGATGACTATACATTTTTTGGCATTTAGTTTAAGGCCATGACTACGGCACCAGTTGTCCGTTTCAGTGAGGCCTTTTTGTAGGATGTGTGTGTCAGCTGGTGTATCGACTATGGCGCCTAGTTTGCAGTCATCTGCGAACTTTGTCAGCCACAGCCCTCCCATGTTTGCTTTAACATCTGAGAAATAAATGCCGAACAAGAGGGGTCCCAGGACAGATCCCTGTGGGACACCACTTGTGACTGGCTTTGAGTCTGACATTGCTCCAGCGATTTTAACGTTATTGGTTCTGTCCTTTAGCCAGTTTGCAACCCATCTAGTGACATAGGGGTTTACTTTTAAGCTGTTTAGCTTATCTATGATGCCTGAGTGGGGTATTGTGTCGGCCTTAGCCAAGTCCAGGTATGCTGTATGGACTGCTTTGCCCTCATCAATGGCTCTAGTGACTGTTTCGAAAAAGTCAACCAGGTTTAAAAGGCAGGATCTGCCCTTCACAAAGCCGAACTGGGTGGGGTCAAGTGTCTGTAGGTCCCCTATGTCTCTGTTTATGAGTTCCATAATGATTCTTTCCATAGCCTTGCAGACCAGGCTAGTTAAGCTTATGGGGCGGTAGTTTCCAGGGTCTGTAGAGGCACCCCCCTTGTGGAGTGGGACCACTGTTGCTGTACGCCAGTGTACAGGTACATAACCCGAAGTAAGGCTAAGATTAAATAGCATTTTTATGTGTGGGTTTAGCTCCTCTTGGAGTTCTCGTAACACGCACCCCGGGATACCTTCAGGTCCCATTGATGCTGTGTTTTTTGCTTTGTTTAGGGCAGTTATCACTTGGACATCTGAGATGACAGGGAGATTACATTCAGCTGGGATAAGTATTTCTTCTTTTGGGGGTGAAGGAGGCGAGAAGTTTGCACTGAACCTGTCAGCCAGAATGTTAGCAATATCTGTGGGTTCAGTGTATTTTTTGTTGTTGTGAACCAACTCAGAGCATATCTGAGGGTTTCCGCCCAGGTTTCTAACATAGCTGAAGAAGGCTTTGTGGTTATCTTTAGTGTCCTTAGCTATTTTTCTCTCAAAGTTTGCCTTGGATGTTTTTATGAGAGAACGTAGTTTTCTGCTAATGTTGATCAGAGACGTCTTCCCTTCATGGGATTTCGCTCTGACGTGCAGTAGCTTCCTTCTTTTGTTATACAATTTGTTTATGGCTGAGGTCCACCAGACAGGACACTTACATTTGGTGGAGAGGTACTTGGATTTGTTTGGGATTGCATGATCCATGCATTCCTGGATATGTCCATAGAAAGCATTTGTGAAGGATTCGGCATTGCGGGATGTGGTATCTACTGGCACAGTGGGCTTAAAGGATACCATCTCCTTCTTAAGAAGAGTGAAGTCTGCTTTTGAGAAATTTTTCACTGTGGTCTTTTGTGCTGGGGGTGGAGGTGGGATATGTATATCCAGGGTGATTAGTTTGTGGTCAGATCTCACTAGTGAGGGGTATATTTCCGGTGTGGAGCATTTTGTCCCCATGTTTGTGATGATCAGATCTAGTATATTTTCTCCCCTAGTGGGAGAGGTGACTAGTCGTTCCAGTGCTAGAATAATGTACCCAATCTATGTTTGGGTAGTTGAAGTCTCCCAGTATGATGGTATTTTGTGATACATTCATATCCTCCAATGTCTTCAGGAGGGCTGAGTGGGGTTCTTGAGATTGGGAGGGTGGTCTGTAACATGCTACCAGTTGTATAGCAGTTTTGCCTATGGTTAGTTGCACCTGTATGGTCTTTGTTTCTTCATGTGTTGCTACTAACCTGGAGGTGTGGGTGTCCTTTATGAATATGGACACTCCCCCTCCCTTTGTGGTTCGGCCCGGGTTTTGGGGCCGAAAAGCATGATACGAGGTATAGCCTGGTAGTGCTGGGGTGCTCTCAGGAGCCTTGAACCAGGTTTCAGTTACTGCACAGACGTCGATGTTCTCCATGTTGAGGAGTGCATCAAGTGCCTGCATCTTGAGATTTAGACTTCTGGCATTGAGCAGCATTACCCTTAGTTTTTTTCCATTTTCGTTTTCTAAGGAGGTGGGTTTGTCTTTTGAGCCTTGCCTAAAAAAGGCATTATGGGGGTGGCAAGAGCCTTACCCAATATCCGGAAGCCCAGTGGTGACAGGTGTAAGCCATCCCTTGCGAAGCAGCGTGGCTTGTCCAACATATCATCCCAGGCAGACAGATATTGGATCCCCTTAGAATGACACCAGTACTCGAGCCAATTGTTAAAGCTGATCATCTTGTCTTTGTATTGTGGTATCATTCTTGGTGAGGGCAAGATGCTGCTCAGGGTCAGGGTCATACCAGCCTGGGCTACATAATCGGAGAGCTCCTCTATGTCTCTTTTCATGTAGTCCAGGGAGGTACATCTCAGGTCATTCACACCAGCATGGACAATGACGGAGTCATATTTGTACTTGCTTTGGAGTGACCTGAGTGCGTGTGTTATGTGGCGGATCCTAGCCCCCGATAGACAGCTCACAGTCACCTTCTCCTTGTTCAGCCTGGTCAGTGGGACATCAGTGTGTCTGACTATGGAGTCACCTATTACTAGTGTATCAGGCAAGGTGTTTGGCTTTAAGGGCTGCGATTGGTCGACACACTGATTTATTGAAGTATGTGCTGCATGTGTTTTGTTTTGAGGTGGTGGATTTTTGGATGTCTGCTTTGGGAGCCTCTGTTGTTTTGGTAAGTTTTTTATTAGAGCCTCCAAGTATGTCTTTGTGTTTTTATGTGTTTGGTTTGCAGTTGTGGTAGGTCTATGTAGGACTGGGATTGTTGTGTGTGTGGTTGCCATCTCCTCTTGTCTGGTCATGCCAGCCCTGAGTTGAGAGAGTTTAGCCTCCAGTTTGGCTATATAGTTGCATCGCTCACATGTAATTGTGTTTGTTGGGAGGAGGAGAGGGTTGTCTGTGTACATGAGACAATTGTAGCATTGTCTCAAAATGCCCAGATTGACCAGCTGAACTGGAGATGACGCCAGTAATCTACCATTCGACATGCTAGAACAGTATAAGGGGGTGGTATACCTTTAAGGGAGGTGGGTATTCACAGGGGTGGTAAGTAGATGTAGTGCTTTACTTAGTACGAGAGTGCTTACTTAGTAGAGAAGTATTGAGAACAAGTGCTAGGCTTATAATACAGTGAGTAGTCTGGTTTTACTAAGAGTAGAGCTTCCTTAAGGGAAAATTTGAAGAACAGACTTGGCGGAGCCAGAAAAAGTTTAATCTTGTTTAACCGCACGACCGCGCAAAGCCGTGCAAACACGGATTTTAAGCAGTGAACTACAAAAGAGCTAGGAATGGTCCCAAACAACCAATTACTACAGCTTCTTGTGCTGAGGTCACTTCCCCCAAGGACAGGTAGGCTGATCAAGGCTCCCCACTCCCACTGGTGAGCAAAGAAACTTCCTTCTATCCAAGTAAGGTAATGGACAACACAGGAACTACACCACAGCCCAGAATACAGCAATGCCTGTAAACTGGTCTAAACTAGTCGAGGAAGGCGGGAAAACAAGGATTATTTTTTTGTTTTTTTGTTTTTTTGGTAGAAACACACAGGAAATGCAGAGACAGTGATAAATTAGTTACACAGGCTAGCACACTTTAGTGGGCAGCCTCCACAGTTAAATTAAACAAACAAACAAGCAAACATTCGATCAAATTCGACTAAATGTAACTTTTAAGTGCAGATTTTAAAATAATGCAGCAATAAGTTAAAAAACAGTTCAGGCTAGTTCAAAGTAAGCTACAGAAGCTATTTCCAGTGAAAAAAAAGCAAAGATACTTGAATCCAGAAGGTAGTCGCTTTTTCGAGTTCCTTGCTGCTAGGTCCACTCTGTAAACCCACATGGAGCTTGTCTGAGCAGTATAGCCAGAAAAATACGCCCAGAGGCGGATTTTAAGCAGTGAACTACAAAAGAGCTAGGAATGGTCCCAAACAACCAATTACTACAGCTTCCTGTGCTGAGGTCACTTCCCCAAGGACAGGTAGGCTGCTCAAGGCTCCCCACTCCCACTGGTGAGCAAAGAAACTTCCTTCTATCCAAGTAAGGTAATGGACAACACAGGACCTACACCACAGCCCAGAATACAGCAATGCCTGTAAACTGGTCTAAACTAGTCGAGGAAGGCGGGAAACAAGGATTATTTTTTGTTTTTTTGTTTTTTTGGTAGAAACACACAGAAAATGCAGAGACAGTGATAAATTAGTTACACAGGCTAGCACACTTTAGTGGGCAGCCTCCACAGTTAAATTAAACAAACAAACAAGCAAACTTTCGATCAAATTTGACTAAATGTAACTTTTAAGTGCAGATTTTAAAATAATGCAGCAATCAGTTAAAAAACAGTTCAGGCTAGTTCAAAGTAAGCTACAGAAGCTATTTCCAGTGAAAAAAAAGCAAAGATACTTAAATCCAGAAGGTAGTCGCTTTTTCGAGTTCCTTGCTGCTAGGACCACTCTGTAAACCCACGTGGAGCTTGTCTGAGCAGTATAGCCAGAAAAAAATGCCCAGAGGCGGATTTTAAGCAGTGAACTACAAAAGAGCTAGGAATGGTCCCAAACAACCAATTAATACAGCTTCTTGTGCTGAGGTCACTTCCCCCAAGGACAGGTAGGCTGCTCAAGGCTCCCCACTCCCACTAGTGAGCAAAGAAACTTCCTTCTATCCAAGTAAGGTAATGGACAACACAGGAACTACACCACAGCCCAGAATACAGCAATGCCTGTAAACTGGTCTAAACTAGTCGAGGAAGGCGGGAAAACAAGGATTATTTTTGTTTTTTTTTTGGTAGAAACACACAGAAAATGCAGAGACAGTGATAAATTAGTTACACAGGCTAGCACACTTTAGTGGGCAGCCTCCACAGTTAAATTAAACAAACAAACAAGCAAACTTTCGATCAAATTCGACTAAATGTAACTTTTAAGTGCACATTTTAAAATAATGCAGCAATCAGTTAAAAAACAGTTCAGGCTACTTCAAAGTAAGCTACATAAGTTATTTCCAGTGAAAAAAAAGCAAAGATACTTAAATCCAGAAGGTAGTCGCTTTTTCGAGTTCCTTGCTGCTAGGACCACTCTGTAAACCCACGTGGAGCTTGTCTGAGCAGTATAGCATTTATATATAAGATAAAATACATATATATAAGTTTATCACAGAGAAGAAACAGCACAACTGAAGGACCATTCTGTTATTTCACTTTCACAAGAAGGTCAGTCTGGAACTTATCGAGTTATGTACTTTCAAATGAAGAAATGAATATTTTGCAGAAAGGACTTTCTTTCATACCAAGTAGGTACTCAGACACTACTGAAGTCATTTTTTATATTAAAAAGTTCTGCAGGGATTTAACCCTTAAGATGATGTTTAATGGCATTGACAGAAAGATGAATGCTTTTAAGAAACCTAGCTCTTATGTGTCACCTGTGAATCCATTAATACATGCTTTCGAAACAATGTGTATACAGGATGTGTATGGATTACAAAATGTTAGAAATACAGAACATAACAATGGCTTTAAGAAAAACAATCTTACTAGAAATGAAAGGATGGCCTTAGTGCAGTTACAGGAAAATACAGATATAGTGATTAGGCCCGCTGATAAGGGCAGGCCTGTTGTCATCATGGATGCTAGCAAATACTAAGATTGATAGAATGGTGCATCAGATTAAATTGAAATTGGATGTATTATTGAGGGAGGGTTCCATAACTAAGGAATTATATGATTACTTCCTTATAGAACATCCTGGTATCCCCTGTATACAGGGGTTACCTAAGATTCACAAAGATAAAATGTGTCCACCAATGAGACTGATAGTCTTTGGGTGAGGGTGGTCCATGGAGTCCATCTCTACATATATATATATATATATATATATATATATATATATAGATATATATAGATATATATATATAGATATAGATATATATATAGAGAGAGAGAGACAGAGCAGAATCTGAGACCCTTACTTAATAAGGTACCACAGGTACTAAGAGATACTGAATATTTTTAACTGACTTATTTGAACATATGCAAGTATTGAGTGATAGGGATAGCTACATCTTGGTCACCATGGACGTAGTATCACTTTTCACCGTAATTCCAAATGATCTAGGTATAGATAGTATAGAGAGGTTTCTTGTGACATACTCTAGTTTTGAAGCCAGACAGATCAAACTCATCAAGGATGTGCTTGAGATAGTGTTATGTTGTAATGCATTTTTATTTGGGGATGTGTTTTATTGGCAGAACAATGGCGTAGCTATGGGCACTTCATGTGCCAATAGCTACGCCAATGCTGTAATGCTGGTCTAGGAATCTGAATATATGTTAAGAGGTCCTTTCAGTAAATACATCTCTTTTTTCAGAAGGTTTGTAGATGACCTTTTTATTGTGTGGAGTGGAACTACGCAACAGTTAACTGAATTTATTAAGTATGTTAATGAAAGCACTGCATTTTTAAGGTTCACGTTTACATACTCAGACAAGGTCATACATTTTTTGGATGTGGCAATTTTGGTAGAGGAGAACAATAGACTGTACAAGAAACAATACAGGAAACCATGTCATGTCAATAGTTTACTATCATATGACAGTATGCACCCCCCATATATTTTCAAGAGTGTGGTAAGGAACCAGGCTTTTAGAGCTCTAGACTCAATGGGAGGGAGTCTGACTTCTTGAGATGTACGGAGGGTATTACCATGGACTTGATGGAGAGGGGTTATGATGGGCAGATGGTGAAGAATAATGTAGAGGAAGTAACCAGACTCAGAGATTCAGTGGCACAACCATATTTTTCTAAGAGGTAGGTCACTAGGAAAGCTAGTAACACTTGTAATAAAGGGATGCTCAGGATGCCCTTATATTATTCATCTGATGTACAGACCTACACGGGCATAGTTAGGAAAAATTGGGGAATTCTGACGTCTGACAAGGGTGTCAGTAACATTATAGAACAACAACCTCAATTATTGTTCAGGAATGAACTTTCCCTTAAAAGAAAGTTATGTTTCCCAAGGAGTAAGGCCAATGCCTTAGAAAATGGAGGTTTGACTATGTGTAGGCAGTGTAATTTTTGTAGCTACTTGGACATTAGTACCAAGTTTATGCATCCAGATGAAAAAAAACAGTATAATTTTAATGTTTCTGATTCATGCAACACCAAACGTAGTGTATCTTGCCCATTGTTTGAAATGTTTGAAATTTTATGTTGGTAAAACTGACAGAGTGTTTAAAAATCGGATTAGAGAACATGAGTACCACATTAATAGAAAGGACAGAGTAAGTGCACTATCTAAACATGTTAGTGAGACTGACAATGAACACATTTTTAAATTTCTTGTACTAGGGAGGGTGTATGAAAGTATCAGGGGCGGCGATGTCCGCAACAAGACAGAGGCTTTGGAAGCCAAATGGATTGTAAGGCGTAAGGCAGATAGTGGACATGGCCTGAATGATTATGTACCCCTGAAGCCCATATTAAAGAAAAGGCCCCTGTTTAGATTAATTTTATGTATGTATTTATTCTTATTGGAAAAGTCAGTTTTTTATATATGTATTTTTTATATATGTGTTTTTTATGTAAAGTTTTATATATGTATTTTTGTATGAATTATTTTGAATACATTGCTGCTATTTTTTATAAGAGAGTGATTACAATTATATATAAGGGATATATGTATGTATGGCTTTAAATATATGTGTCAAGTGGTTATCTAATAGCATGTGACTAGTGCTTTCAGAGTATAAAATGAAGGTTAAGATGCAACATATTTACATCTGATGAAGTGGTGTACATACCTACGAAAGTGCTTATGTTTTTTATTCTGTGGTCTGCTCTACAATAAATAATCTTTATATTGGAATTTACAGCCTACTCCTGGTCCTTCTTTGGTTTGTATATATATATAAGTTTATCACAGAGAAGAAACAGCACAACTAAAGGACCATTCTGTTATTTCACTTTTCCGAAACAGAAGGAAGATGAAAAAAGAAGAGAAAGAAAGCTCAGATATTTTAGGTTTTGTGTACGCCTGCTGAGATGCAACATGCAACATGAAAAGGATTCTTCTGATCAGAAAAAAGGAGGTCATTTTCCCACTGTACTAATCCCTCATTAAACCCATTATAGAATACAACGCCCCATTTGGTATGTACCTCTCAAGATATCTGCAACAACTGGAAAGGCCACAGAAGTACCTCACTAAAAGAATCACAGGCCTAAAGCAGATGCCCTATGCTGACTGTCTTAAAAACTCCAGCTATACTCTGTCACATATCGTCTACTCAGAGGCAATCTCTGCTTAACATACAAGGCCATGTCAAACCCAGAGCTGTTGGACATGCTACACTTAAAGAAATCCCAATCCCTCAGAGCCACACGCTCCAGGGATCTAAACCTTGTCATCACAATAAACAAAATATGCTGGAGGGATAGGTTCCTGACCCAGAGACTCCCCAGACACTGGAATAGACTGCCCATACATGTCAAGCAGAGTGCCTCTTTGGCCCTCTTCAAAAGGAACCTTGACAATTGGATGGGAGAAAGGAAATTCACCCCTGGGATCACGTCAGTCACCCTGCTAGACAGGGGGCCAGGGAAATAAATAGTGTGTGAAGAAATAGCCAGGGAATTGTTATGGCTAGGCTTGTATAGACCCTAGGGCCGATAACCTAGTACCAACCTATGAACCTATGATTCAGTCTAATTACCTGCCATTCTTCACATTTTATACTTCCTAGAATATTAGTTATAACAAACTAAAGACTATCCTGACAACACAGTTTAAATGCAAACAAGAAATCCAACTAAACCAATAAACAGTTTGTGAAAAATATTCTTCAGAAATATGTTGATTGTCAAAATGACACAAAACACCTGAAAATTATTCATTAAAACCTCCTGATAGAGACACTGATTGCCTGTGAGGAAAAAAAATTCTGTCATATGACAATCCTACTGTCGACATTTTCTGAACAACCAATAAATCATGATAATATACAGTGTAATTACTGATACTTATGAAGATTAACTGCTTATCCCTCACTGCACTGTATGCAGCATTTATTTCTCTATAATGTTACCTATGCAGTATTGTCTTTTTATCTACATTTAGTGATGCATTTTGTGCAGGTTATTTTGCACACATACCCCCCACCAGCCTTTTATTTGTTATCCATATCTTTCCTGAATCAGTCTAGCTAAGCAATACAATCTCTGCATACATACTATCTTCTTTTACATATTTAATCTATTTTACATATTGTGCAGTTAAATTTCTGACCACATTTATTCTTACAAGCCGAGAAAATGTACATATGTAATTTAGGATTTATTTTATCCCTTTCAATGCAATTAAAATGTATTGAATGAAAAAGGAATTTAGAAAACTAGAACAGTATGATGGCTCATCTTCTCATAAATGAAAGATGAATAGTTTTCCAAATATAAATTCTTTTTCTAAATTCCTTAAAAAGTTTGAAGTCATGCTTACATGAATTAAGGATCCAAAGGAGTGGAGGTGTAGCTAATTAACAATAAAAAAAAAATCTCAAGAACACAAATGGACTCACAAATGGCACAGTTCTCCAGGATAAAATGTAGTTTTATTAACACATCATAAGCACTTTCACAGCTCCTGCTGCTTCAGCAGATTATAATAACTCCATCTTCACACTACTCCATTAAATATACAAGCCTAAAGCACTAATTAATCACATGGTCAACATTCTTAAAAGGCTAATACCAAAAAAACAAATTACTACATTAATACATTACTACATTAAAATATGTTACTACTTAAAAACATCCTATTCAATGGAAACTTGTATAAACATAAAGACAAAGGTTTATTAATAAAAAATATATATATAAAAATAGTAGTAACCGTAGTAATGTGTTTTAATGTACTAATGTATTAATGTAGTAATTTGGTAGTGTTCATTTGTTTAATTAAAAAAAAACTGAACTGTTTGCTGAAGTGAAAAATGTCCTTCACTTTAAACTGTAGCAAACTGCTTGCTACATTTATAGCAAGGAATTGCTTCAGTTAGTACCACACACAAAATGTTACTGGGCTAACCTTTGACTACAAATGCAATAGTGCCATTTTAATGTTGATATACACAGAAGAACAATTAGGATCGACTGACTGCATCTCCTAACATTTTGTTTCTAAGTCAGCTTCCCATTTTGCCCCACTCTAGCTGCACTACTCCTATGATACTGATTCCATTTAAGATCCACATCTGTAATACCAATCCTGAATGTTTCCAACTCAGTCAAACACTTTCAAAGCCTCACAAACTTTAAACAGTCCTACAAAGGCAAGCATGAAATGATTCCCAAGCACAAGTTTTAACTACTAAGCACTTTCATTCTTTTTATTTTCAATAGAACTTCATCAGAGTTAAAACCAAGTACATAATCCAAGTTTAATAGAAGTATCAAATGAATCACATGATCATCCATAACCAATAAAATACTTGTCTCTCTTTCCTTTTTTCTTCTTAAAGTTGCAGTGTATTTTAAAACATGTTCAGGAAATATAACCAAGTACTAACTAATCCAAAATATCACTATCTCAAATGGTATAGTGCTGCTGAGTAAACTTTTAATATATGTTTCTAAAATGAAAACATATTTCTGTAAATAAGAAAATCATGGCTGCTAGGAGCAACAGATTTTAGCATTTAAAGTATTTGTGCCATCAGAAAACATTTAATGTTTACTGTTTCATTAAGACTAGGAAACGTATCTTCCTGCAGTCTTATTTGCCACCAGGATTCATGGCATTGAAGTAAGACATTGCAATTACCTACAAATTCTTCCATACTGACAGCATCTACTACAAAAATCTGGAAATTTTTGAAATTAGTGCATATTAGTGAGTGTTTGGCTAAAGAATTGCAGGTGTCTTTTTTCTTTATAGCCAAATTGTGTTGATAAATTCTTCTCAACAGCTTTCTCACAGTTTTTCCAACATAGAACCCTGGGCAGGAATCACAAAGTGTAAAGTAAACAACTCATTATGAATCACAATTATATCTGTTTCTCACCCAAACATTTAAATGTAGTGCCTTGATGTGAACTCTAGAAGTGGTGCTAATAAATCGGCACTGGTTACACCGTTTGTAAGTACCAGATGTATTTGTTTCTGGTGGTGTAGTTTGATGGTGTTATAACAAGGATCTCAGGTTATGAATTCTTTTGTAGGTAAATGAAGGGCTGTCACCAATAATTTTGGCTAATTCACCAAAATAGTCTTCCAGTTGTCTCTGGGTATGTCTCTGATAAGATGCATGTCACTGGAAATAGGAAATGGAAAAGCCCTGGTGTATTTAACCAATAAAGTATTTGTGGAAGTCAAATCATCTTCCCTGTTTGCCATAGTCTTTGGCTGATTTTTCATCAAAATAGGTGTGGCTTTATTTGGTCTGAACAGAAATACTTCCTTGATGATATTTGTAAGTCAGTCAGTGTCATAGCCTTTTGCGAGGAAAAGGAGTTCTAAATATTCTGCTTCTTACTCAAAAATAGTTTATTTACTGGTGAGCCTACTAAGTCTGATGAATTGTACTTTTATCGTCCCTTTCTTCACATGAACTTTTCATGTGCAGGTGTTGATTAACAATGATCTTTTTTCTGAAAATTTTACTTGCAAATTGAGAAGCTCCTTCTTTAATTTCTCCAAATCTTTTGGGTTTCTAAATAGCATGACAGGAATGGACCCCATTCCTAAGTCAAACTACTATTAAAGTTCATGAAATTAGTATTGTTTCACTGTTTGATGTCAGCCAAAACTGCTCTTTGCAGCACCCGCAATGTGCCCAGTAATGATTCCTTCTGTAATTCATATGGAGTTACATGTATTGGTAGCATATCTAAATATGATTGTAGACTCTTTTTTATAAGACCCATTACGCCTACTACTATTGGAACTATTTCAGTATCTTTCTTCCACATTGCTCTCATTTCTGCTTGCAAATCCCGATATTTTATGACTTTGTGTCTCTTTGTGTGCAGGACACTGTAAACACTGGGTGTGGAGATTTCAATGATCAATGTTACATTTGGCATCTTTTCTTGGACCACTATATCTGTTTTTTTAGCATCTATTTTTTGAACTGTTGGTAATGGATGATCCCGTGTGATATAAACTTCATCATTTTCCATGATGCTTTGTGGCTCGTGTTTCCAGTGTTTTTCAAACACTTCAGTACCATAATGTTTGCACAATCCCCAGTGCAGCAGTCTCGCCACATTATTATTATTATGCCTTTCAGTATACAGTCCTTCTGTCATTAGTATGTTGAAACCAGCAACAAGGTGTGCAACTGTTTCCAATTCTGTTTTGCAAAACCTACATTTGTCTGTTTCTTCCAAATGTTCAATAGACTATGTAAACCAACATGTATGTAGCCCACTATCTTGGACCGCCAATATTAACCTTTCATCTCTTGGTTTAAATTCACCTCTGCTTAACCATTCCTGTGTTCATTCCTGATCAACATGAGGTTCTTCCAGAAGTTTTTTATACTTGCAACTATATTTCCACATTTCTTGCCTTCTCATCTGGTCTTTCACCTTATATTCTTTCTTTTGTTTTTTTGGCACATTCAGTTGCTGCCTGATTTTTATATACTGCTGGTTTGATTTCCATTCCTGCTTGACACCGAAATGCTTCTGCTAGATTAAGCAGAGAAGTCATCTTAGATTTATTCTCCTTGTGTTTTACAACTTTCACTACATTTGGGTTTTGAGAGGTCAGTAGATATGTGTGGAATCCCATGATTGCAGATCTGTACATGTAATCAATTTCAAGGAGGCCCATCCCTCCTTCAGAACAGGGAATATATAATCTTGATATGCACTGATTTTTATAAATCATGTGATGAGCATGAAGCATCCTTCTTGTTTTCATATCTAATCTATCCAACATGTTTTAGGGCCAGTCAATTATTCCAAAACTGTAAGTTAGGACAGGAAGAGCAAATTGGTTTATAGTTTGAATTTTGTTCCTAGATGTCAACGCTGTTTTCAGAATTAATTTAAGTCTTCTAAAGTATTCCTTACTAAGTTTTATTCGCATTTGTTCATCTTTTATTGTCGATCCTTCATCAGTTCCCAAATATTTATATACTCCCTCTTGCTCAAGTTCTTTTATACCATAATCTTGTCTCAAACTGATGTTTTCCTGGTGCTGCAGTTTTCCTCCACTAAAGGTTTCTTTTGTACAATTATCAAGACCAAATGGCATTCTTATATCATCTGAAAAAGTTTTAACAACCTGCAGCTGTGCTCTCAGTTCCTCATCTGATGAGATATAGAGTTTTAAATCATCTACAAAGAGAAGATGAAAAGTCTTTACACTTTGTTTTCTAGGAGCCAAATTGTAGCCATGGCCTAAGCTGTTAAGGAAACTGCTTAATGGGCTAATGGCAAAGCAAAATAACAATGGTGTCAGAGAGTCACCCTGGAATATCCCCCTTTGAATTTTTTATCCCTGGGATAATAATCTGTCTTTATCATGGCTTAATTGCAAAGTGGTCCATCCTCTAGGGAAACCATGATGTCCAAATAATTGATGGCCTTTCCTCCGTCACTCATAGTGAACCACAGAAATGGAGTGCTAGAATTAATGAAGTCAAACAATTGATTTAGTTCTACTTCTGTTGCTTTCCATAGAAAAAAATAGGCCATCTATAAATTTATTCTAAAAGACTACCTTTTCAAACAAGGGGTAAAGTTTGAAGTATACCTGCTCCCACCAAGCCACTACCACTCCAGGTTATCAAATACGTGGACAAAACTTGCCTTCATAGCAACTACTGTTTTTAGTTTATAGTATTTCCCTTGAAACTTAAAAAAAATATTTTATAAAGCCACTTCCAACAAGACACAAATAGTGTTTATCATGTTGTTGTCAAAGCCTGAAAACTTTGTAAGATAACTACTAACAAAGTCAATGCCTGTATCCTGCTGAAATGCTAGTGTATAATGAAAATACATCAAATGACACAAATACACAATCAGCATGGATGTTCCCAATGTCACTTAGTAGTTCCAAAAAGTGCCATGAGTCTTTCAAGTAAAATTCAGACTTTTGGACAACTGGATTTAGAAGATGGTCAAGAAAGAGTGATATTGCCTCCGTCTTGTAGTGATCAACCACAACTAAATGCAAGATTCATAAGCAATCTTAATCATTTCAAAATATCTCTCAAAACACACATTTGAATCCTGGCTTTGCACATGTAACACTCCAGTTTAATTATTAACTTAACATTACTTATACAATTTGGCTGTACATACTAATTCTGTTAACATATCCCTTCTGACAACACTACTTCTCTACAAATAGTTAGTGACATTCCTAGCTGCAACTCTCATCACAGAAGCATTACTAACTATGCACTACTTTGCCTAAGTGATTTTCCCTACTTAATTTCCTAACTAGTGTTAGGTTCCTCCATATATATAAGTTCAACCATATATTTGTCTCTATTCAAGTGTTTAAAGTCTTGTTCTATTTGATCTTCTTCTTCTTCTTCTTCTATCGGCTGCTCCCGTTAGGGGTTGCCACAGCAGATCAACTGTTTCCATTTCTTCCTGCCCTCTGCATCTTGCTCTATCACACCAACCACCTGCATGTTCTCTCTCACGACATTCATAAACCTTATCTTAGGCCCCCCTCTTTTCCTGTTACCTGGCAGCTTCATCCTTAGCATCTTTTTCCCAATATACTCTGCATCCCTCCTCAGCACATGTCCAAACCAACATAATCTTGCCTCTCTGGCTTTGTCTCCATACCTTCCAACCTGGGCTGACCCTCTAATATATTTATTCCTAATCCTGTCCAGCCTCATCACACCCAGTGCAAATCTTAACATCTTCAACTCTGCCACGTCAAGCTCTGACTCCTGCCTTTTTGTCAATGCCACTATCTCCAACCCATATAACATAGCTGGTCTCACTACCTTCTTGCAGACCTTCCCCTTTCACTCTTACTGGTACTCGCCTGTCACAAATCACTCCTGACACTCTTCTCCACCCACTCCATCCTGCCTGTACTCTCTTCTTCACCTCTCTTCCACACTCACCTTTACTCTGAACTGTTGATCCTAAGTATTTAAACTTATTCACCTTCACCACCTCTACTCCCTGCATCCTCACCATTCCTCTATCCTCCCTCTCATTCACACATATAAATTCTGTTTTAGTCCTGCTGACCTTCATTCCTCTTCTCTCTAGAGCATATCTCCACCTCTCCAGGGTCTCCTCCACCTGTTTCCTACTCTCACTACAGATCACAATGTCATCTGCAAATATCATAGTCCACGGGGACTCCTGTCTGATCTCGTCTGTCAACCTGTCCATCACCATTACAAATAAGAAAGGGCTCAGAGCTGAACCTTGATGTAATCCCACCTCCACCTTAAACACATCCATCACCCCCACCGCAGACATCACCGCTGTCACACTACCCTTGTACATATCCTGTACCACTCTTACATACTTCTCTGTCACTCCCGACTTCCTCATACAATACCAGAACTCCTCTCTAGGCACCCTGTCATATGCTTTCTCTAAATCCACAAAGACACAATGCAACTCCTTCTGACATTCTCTGTACTTCTCCATCAACACTCTCAAAGCAAACATCGCATCTGTAGTGCTCTTTCCTGGCATGAAACCATACTGCTGATCACTAATCATCACCTCCCTTCTTAACCTAGCTTCCACTACTCTTTCCCATAACTTCATGCTGTGACTGATCAATTTAATCCCTCTGTAGTTATTACAGCTCTGCACATCATCCGTATTCTTAAAAATCGGTACCAAAACACTTTTTCTCCATTCCTCAGGCATCCTCTCATTTTCCAAGATTTTCATTAAACAATCTAGTTAAAAACTCCACTGCCATTTCACCTAAACACCTCCATGCTTCCACAGGTATGTGATCTGGACCAACAGCCTTTCCGTTCTTCATCCTCTTCATAGCTATCCTTACTTCCTCCTTGCTAATCCACTGCACTTCATGATTCACTATCCTCACATCATCCAACCTTCTCTCCCTCTCATTCTCTTCATTCATCAGCCCCTCAAAGTACCCTTTCCATCTGCTCAACACACTCTCCTCGCTTTGTGAGTACATTTCCCTCATTATCCTTTATCACCCTTACCTGCTGCACATCTTTACTAGCTCGGTCCCTTTGTCTAGACAATCTGTACAGGTCCTTTTCTCCCTCCTTAGTGTCCAACCTTTTATACTTTTAACTCATCATATCCCTTATCCTTAGCCTTCACCACCTCTCTCTTTGCCATGCACCTCATCTCCTTATACTCTTGTCTACTTTCTTCATCTCTCTGACAATCCCACTTCTTCTTCGCAAACCTCTTTCTCTGTATACTCTTCTGTACTTCTTCATTCCACCACCAGGTCTCCTTGTCCTCCTTCCTCTTTGCAGATGTCACACCAAGCAACTTTCTAGCCATCTCTCTTACAAGCTCTGCTGTAGTTACCCAGCTATTCAGTAACTCTTCACTGCCACCCAGTGCCTGTCTTAACTCTTCCCTGAACATCACCTCACAATTACCATTTTCAATTTCCACCATTTGATCATTGGTGCTGCCCTCACACTCATCATCCTCTTCTTGATCACCAATGTCATCCTACAAACCACCATCCTATGCTGCCTAACTACATTTTCCCCTGCCACCACTTTACAGTCTCCAATCTCCTTCAGACTGGCCCTTCTACATAAGATATAATCCACCTGTGTGCATCTTCTTCCACTCTTGTATGTCACCCTATGCTCCTCCCTCTTGTTAAAATATGTATTCAACACAGCCATGTCCATCCTTTTCGCAAAATCCACTACCATCTGACCTTCTGCATTCCTTTGCTTAACACCATACCTACCCATCACTTCCTCATCCCCTCTGTTCCCTTCACCAACATGCCCATTGAAATCTGCTCCAATCACCAGTCTCTCACCCTTGGGCACAGTCATCACCACTTCATCCAACTCACTCCAAAATTTTTCTTTCCCATCCATCGCACACCCAACTTGTGGAGCATATACACTAACAACATTCATCATTACACCATCAATTTCCAGCTTCATAAACATCACTCTATCCGACACTCTTTTCACCTCAAAAACACTCTTAGCATACTGTTCCTTCAGGATAATTCCTATGCCATTTCTCCTCCCATCCACACCATGATAAAACAATTTGAACCCACCTCCGATACACCTAGCCTTGCTCCCCTTCCATCTGGTCTCTTGCACACACAATATACCAACCTTCCTTCGGTCCATCATATCAGCTAGCTCTCTCCCTATACCAGTCATACTGCCAACATTCAAAGTTCCGGCCCTCACTATCACAGTCCTAGCCTTTACCTGCCTTCGACCATGCCTTCCGCCTCTTCTCGTTCTATTTGATACTATGTATATATTTTTTTTCTACATTTTTTATTTTGTAAATGTGTTAACACTCTTTTTTGTCTATAATTTCTATTACTTGATGTTATGATTTTGTATGTAAGCTTAGGCTGGAGCTTTTCTCTCCGGGCCTCAGCTGAAAATGGGCACTGTCCCAATCGGACCTCCCGGTAAACAAATATAAAAGAAAATATATAAAATAAATAGTAAACAAACTACTAGTCTAAATGGAGAATTGAACATGCCTTTGTGTATTTTAGGTATACCAAACTGTCTAGCCATTTTGGGCTGATCAGTTCTCAGAAATGCGTAAACTTCATGGTTGAAGTTTCCTTGGCAGAACAGGTCCAACAAAATCTTGTCGATGTTTGAAAAACTCCTGTTTATTTTTTGAACTGTAGTTTCCTTGTAACAATCTAAATCTGCTAGAAGGTTTCTAATGGCCATGTTGTAGTCAACATTATTCATAATTACTGTCATACTCCCTTTGTCAGCTCTTATGACTGTATTTCTTTGTTGGTTGAAAGTTCCTTCAAAGCCAGTTTTGCCTCCAATGATAAATTGTATGTTTTTGGTGTGTTGCCTAACTTTCTTCTTAAAAGAGAGTCGTGCAGAGTCTGTGATTTTTTTTTACTTTTCATTAACCATCAGTTGGATAGTAAATTTCATGTATATACTGCAGTTAGATGAGATTTTTAAGAACGTATTTTTAGGGGGTGTTTTCTCAGGATATCTTGTCACGCTGCATAGGAAATAAAAAATGAATGTTTGTCTAACCCATTGACTCTGAAGAAGCCCTATAAGGGGTGAAAGTGTTTAGTTCACATGTTTATTTATCTATTTTTATTTGTTTTTATTGCAAATAAAGTGGTATTACTGCTTCACAGCTGAGCAGGTATTTGTTTTTCTTCATTTTATATATATATATATATATATATATATATATATATATATATATATATATATGGAAAGATCCAAATTCCCATTTTGTGGCGACAAACTTCCAAGCATGCCACTTTACAGCAAACAAAAACACCAGCACAACAAAAAGTGGAGTAGAATTATAAAACCAAGTGAACTTTGAATAATCCTACAAAGGCAAGCATGGAAGGAGCCCCAAACGCAAGTTTTAACTACAAGTGCTTTTGTTATTTTTATTTTCAATAGAACTTCATCAGAGTTAAAACCAAGTACATAATCCAAGTTTAATAGAAGTATCAAATGAATCACATGATCATCCATAACCAATGAAATACCTGTCTCTGTTCCTCCTTTTGTACTTAAAATTACTGTTCATTTTAAATCATGTTCAAGAAATATAACCAAGTACTAACCAATTAGAAATGTTACTCTCTATCTGAAATAGTATAGTGTTGCTGACAAAACTTCTAATATAATTTTTCTAAAATGAAAGCATATTTCTGTAAATAAAAAATCATGGCTGCTAGGAGCAACAGTATTTAGCTTTGAAAGCCTTTGTGCCATCAGAAAACATTTAATGTTTACTGTTTTATTAAGACCAGGAAACTTATCTACCCATAGTCTTATCTGCCACCAGGATTCACAGCATTGAAGTAGGACATTGCAATTACCTACAGATTCTTCAATACTGAGAGCATCTACTACAAAAAATGGAATTTTTTGAAATGAATGCACATTAGTGAGTGTTTGGCTAAAGAATTACTAGTGTCTTTTTTCTTTATATCCAAATTGTGTTCATAAATTCTTCTCAACAGCTTTCTCACAGTTTTTCCAACATAGAACCCTGAGCAGGAATCACAAAATGCCAAGTAAACAATTCCTTTTGAATCACAGTTATATCTGTTTCTTACCCAAAGATTTAAATTCAGCGCCTTGATGTGAAACATTAGAAGTGTTGCTAATAAATCAGCACTGCTTGCACCTGTCACATTTATAAGTACCACATTTGCAATCTTCATTAAGAGATAATAATGAGCTGGGTAGCAAAATACTGCACTCATCTACAAATCAAGTGTCAAACACCACTTTATGCCCCAGAAGTTGAAACATTGATTTAAATAGCATAGATTAACATATAAGTTAATGTTTTTCAGTGCAAGGTATAAAACTAAGGAGAACAATGGACATGATTGTCAGAGTTCACTTATCAAGGTGAAGGATACAGAGCCCCATCCACTTGTAATAACCTAAGCAAGATGCTGATTACATAAGAATAAGCAAAGTGTAATACATGTCATGACAATCCCAAAACTGGAGAGGGTAAAGTACTACAAGTCCCATATAAGGGAAACAAACATGTTATTGAATTTAGTAACAGAATGCCTACAAGGGAACTATATCTACTACTTAAATGTTGTATGTTGTAGAATAGTCAAAGTAAATCTACACTCCCTTCTTTTTGTTTAATGAAACCTTGTTAGGTCTGTACAACCAAAATAGAAATGACCTCCTAACCTATCTCTTAAAATACTAGCTAAAATGTTTGTCTCTAATGGCAAAAGTGAGCTAGGCCTATAATTCCCTGGGTGGCTGGTATGCCTTCATTCTTTCAGGAAGAACTCGGGTCTAGCCATGATGATTAAGACATAAATCCCCTCTTTATCACATCCCTCAAAAAGGCTAGTAACCACTGATTTTTAAAGCTTTAAAGAGGTGAATATGGATCACATTGGTAAACTGAAATATATAGTAAGGAAATGGAAAGGTCCATGGGGAAGGAAAGTAAAACTTGTGGAGCAACAACTCTATAAGCATAATAGTACTACTAGGGAAAATCACAGACAAAAATCTGAGAAACACTCTCCAGACGAAACCGAATATGGGCTTAAAGCCTAAAACAGCCTGACACTGAGCTAGTTTTTGACTAGAGTATACTAGAACATAACAAGGGATTACCAGTAGACTTGCTCTTTCTGGATGAAGTCTGTTTGTTATATACCAGACGAAAGCACTAAATCTTTTGTGTAAGTAATAAAGAATTCAGTTTTCCATCATCTGGCTGGCTGCATCTTCGTTTTCATCTGTTTGTTGCTTGGTTCCTGGTGGAATTTTGTTCTTTCTGGACTTCACCAAGGCCTTTCATTTGGCCCTACAGAGGCAGTAACCTGAAAAACTGCAGTTGTAAGGGGTAGGAGAGAGATTAAGCAACTGAACTGTTGCATGACTTTGAATATCCTTACTGCTGATGGAAAATGAATACTTATTGAATAATAAACTATGTTTAACTATGCTTATTTCTGCATATATATCTATTGTTTTCACTTAGCTTATACTGTATTTTTTTCTTTCTCATTTATGTTTTTTTTCTCATACTGTTTTGTATTTTGTCTCTCATATTGTTTCTTTCTTTCATATTGTTAATCATATTGTTTAATTGCACTTACTGTGGAGCTTTTCTCCCCAGGCCTCCACTGAAAATGGACCTGTGTCCAGTCAGACCTTCCCAGTAAACAAATGTAAAATAAAAAATAAATAAAAATAAATCACTGACTGACTGGATAAGGAGCTCTGTGGTGAAAGGAACAATGATAAGAATAAAGGGTTCCCTATTATATGATTGAAGACACATTCTTTCGAATGCATCTTGACTGAACTTGAAAGAACAAAACGGCAAAATACCGAAATGGCATATAAGCAAATTCTTTCCCTGGGAAAAAAATCGCTTGGCCACCTTCATTATTTTGCCATTTTTGTCACTGTAGTGCAATCTCGGAGTTGGTATATTTAAGTAGGGGGTGTGGGGGGCACATCCCACTTTATGTAATGTTTTAAAGTTTTTTTCTTTTTTTTTCTTTTTTGGAACAGCGATTTTTTTTTCCCTGGGGAAAAAAATCACTGTTCTAAGTATCCGGGATTGTAAGCCTTCACTTACATAGGGTTGATAAATCAGCATTCACTTTTTTAAGCGTTCGCTGATTTAATATAGACCCGGATAAAATAGGGGGCTCATAGACTACTGGCGGGGGCTGTCTTTGGTCCAGTACTTGTCAATATGTTTGATTTAGACCTCTGTGGAATAACACAGGATACAGGACAATATCAGTTTATTTACTTTTTTAAATATAAGTACAGTGGTTGATGATGGGGTAAAAATTTAAGGAAAGATATGGAAAATTTGATCTAGTGAGCAGAAAGCTGGCAGTTGAGGTTCATTACAGACAATTGCAAAACACTGAACTTGAGACACAATAAAACAAGTATGAAGGATCAGCTGAAGTAAAAGAACTGAAGCTAACAAAACAGGAAGAGATCTGTGTCTGTTGATTACACTTGGACAAGATCACCAGGAGTAGGGGGAGAGGGGGACAAACAGTGGCAACAGATAGAATTTTACATGTATCTTCAGGTGGATAGACTCCATGAGCCAACCACTAATGCTTTCACTCTAGCTGCCCTGACCAAACCACACTTTGAATATTGTGTGCATTATTTTTGGGTCATACAAGAAGGAATCTATATTAATGCCAGCATAAAAGGCCACTGGCCAGGGTGGAAGGGATATGATGAGAGACTAGAGGAGCTGTAGTTCTTCTCATCTGATGCCAAAAGACACGGGGGATCTGATATAGAGAAGGAGCAGGCACAACAGATTGTAAAGATGGGTAACTCTCAGGATCTGGGTAAAAATATTATTTTTGTAGAAGATTCCACAGACTAGTAGTCTTTGAACATCTGACAGAATATATGATCTAAATAAGACATCAGCACAACAAATAAAAACAATGCACATTTGGTAGGAACTATACAAAGTAGCTATAAAAGAAGACAGAAAAATAAGACAATAAAGTAAGGGATATATCAGTATCTCTTCACCTAGTACTGCAAAAAAGCTAATTAATATTGTAAAGTGACAGACCACCAGAATGAATGCAGGTGGAGGAATCCACTGAGACATTGAAAAGGTTTTTACCAGAGTGTGAAGTGGTGAAAGGGAAGGGAGATATAAATGAGTTAGAATGTTAAATTCACTTAAAGATAAGACTACTTTTTTATTTGTATTTGTTAATGAGACATGTTCATTTGAGAAGTCTCACTTTCATTGGAGTATCAGGGAGACTAGTTGTGAAATATATGACAGAGCACACAGATCAGGCAATATAACTAATAACATATATAAATAACATAATGTAGGTAGAAAAACAGGGTACAGCTAAGTATATATGAAGAGAATTACCCATATCAAAAATAGCAAAATAAAGTAATAGGTATGTTTCCAAGGTGATGGTGATAGTGTAATGAGCTAAATCAGAGCTTTTGATGGAGAACAGTTTAAAACACCAAAAACTTGAAAACTGATGTAAATTGTTGACATGAATCAGTAGCTCAAGTGTCTGTGGCATCCAGAATGTCAACCGGCAAGGGAAACAGTAAAGTAAAAGGGAGAGAAGCTGTGAAAACACAGAAGGAGACTGAAAGCAATGCAGTGGAGCAGATGTGGAAAACATAGATTGTAATGGCAGCTAAAGGAGAAAAATCTTGGTGAAACAGCAATTAAATATGAACAAATGAAATAGAAAATGGCTGAACACAAGGAAAGATCACTCAAAGATAACTTGTGATTTATAGTAGTACCAAAATAAACTGAAGGAAATGGTTGTAACTATGTTACGAGAAATGAATCAACACATGGTCTGGACTTTCTATTGTTGATATTAAAATATAAATAATACTTGGAGTAAATATTCTTAATTTAAGACAGATGAAACTGCTGAGACCACTACTGACCAGCAAAAGAAGGAAGTTCCTTCTATTTTGTTGAATAAGAGAACAATCTTAAAGGCTGGGGACACATGAATTTATGTGGGCAATGACTTTTCATTACAAAATCAAACAAATACAAATAAAAAATCATACTCTTCATAAGACTCTGGAGAGAAATGGAACATCATCTTAGGTCATTGCAGCATACATTACTTCAAATCTTTTATCTAACTGGATTAAAATATGTTAAGACCCTTGAAAGGCACAAGATTAATTTTTAAAAGAAAAGAAAATTTGGAGGCAGGAGAAAGCAGCAAGGAAACAAGCAACCTATTAATTACTGTAAAAAACAAACTTTGAATATCTCATGAGAAGGATTTCCTGCAAAGAACTTTCTTTGTTTTGCAGAAGAAAATGATGAATAAAACAAAGGAGATGAAACAGTTTCAAAACATTGTGATATTTCATAAAACAATGCAATGGAAACTTTTAGTGAGGATAGCACTTAAAACAGGTAAATGTTGAAATAGAAAAGGATGTGATACAATACAAATGTGAGCTGTATGCTGAATGATACTTTAAAACCATTGAAATCAGTAAGTATGTAGCAGAAAGGAAATAACTATTTGACTAATATAAATATAATGATATGGGTTATAACTCAAATTTACCTAAAATAAAAGTCTATCTCAAATTAAAGGGGGGAGCTGTACTGCATGCTGTCTGATTGTCTGATGGCAGTGCTTGTTTTTACACTGCAAACTGCATTAAATCACTTTTAATAAAGGTACTATGACAGTGGGGAAGGATGGGGAAAATGCAAATGAATGAATCAAGAAATTAAATATTGTGTGATGGTAGACAATATTATATAAAAACAGTTCTGGTAGTGCATACACTACGTCTAGGAATGCATGCAAAGTTAATGAGATAACTATGTTGCCTGAAAGTTTACCAGAGAGCAAGATTTATAAAAATCTTCTTCTTTCGGCTTTTCCTGGTTAGGGGTCGCCACAGTGGATCACCTTTCCGCTCATGATTGGCAATGGAGTTTTACAGTATTGAGTTGCCACCCGACACCCAACCTTCCATAGAAGGCACACACACACACACACACACACACACACACACACACACACACACACACACACACACACACACACACACACACACACACACTCTCACACCTAGGGCCAATTTAGAGTGTCCAATCCACCTACTGCATGTCTTTGGGATGTGGGAGGAAACCCACGTGACCACAAGGAGGACATGCGGACTCCACACAGAAGGCACCACAGCCGAGGATCGAACTAGAGAACCTCTTGCTGTGAGGTGATAATGCTCACCACTGCCCCACCTTGGCCGCCCAAGATTTATAAAAATAATACCCTTAAAATATTGTCTGAGGAACATTGTTTAAAAGCAAGGAAATATATGTATGGCCAAGGATGTTTAATGAAACACGAACACTGGAAGATATTTTTTAAAAATTTCAAATTAGTAAGTACCAGTGAGAAAATGACTGCTTAATTTCATTTTCTATGCTGTTTGGTTAAAGCCAACTTTATCAGGCTTGATAGTAGGAGATTCACATTTTACAGACTATCCTATCTACAATACTTTATAAAACTTTATTTGAACGCACTTTGTCTTCCTTGACAAGCTACGCTTGGCTGTAAGAAGGTAGAGTCAATGTGTCTCGTTAGTTAAGCTTGACCTTATAAAACTTGGAACAACTTTTGAAATATCTAATGAAAGTTATAATGGGTGTGTTATTAAATGGGCATTGGCTAGAGGAATGTACAATTTATAGAAATGAATACATAAAATAAAAGAATCCATAGAGCTTGGCTATCTAGTGACACAAGGATAGCGGGACAGCTTCAGAAATAAAATACTGCAGTTAAGTGAAATAAACAGATCAGTGGCTTACAATAGGTGTTCTTCAGCCCAAATAAGTAAATCTGAGTTTGAGTCTGATTAGAGAGGAATAAAAAAGCTTTACACTGCTGTTCATACTGAGTGTCAACTGTACTGCCTTGAGAAAATATGTATATAGTTAGAATTTATTTATTCATTTATTTATCTATTTATTTGGCGTTTGTTTACCAGGAAAGTCTGACTGGGTCTATAAGAACCCATTTTCAGTGGAGGCCCAGGGAGAAAAGCTCCAGTTACATACAGACATGTGCCAGCTTTATACAGGTTAAATTAAAATAGCATGACTTGAAGTAACATACAGAGATGCACAAATAAGACTTTAAACGGTTAGCAACAAATTATCTGAGTTACAGGTAAGCAGGTACATTGACATGAGGCAGATGGTAGCTGTACAAGAAACTGATATAGATATGCAAGTAAATGATGCAGAGTAATTGGAGTATGGATAAATAGAGACAGTACAGATAGATAGAGAAGATTAGCCTGGATGAGAGCAAGGGCACAGCCAGGAGTTGAACATCTGTTGTTTCAGTGCAGTTTTAAAGGCAGGTAGGTTAGTAGTAGTTCTTACAGGAAGAGGAAGAGAGTTCCATGCTTAGTAGTGGGACTACAGACTTTGGACAGCTGATTTAGAGGCTTTGTATATAGAGAAAAGCTTTTTTATCTGCTGACCTAAGAGTTCTGTGAGGATTGTAAGGTGTAATGATGTTTTTAGCACTGGGCAGGCTAGGGTTTTGTAGGCCATGTTATAGAGTGCTAGAATTTGGTTATATAGTAGATAGTTGGGTAATTCTAGCCAGTTTAGTTTTTTTAGTGACCAAAAGTGATGGGTTCTATTTTTTGATCTGGTGGCAAACTTGGCCTCTTTATTATAGTACTGTTCCATTGTGGATCTAGAGGTGATTTGTAAACTGGTAAGAACTGGAGCGCCATAAAGCAGGGAGGGTAGAAGGAAAGTTTTGGCAAGGGTAGTTTTGGAAGAAGGGGTTATTATGTGTTTGTTTCTGTATAATGTGCCAAGTTTCTGGTGGGTTTTCTTTATGTTCTGTTGAATACGAAGATCAGACTGAACATGATTGTCTATGACTACACCCAGTAACTTGGTATGGTGGACAATTTCAATGGTAGTGTTATCAGTGGAGAGAATTATGAAGTTATTTAGATTAGCAGAACAGTTCTTTGGCTGAAAAAGAAGCAATTTACTTTTCTTGGGTTGAGGAATAGCTGGCAGTTGGTAAGCCAGGATTCAACAGCAAAGAAACTTTGTTGAGTATCAGAGAGAAGCTGGGGCAGTCTGTGACAGGTACAGATTATTGTGGAATCATCTGCATATTGGATTAATGTTCCACTAGTAGATGCTGTACAAAGGTCATTAGTAAATATATTAAAAAGTAGGGGTCCTAGGATGGATCCCTGTGGGACTCCAGTGGCATTTGTTAGAAAGGGGGAGCTTGCATTTGACTATTTTACAGATTGTTTTCAATTGTGTAAAAAGTGTGGAACACAGATTGTTTTCGATTGTGTAAATAAGTGTGGAACCAATTCATGTGGGAAGGGCAATTCCTAGGTTAGAGAATTTGTGCAAAAGTAAGGAGTGAGAGACAGTATCAAATGCCTTTGAGAGGTCAAGGAATAGTGCTGACACATAGCAACCTGTCTGTAGCTCTGTTTACAAGGTCAGTGAAGGTTAGGAGGGCTGTAGTTGTGCTGTGGCTGGGACAAAAACCATGTTGTGTTCTTGTAAGGAGTTTGTTATGCTGTAGACAATTCGTGAGTTGAAGATAAATACATTTTCCAGTATTTTTGAGTTAGGGAAAGTATTCCTATGGGTCGAAAGTTTGTAAATTCTGTAGTTACCTCCTTTGTGAATGGGATGATATGGAGCATTTCCCAGATACTAGGTACTTTGGACTCAGAGATAGATTGATTGATTAGGATGCGGACTGTATGCTATGGAGTCAGCTGCTATTTTTAGGTATGTAGGTGGGAGGTTGTCAGCCGAGGTAGAGTAGGGTTTGAGTTTGCACAGAAATCTTTTTATGAGGCTTGTAGGTATTGTTTGAAGAGTGAAAGTGGGATGGTACTTGGAAGGTGGTCATGTGCAATGGGAGTAAGAAGGGGGTGAGAAGAGTCCGGGTCAGGTGAAAGGGGAGTATTAGGGGTAAATAAATAGGAAGAGTTGCAGGAATTTGAGGTTTTAATGATTAGATCAGTGATGGAGTGGATGTTAAAGTCTTCAGCAATTTGAGTGGGAGGAGCATTAATGTAACCTTGGATTCCTTTTTTGCTATGGGGTGGAGTAAAGTTGTGATGGTGGACCAGATGTTTTTGGATTGGCTTTGTGCTTCTGCTGTAGCTAACTATAGTATAGCTGTTTGTCTTTGTTACCTCATTTTCTAGCCAGGTTAAGAAGCTGAAGCTGCTTAAAAGTAATTTGATCATGTTCTCTATTACTTTGTTTCCATAGAGCTCAGGCTGCATCGCTCTTTTTCATTGGGTTTTTACATTCCTTAGTTAGCCAGGGCATGTGATTGGTTTTTGTTCTGTGGGTTCAAACTGGAGCTAGGGTACCTAGTAGATTAAGGAAGGAGTTATTAAAGTAGTGTCCTGCTTCATCTAGTAGTAGTACCTTTAGTGGAGTCCAGTTTATTTTGCATAGTAGGTCATTGAACCTGTCATTAGAGAAGTTAGAGAGATTATGAAAAGATTTTAGGGTGTGAGATTTTGGAGGATGGCTGTTAACTTGAGAAGCGAAGGGAGGTAGATGGTCACTAAGGGTGTTTGGATATGTACCAGCTGTAGTAAATTTAGGAGGGTGTCATACCAGGATCCAGACAAGGTGGAATGTTGAATGAATAGTTTGTTGCACCTAGTAGGGCTGGAGAATAGTTGAGAAAAGCCATACAGGTTGATCCTGCTAGTGGGCACTTGGGAAGTGATAGTTTGCCAGTCTATACTGGTGTCTCCTAAACTGATGGTTTTGTGTTGAAATGTTTGGGAGGTCCAAGAACGTATGCCTTCTAGAATAAGGGTGTTATTACCTGGGTGGATGTTAGAGAGCAATTAAGCAGATTCTCTTTGAATTGTTAAGGTTTATGAAGGATATCAGCAATTCTGCTGAGGAAAAAGCAGGGGTATAATTTATGCATGGTGTGATGTTAAGGTTATTAGTATAGAGTAAAGTTAAGCCTCCACCTTTCCTTTGGGTTCTATCTGACCTGAGCAAGTTATAATTGGGAGGAAGGAATTCAGAGTCTGGTATGTTAGGCTTTAGCCAGGTTTCAGTGACTTGCTTATTTGTTTGCTTTTGAGGGAATTGTGTATTCTAATAACACATCATGTTCAGTGAGACGAAATTACACAAATGTATAAAAAGTAACACAAAAATTGATAGAAGCAGACTATGAAAGATCAGTTTGTGACACAAAAGTAAAGGATGTAAGTTAAGTAGAATAAAATGTAGACTTTACTGTCGTACAATTGAAAAATTATTAATTTGGAGTGTTAATGAGTTGGTAGACAGGAAAAAAAACAGGACAAGTTGCTGACTTATACTTACAATAGTAATACATAGACAGTAATATTATAGGAAATGCCTGAATCATAAAAAAAATGAACGTTTTGTAAAGAAAAGTGGGAAGGGGATTTTTTTTTCTGGCACAAAAATGGATAGTGAAAGAATATTTGTTACGTCCAGGTGGACACTTGGCCCAACCATTGTTACCAGCAGTTCAACCTGCCACTTAACCAAGTACATCACTCTGTACTGAATCAAATTATCACAGAAGGACTCTAGGAAGTATGTACATCTGCTGCTAAACACTTGGCCCAACCATTTTTACCAGCTGTTCATCCTGCTGCTTAACCAAGTAAAGTCTATGTACTGAACCAGCTTATCCCAGAAGGACTCAAGGAAGTATGTACATCTGCTGCTAATTTGTGTATTTTATTGCTTTTTAGGCCCAATTAGGTGTTCAGTGTGCTCCCCTGCCTGAATAGCCAGCAGCCAAGCCCTTACTCTACTGTATCTCTGCACTCCCTCTACATCCAGATCCCAGATTTACATTAGCTCCTATCTCCCCTCAGCCTATCCAGTCCAGGGTCTGCCCAGGTGGGTTATAACCTGCATTTCTCCATTTGTCCACTAGATGGCAGTCTCTTACCACTAATCCTGACTACTTCTCTCACTACTGATTCTCTCTGTAAACTATAAATTGCCCGGTTTATTCTGTCTCACATATTTTACCACCTCTGTCCTTCTGACTATATGTTTCCCTACTCACCTCTCATCAACTACACAATCTGCTGATTGTTCCTGCTCTTCTCCTACTCTCATAGGTCCTGCTGTTCCTGCTATTACATTGTGCTCCTTTGCTTTTTTGCTCTCCACCCACCCCATCCCTTTTATAAACTAATCTGCATTTACTGTATTGTATCTCCTCCATCTCTCTCCTCCCCATTTCATCTTATATTCTAGCCTGCACATTTACTACTCTCCTCTGCCTAGCCCCACTTGGATTCTTTCCTGATTCTCTGAACCCTTCCATCTACTGAGATTTCTGCTAATCTCGCTACTCCCCTTAGCCACTGATTGACAGCTGTTCCGGTTCCTACCTGCTTCCCCCTATTCCCTGCTCCTCCCCCTCTCCCCAACTACCTCCCAAACTTTTAAAAACTCTCCCAACCTTTGGGCGCCATTTTTAAACCCTGCTCACGTTCGGCTGCTGTGCGTTCTTGGCGGAGCGTCTACTCCTTTAGTAAGTACAATGTTTGTTCCTACCTGCTTTTAACTGTTGTCTACTGCTAGATATCCTTGCATACCGAATGATATGTAAGTAATCCAACATGACTGCCTTCTGACTTCTGTACGTTTATTGTAATGTGTTGCTTACAGAAATAGTAATCCTTATTAACTTGGATTCTGCCTTTTGTTGCACAAGTGTTAATTGGATCGCCTCGTATCTATGCATATACAAACTAGCGGTTTGCTTTACTATGTTATACTAACATAATCAGTTGTGTAAGGTTATTATCTCTTTCATAGCCTCATTCTGTTGTTAGACGCTGTCGGGTTTGAGGGTTTACTTTTACTCTCCAAATGCTAGCTCTTGCATGTGCCGTGTTATATAGAATGTGTTGCTTATTGTAACAGGAATCCTTATTTAATTTGTATTCTGTCTTTTGTCCGCATGAGCGTTGCTTATTGAAACAGTAATTCGTATAACTGGCATTCTGCCTTTTGTCTGCACAAGCGTTAATTGGAACGCCTCGTATCTATGTAGCATACACAACCCAGTTGTTTGGCTGCACTATTTTGTTATACTAACACAGAATCAGCTGTGTAAGACTGTCCCTTGCTTAGCCTTTAGCTGTTGTTAAACGCTATCGGGTTTAAAGGGTTTACTTTCACTCTGCATATGCTAGCTCTCGCACATGCCTTACTAAGTGCGTTGTATTGCATTTTACCACGCCGACTAGTTTAATTGTGCCTATAGGAAGCGCTCAGTTCTCCATTTTGTCCCTCTGTAAGTTTGCAATCCAGAGGCTAGTAATAGAATTATTGTATCTATTACTTTCCTAGCACTATACTTATGTATCTTTAGTTAACTGTAAAGAAGGCCATATCTGTCCTATCTTCTCCAGACATTGCTTGGATGGTATAACCTTCTGGCCTATAGGTTTTGTCTTCAAACCGTGTGATACTGTGACTTGTACTATTGTTAGTTGCATTATATATTTTGGACTATAGGTTTTGTCTTCAAACCATGTGATACTGTGATTTTTACTATTGCTAGTTGCATTATATACTTTGATACTGTAAACTTTGACTATTCAAGTTATGTTTTTGTATCACTAATCTACAATTCCTCTCTCAACTTTTTTCTCCTGCTCTTCAGCTGCCCTGTCCCATCCTGAACTACCCACTTTGTTACGTCCAGGTGGACACTTGGCCCAACCATTGTTACCAGCAGTTCAACCTGCCACTTAACCAAGTACATCACTCTGTACTGAATCAAATTATCACAGAAGGACTCTAGGAAGTATGTACATCTGCTGCTAAACACTTGGCCCAACCATTTTTACCAGCTGTTCATCCTGCTGCTTAACCAAGTAAAGTCTATGTACTGAACCAGCTTATCCCAGAAGGACTCAAGGAAGTATGTACATCTGCTGCTAATTTGTGTATTTTATTGCTTTTTAGGCCCAATTAGGTGTTCAGTGTGCTCCCCTGCCTGAATAGCCAGCAGCCAAGCCCTTACTCTACTGTATCTCTGCACTCCCTCTACATCCAGATCCCAGATTTACATTAGCTCCTATCTCCCCTCAGCCTATCCAGTCCAGGGTCTGCCCAGGTGGGTTATAACCTGCATTTCTCCATTTGTCCACTAGATGGCAGTCTCTTACCACTAATCCTGACTACTTCTCTCACTACTGATTCTCTCTGTAAACTATAAATTGCCCGGTTTATTCTGTCTCACATATTTTACCACCTCTGTCCTTCTGACTATATGTTTCCCTACTCACCTCTCATCAACTACACAATCTGCTGATTGTTCCTGCTCTTCTCCTACTCTCCTTGTTTCTACCCGCTCCGTTAAGCCCTCTTGGCTCACTCCGCTCCCTCCCTACCCCCAATTCCCACCCACCCCAGGGTCCTACCTTTATACTTCCCTAGACACACCCCAACTAAACAGCAACCTATAACCTCTCTCCTACATATCCACCAATTAATTCCTCACTCCTTCAACCACACCCTCTCTTGAAACCACCCTCCTATTCCTGCAAACCTATAATCTCTAACCTCATACTCTATAAAAACATGCCCTTAACCCTTAAATATCTCTTTCCTCTTCTTCTCCTAAACATCCTACTTTACTACTACACCCTTACCTCCTATGAAAATCTCAAACTTTACCAAACTCCTACTTTAACCAAACATACTACAACTACACTTCCCCTACCCAAACAATCACATATTAATATACTAGCTACCTGTCCTTACCTCCCCCCTCTCTACCATAAAGCCCACCACTACCAACTCACAACCTCCAAAAGACTCATTCTAATACCAGTCAAATATACAAAACCCCTGCAACCACCCCAAACTCTTTTACTTATATATGGAGATATCCACCCCAACCCTGGCCCCAATACCCTCCAAAATCAAAGCCCTCTAAAACAAACTACCAATTATTCTAACCCACCCTTTTCCTCTGACTCCCTCTCTATTGCTCATCTTAATATTCGTAGCATTAACAACAAAGTCACTCAACTCCATGCCTTAATTGATTTTTATGCCTTTGATATCATCTGTCTCACAGAAACCTGGCTTAAACCTAGTACCAAAGACAATGAGTTCACCCCCCCAGGCTATAGTACCTTAAGACAAGACCGTCCTAATAAAAAAGGTGGAGGAGTGGCCCTCCTGTTCAAATCCCAACTTCAGGTGGCTTTAATTAACTCCTTCCCCCCCACACCAGGAAATGCTGAAATTCTTTCCACTAAACTCCAAATTAACAAAACCAAAGCTATAAACATAATATGTTCCTACATCCCCCCAGGCAAGAACATCCACACCCTGGAAAATATCCTAAGCTGGATTTCTAGCACCTTCCCCCAGGAAACCATAATCCTAGGTGATTTTAATATCGACTGGAACTCCTGCATATCTCCCAAACCCACCACACACCTTAACCTCTTTAACTTTCATCAAACCATTAACTCCCCTACGAGAATACATAAATCCACCCACAAACAAACGATCCTAGACTGGATACTGACCAACAACAATCCCCTCTCCTATAAAACAGGTATACTCCTGACAATATTAGTGACCACCTCCTTACCTTTATCACCAAACAAAATGCAACATTCCTAAACAAACTACTTATCGAACTAAATACAACAAAACAGCATTCAATCTAACATCCTTTCAAACTGAACTCAAAGAATATAACTGGTCAACTCTAAAATACCTCCCAATAGATGAAGCAGTAACGCATTTCAACAACACCTTCTTACAAATTCTAAACCAACATGCCCCATCCCGGTTAGTCAGAATCAGATCCAAAGCAGCTCCTTGGCTCTCTGTTATAACTAAACAAACTATGAGAGCGAGAAATAAATCATGGTCAAAATGGAGATCCACTAAAAGCCCTACTGACCATCAAACCTTCAAACATCTAAGAAACAAAACAAAGAAACTTGTCATCCTAGACAAAAAACTACAACTTTCAATACCAACAAAACCAAAACCAAAACCCAAAAAATTCTGGTCAGGAATTAATAAACTACTCCACCCAGGCAACACCAAAACACCTACCCCAGCTAGCTTAGCACAAAAACAACCTAACATCATAGCCAATACCTTTAACAATTTCTTCTCTCAAACTGTAAACTCACTTGCAAGCACCATGACTCCACCCCCCTCCCTCCAAACTACCCCTATCCCTAATAATACCTATACACTAAAACTTGAAACCGTCTCAACTACCTATATACAGAAACTACTTTCTAAACTAAAACCCTGCACCCCTCAGCTGACAAACTTCCAGCTGAATACCTTCAATTAGCTGCAAAAGAAATAGCCTACCCAGTATCCATCTTAATAAACAGAACCATAACAGAATCCAAAATTCCATCCTGCTGGAAAATCTCCCACATTATTCCACTCCATAAAGGTGGAAACTCTAATGAACTATCCAATTTTAGACCTATTGCCCTTCTATCGCCTCTATCCAAAATAATGGAACGCTGTATTCACCATCAACTACTAAACTATCTCTTAAATAACAACCTGCTTGTAGACTCTCAACATGGTTTTAGACCCTACCACAGCACTACTACTGCCCTTCTCTCCTTCTCTGACACCATAAATAAAAATCGAAATAGAAACCTATTCTCATCTGCACTATTTCTGGACCTCTCAAAAGCATTTGATATGGTCAACCATCAACTTCTCCTTGATACCTTAAAATCTCTATCACTGGATTCTCAAGCATTACAGTGGTTCAACTCGTATTTGACTAATAGAAAACAAGCTGTCCTGTGGGACAGCCATCTATCCACTCAACTCCCTGTTACTATTGGTGTCCCACAAGGATCTATCCTAGGCCCCTACTTTTCTCCATTTTCATCAATAATTTGCCCAATTCCCTACCAATATCCACATGCATACAATATGCAGATGATTCCACTCTCATCTGCTCTGCCTCTACCCCAGCAGAACTCCACTCCACTACCCAAGCAGTCTTCACTGCAGCAGAAAATTGGTTTCAACACATCTGTCTCCTCCTTAATCCAAAAAAAACCAAACTACTACTCTTTACCCCTACCTCTAAATCCACCCTATCTCTTTTCTATAACATCCTGTAATGGCACTATCATCAAACCTGACAACTGCACTAAACTCCTAGGCGTCACCATAGATAACCAGTTAAATTTTGACTGTCACATTGATTTAACTATCAAAACTGTCAATAAAAAGATTGGTGCCCTATACAGGCTAAAGCCCTATCTCACTTCAACCTCCCGAGTAGCCCTGGCCCAAACTCACCTTATCTCTACACTAACTTACGCCTCCCCTCCTTTGTCAACTTATCTAAAAGCAATCTTCAGAAACTGAATACTGCCTACCACAGTATAGCCAGATTTGCCACTGGCTCACCTTTCCAAACTCACCACTGTCTTAACTTAAAGAAACTCAACTGGCTTGAACTCCCGAACCTTATACTCCTACAACAACTAATCATCACTTTCAAAATTCTTCATTACCCTCCAATATACCCATACTAAATAAGCTCATCACACCTTATAAAAATCTCAAGACACTCAGATCAGCCAACAAGCTACTAGTTACTACCTTGAAATCTCATAACAAATCAGGTGATTCCCTATTTGCAAACACTATCGGTTCTTACTGGAATAAACTTCCCATTGAACTGACCTCCCTAACATCTTGTCACCTTTTCAAAAACAGATAAAAACCACCTACTAATTCACTGGCTATGCCCTGCTCCAATCCTGACTGAGCATAGTACTGTTCATTACTATATACAGTCTGCTACTTGCACTTCTTTCCACTCCCTTTCTTACCTAGACTAACATCCTCAGCCCCTTCACTTGACCTTCACTCTTTTCTCCTATCTTATTGCCTACTTCACCGTATAGCCATCCTCTCTCTATTTTCTTTCCAGCCATACCTAGACCATCTTTATCCTACTACCATAGCATGTCATCTCTATCCTGCTTCCTCACTCTCCTTTTCAACTTGACTTTCATAACATTTATCTATGTTAAAATACTTTTACCCTACGTAACCATATTTTATCCACAATTTCTATCTATCTTTTCTACCCTTTTTCCCATAGCTTTACTACCTATATACCTGTTTACCTTCTAACTTGCTTTTTTAATACTTGTTACCATCAGTTTCTTTCCCTCTGCTAACTACCTAATCTGTCTTCTAGCCTACTGACCGATGATTAAATTACTTAGCTTGACTACAGATATCCTTAACTCAACTTTATATTTTTGTGCCTGAGCTTAACTCCTCAGCCACATAATGTGAACTCTATTTGTTGCCTACTTAAATTAGTCCAGGCAAACTGTATTTTGTCTCTGTACATTTTTGTTTTTTGTTTTTAAAAAATTGATATATTTAGTAAAGTATTCCTCATGTATTGTCTTAGTCTGATAGTGGAGCTTTTCTCCTCGGGCCTCTGCTGAAAATGGACATGTATCCAGCCAGACTAGCCCGGTTAACAAATGTAAAATAAAATAAATATAAATAAAAATAATAAAATATTAGTTATAATGGGTTAGGAATAAAGAAGGAATACAGACCAAGGACACGTAGTGACGATTTATCACTGTGAGAGGATTTTGGAAGCTGTAAGAATTACACTGGCTGCACTATATACTTCAACAAAAGCAGTGACACAAGATATAAAGAATGTCATGGGAAAGGTTATAGCCTTTCATTAAGGATGCATGGAAGTAGCTGCAGATTAGAACACCGTAGGAAATAAAGACGATGTCTCTGGACTGCAGACACTTAGAGAAATGCATGCATGTATTTGGGCTTATTGATGTAAAGAAAGTAAGACACAATGATGTGTAATATACATATTTTCAGTGGAATATGGTACTTGGGCAAGATTATACAGATGTTACATACATAAAGAATACTGTATCATGTTCCAGTCCATGAATATATCCAGTGATAGTGTCAGACTATGGCATTATAAAAATGAAGTTTTGTCAGCTAGTAAAACTCTATTGTGATAAACATTAGCATTACCAGTATTTCTTCTGAAATGGAAGCCATTTCATGATTGGATAACTCAAACTACTACTGCAATGTTGTTCGATCTTGTTAAAGTCATAAATAAATAACATTAATAATTTACCTTATATGCCTTTAGTCAGGAGCAACACTTCAGGATGTGCAAACCACCGACATTTTATTCTTACAGCGCTGGGAGTTATTCTTCATAATTTTTGATGAAGCATTCTCACTTTACATACAAAAACTGTAATGTTATACATTTTCTTATCAAACTGCTCATGCAGTTTCATGACGTTATAATGACTATGCCCTATAGAAAACTTTGCAAATGTCCTCATCCCTCGTGATTTTCGCCTTAGACTTCACGTGAACACCTTCCTATACATGATTCACCTGCTTCCAAAGGGTTTTGTTTCTGACCTTGGCTGTTTCAAACCTGCTTTAGCAACAATGCACTCTTAGCCTGGAGGAGTCAGGCTAACAAATTCCTTTTTGTATAGCTACATGCCTCACTTCATGCAACACGTACTATTCTCTCTTATTACATACTAAAAGAATGCAGTAAAAAAAACAACAATACTATGGGCTTATGAAGCTGTATTTTTCCCAGCCCTGCATACAAATTATATTTGCTTTTTAACATTCATATTATAGGATCATTAATAAACTGAAATTAATATACATTTTAATAAGCTGGTCTTGTCCCATAACAGTTTTCTCCCTCTGACGCTATCAGTGTCATACCATATAATTATATTTTTATTTTTATTAACTTGATAAAATATGCCTCAGCATCATAGTAGTCATCATCATTTTTTGTCAAAATATAACTGTCATTGATTTGTGCATGCAGTGGCATTTCATGTGCAGGTGAGGTTAAACATCTTGTAATCACAGCCTTTAGAATAGAAAATGCTAAAATGATTATAAATATAATAAAAAGTACAATGACAATACCCTGGATTATGCTAGTTCCCAGGTTGCCAAAAATACTGCCCAGCCATCCAAAAAGTGTCCAACTTTTGGATGTGCTGTCCAACTCTTTGGCCCTTTGTTCCATGAAGTTTGCCAGTTTTTCCTGTTCATCATGATAGTCACTAATATATGAACAGCAATGGCTCCCTATGAGGGCACATGACCCCCCTTTTGCAGCAAGCATTATATCAAGTGCCATTTGATTCTGTAACACTAGAGTTCGCATTTCAGTCATTTCTCGATTTGCCATCCTGATGTGAAGTTTTGTTGGCCACCTCTTGCAGAATTTGGGCAAGTATGGTGATTTCAAGCATTGTCCTTTGTACTCCATACCCAGGATTAAAAATTTAAAATAATTGCTCAGTCCAGTGGATTGCTTGCTTATTTCTCAGTCTACCTGCTGGTGTGTGTTTCAAATGTTGAATAGTAGGAGTAATATAGCCTATAAAGCAACATCCAGACCAGTTTGTAGGCACCCAGGGGTAGGCACGATCACCACAGATGTAGTAACGGTCACTTGTCATGCCCATGCCATGCCCCCAGTCATAGCTTTTTAAGTGCAAAGAGTCTAACAAACTTTCATGCCTGGTGTCATTACATTTGCTTTTCCCTACCAGTACAGTCCCATTCCTGGCATAACATGTGTCTCCATGATGTGTGGTTGCAAGTTGAAGAAACACAACCTTTGAAAAATTAGTTACATTACGCCAGGTTAACCTGATGTCATTAAAGTCCTTTTCAAATGACACCTGTGATGTAGGAATGGGAATCATGGGAATCCCTGCCTTGGAATGATAAGGTAAATGCGAACATACCCAACAGTTCATTTTGTTTCGATTTTTGGCATATTGTCGAAGGACCAGCAAGAAACTGTTTTCTCTCGACCAGTTTATAGAAGGGAACAGCAGCAGAAACAAAGCAAAAGTACCTGTTGTCACTGGATTCATCATGGACTGCTACTGAAGTTGACCTTCTCACTGGGCAGATGATTTATCTGTCACACCTCAATCTACCTCTGTTAGCTGCGATGATTCATCTGGGGTCCCCACACGCAGGTCTTCTTGTAATGAGATGAATGGATCCACGTTGGTAGTCCTGCACAGCGAACTGTGGTTACAATGGTGAACAGGACCTGGAAAGGCCCCTTCCACCTCGGGCTCAGGCAGTTTCTCCTCTAAAAAGTTTTAACATGAACCCATTCACCTGTTTGTAGTTGGTGACAGGGTTGGTCAGGAGGCTTTGGTAATGCTGCTCTTACTGTTTGATGATATTGCTGTAAAATTTTGAGGAGTCTCCTACTATAAGGAATCATAGCATCATCTGACAAAGTTAAATCGGCATTTCCCACTGGAGGGGTAGCTGGAAGGGCCATGGGTTGCCCCATTAATATTTCATATGGACTCAATTTCCTGGTTTGATTCAGTGAGGCCCTCATACTCATCAATGCTAAGGGAAGGTCTTCGGGCCACTTTAAGTGGGTTTCATCACAAATCTTTGAAATTTTATTTTTAAGAGTCCTGTTTACCCTTTCCACTAATCCAGATGACTGGGGATGGTTGGGACAGTGAAGACTCAACTTAAAAGCTTTACATAACTCTTTAAACAGATTATTATTAAAATGAGTTCCCTGGTCACTGTTAACAATGCTGGGTATACCGAATCTCGGTATATAATCAGATAATTTTTTAATAACTGTGACTACATCAGCTTTGTGACATGGGTAAGTTTCCACCCATGCTGAAAACATACACACTACCACAAAAATAAATAGTAAATTATTATTCTTAGGCATTTGGATGTTGGCATGTTTGCTTATGTTATATTCCAAACAAATACTACAATTTTGTACATACTGAAGTATCAAAGAGGAGACATGAGGGGCAAACCAACTTTGGGTAATTTGATTAAATAAAGCTGTCTTACCTGTATAGGCTGGTAGATGATATGTCCTTACTAGGTAAGGTAGTAAAGTGGCAGGCACCACCAGTCGGCCGTCCGGATGTAGCCATATGCCATCAAAGGATTTTCTGCATCCATCCTTGAACCACCTCAGAAATTCTCCCTGTGATGCTTCAGCTTGAAAGGCTGACAATTTTGCAACATCAAACACATAATTACTCTTGTAGTTTGTTGCTGTCAACATACAAAGATGTTTACAACAATTCACTACAGTTTGTTTAGCAGCTTGGTCTGCTAAGTTGTTACCTTTTGTAACAAGATTTATCAGCTTTTGATATGCACAACATTTGATTACAGACAGCTTTTTAGGTAAGAAAAGTGCATCAAACAATGATTTTATGTACCCTGAATTTTTAATTTGATTTCCTGAAGAGGTTAAAAACCCTCTCTCTCTCCAATCTTGCCCAAAGTCATGTACCACCCCGAAAGCATAACAGCTGTATGTAAAAATATTGGCCACATTGTATTGGGCTAACTCACAGGCTTTTTGCAAAGCCACTAGCTCAGCTATTTGAGCAGAGTGAACACCCTCTAATCTTTGTTGCAACAATATTGTTTCCTCAGTGCAGACTGCTATTCCTGAGATCAACTTTCCTGTTTGATCTCTTTCACAGGAGCCATTCACAAACAGATGCATGTCAGCATTGGGTATAGGAGTGTACTTTAAGTCCTTCCCAGGAGAAAGCAGTTAGTTACACACACACAATCATGCTCTTCACCATCCTCAGCAGTAGGCAACACAGATGCAGGATTTAGAACAGGACAGCGGATCAGAGAAATAGATGGATCAGAAAGAAGTGTAAGTTCATATCTAGTTAGACGTGCAGTCGAGAGTGGTTGAGTTTTCATTTTAAGCAAAAGAGATGATACAGAATGAGGGACAGCTACTGCGAGATCATTCCCAATCACCAACGATTGTGCCAGATTAACTAGAATGGAAGCGGCAGCAACTGTCCTTAAACAAGGTGAAAACCTTTTTGCAGTAGAGTCAAGTGCTGTGCTGTAATAAGCTACTGTCCCCATGTTTTTGTGCAAGTAATGCTTGAGCAAATCCATTTCTTTTATGACAAAATAAAATAAAAGGTTTATTATAATCTGGTAACCCTAAAGCTGGGGTGGTAGCTAAAGCTTGCTTCAAGTTCTGAAATTAATTTTCCTCTTCACTATTCCAAAGGAGAGGCTCTGGTGTATCTGCTTTAAAAGATTTGTCAAAGGTTTGGCAATTTCTGAATAGTTAGGGATCCACTGCCTGCAGTATCCTGTCATACCTAAAAAAGACCTAAGCTGTCTCTGAGTAGTCAGACGTGGGGCCTTAGATATTGCATCAATTATAGATGGTAACACTTGCCTGCTACCCTGGGAAATTAAATGACCAAGATAACGTACCTGAGGTGACCACAATTGTAGTTTTTCTCTAGACACTTTGTGTCCCTTTTCTGCAAGGATAGTCAGAAGATGCAAGGTATCCTGCTGACATTGCTGAAAGGAGTTTGCTGCTATTAGCAAATCATCTACATATTGTACCAACACAGACCGACCCGGAAATGTCACATTCCCCAAATCTTTTTTTAGAATTTGAGAAAATAATGAAGGAGATTCAGTATATCATTGGTGCAACTGTGTCCAGGTATATTGCTGTCCCTGATAAGTGAAAGCAAACAGAAACTGACTGTCAGGGTGAATAGGTATAGAAAAGAATGCTGAACATTAATCTGTTACAGAAAAGTAACTAGCTGTGGGTGGTATGCAATTCAGTATTGTTGCTGGATTTGGAACAACAGGAAAAGTAGGTAGTACTGCATTATTTACAGCCCTTAAGTATTGGACAAATCTATAAGTATCCTTTCCTGGCTTTTTCACTGGAAAAATAATAGTATTACAAGGGCTTTTAGCTAGTATTATCCCTTGATGTATTAGAGACTGAATTACAGGTTTGATTCCCTGCTCTACTTCTGGCTTTAGTGTGATTCTGGGGAGAGATTTTGATGGATTTAATTTTATTTTACTGGTTCTGCTGATTTCAGTATGCCTACTTCATTTGCATGCCTACTTCATTTGCATGCTTAGCCCACAAGTTAGCAGGTACCTGCTGTTGTAACTCTCCATCGGTCTGTATGCTTCCAACAGGCTGTTCCTCAGCTTTTGCTAAAAGTGCCAATACTTCCCCCTCTGATTCTGTTGGAACATTTAGATACACCCCTTCTGGGGTACAGTAAATAGTACAACCCAGCTTACATAACACATCTCTTCCTAATATGTTTACTGGTGCAGTAGTACTCAGAAGAAAAGAATGCTTTTCTTCAATTGGACCTAAAGAAATGGGGATGGGTTCTGAAACAGGATATCTAACCATAGTATTTGTTACTCCAACTGCCTTTACTTTCTTTTCTGATACTGGTATTTGATTATCTGAAGTAATTTTTACCACTGACCTAGTAGCTCCAGTGTCCACCAGAAATGGGGTTTTCTTTGAATTTGTTTTCATCTTAGCATAGGGCCCATTTTGATCTATTGGCAGTAGAGGATTAAGATTCACTTCTGTATTATTTTTTTGACCTAGTCAGTATGGAGCTTCTTGACTCCTTCCAGTTTGAGGAGGTGGTGGAGGAAAAACTGCATTATTATAATTTGATTGCCACTCAGTCCAAGTATCTTGGGCTCTCTGCATCTGCCTGTGTGGGCACTCCCCTCTCCAATGTCCTGCGTCTCCACAGTTAAAGCAAGATGTATTAGATGAAGCTGGAGGGGCACTGCCAGCTCATTGTTGCCAACCAGCTGCACCTTGTTCCCCTCGACCAGCACTTTTCCTAACTCCTCAATTCCTCTACCCCTTCCCCTGCTTCTACCTTGACCCCTTGGGATTTCCAGCTGCCTGATTTGTAAACTTCATAGGTTCATAGATAGGTACTAGGCTATTGGCCCTAGGGCCTATATAAGCCTAACCTAACGGTACCCTGGCTTTTGCCACCCAAGAAAATTATTCTCCTGTGCCCCTGTCAAGCAAAGCCACAGAAGTGATCCCTGGGGTGAATTTCCTATCTCCCAACCAATCATCAAGATTTTTTTTGAAGAGTGCTAATGAGGAGCTTTGTTTGATATAGATAGGTAGTTTGTTCCAGAGTATGGGAAGTCTCTGGGACAGGAATCTATCCCTCCAGCATGTTCTGTTTATTGTGCTGACAAGGTTTAGGTCCCTAGAGCGTGTAGCTCAGAGGAATTGGGATTTCTTTAAGTGGAGCATGTCCAACAGCTCTGGGTTTGACATAGTTTTGTATGTTAGGCAGAGATCGCATTTGAGTAGGCGATATGCAACAGAGTAAAGCTGGAGTTTTTTGAGACGGTCTGCGTAGGGCATTTGTTTGAGGCCAGTAATCCTCTTTGTGAGGTATTTCTGTGGCCTTTCCAGTTGTTGTAGGTGTCTTGTGAGGTACATACCAAAAGGGGCATTGTACTCTATAATTGGTTTAATGAGTGATGAGTAGAGGGGAACAATTACCTCTTTTTTCCAGGATGAGAAACCTTTTGTGATGAGGTGTGCCACATAGAAGGATTTCCTGACTACTTTGGTGATGTGATTATCAAAGGAGAGACTACTATCCACCTGTGTCCCAAGGTCTCTTATCACACTTTCGGTGTTAAGCAGACTTCTGTCTATGTGGTACTTCATGGGTACAGAGTTTTTACTAGAAGGGATGACAATGCTTGAGGCCATGGCTTTGACAGCTTATCCTCGGTATCTTTCCTTCATTTTTCCTGATACTCTTTAAAGTTATTTGCAACACTTAATAAAGACTCTAAAGTCCTTCCCTTGCCAGTCTATGAGCACCTGCTTTATTTGATTTTGTACAGGGGCTTGCAGACCCTGCACAAAGGCTACTGCAATAGCTGGCTTAGCTTGCTCTTCTTGGTCTGGTATTCCTGAATGTCTAGCAAATACTGTTTTAAGGCGACTCAAATAGTCTGCAGGGGCTTCCCCTTTATTTTGTTGACATGCCTGTATTTTAGACCAGTCAGTCCTAACTTGACACACATCTGTAATGTTGTTTAACAATGCTGTTCATTTATCTATTAATGCATTTCCTATGAGACTGAAATCTGTTTCTTCAGCCTTTTCCAGTAACTGCTTTCTTATTTCATCTGAAGTAACTACCCTCAGCAGTTGATTTAAATCTGTCAAAGTAGGATTGTAACATTCCATTATAGATTTTAATTCTTCTTTGAATTTTAATGGATCTTCTCTAATATTTGGAAAATTTTTAGACATAGTATGCAAATCAGCAGGGGTCCAAGGACGATGAACAAGTTCCCTATTGTTAGCCCCCAAAATTTCCCTGAGAGGTCCCAAAAGATCCCCTCCAGAGGTCGTAATCACTTCTTGTTGTACTCTGTGATGTGAGCATGTATGGTAAGATACAAAAAGAACGCCACCTCCCAGTCTAGTAAAGGCTAGGCTCTAGTCGTAAGTCCTGCAAGTTGTTGAAGTAATAAGTCCAGAAGACGTACTAAAAGGAACGCTTTTATTTATGACAAAAAAAGAGCATTTTCGCCGTAGTATCACCACAGCTTCTTCAGAGTAAAACCACTTTTTGAAAAAAACGCCAATTAAATACACACAAGGTGCATGACGTGGTTAGGTGAAATCGTACATTTAAAGAACCACTGTACCAAAACCACGCAATATGCACACACAAGCTGCAGTCATAATACTATTTTCATAATGAAATCATTTAGAAATGCCCTCTGTTAAAAATATATATAAGAAAATATTCGTATAAAAACATGTCACTAAGATAAGCAAGAAATTAAGTAAATATATACAAATATTTATGGTGCCCAAAAAACACCTCGTTGAAAGTCTACAGATTATCTGATAAAAAATTCAGTAACTGGCAAACTAAAGGATTTTATCCTAGGTACCAATTAAGATACCTTAACTAATACAACAGTTTACAAAAAGCCAAACCAAATAAATAAAATAATATATAAATAAATATACTAGTGTTTATACATATATGTGTGAAAAATTATGACGTAATAAAAATAGTCAATTAATTCATAAACCTTAACACATAATGAACAAGGTCTAAAATTAGCAAGTGTTATAGCAATCGACCCTTATTACATTTTTGCCTCAAATAATTCCTCATTCTTAATATACAAGAAATATTACAACTTTCGTTTAATCCTGGAAAACAAAAGGAATTCAAGCGAAGCTGCCATTCCAACTCGCGGACCTCTAGAAGAATATTAGTAGGTCCTCCCCTCAAAGTTTGTGGTACTGAATCAATGGCCATAAAACTAAAACTATGTCCCTCATGTTTTTCACAGTGTTTTGCCAGGGCATTTTCGCATTTTTTCATTCTTATTGCATACAAATGCTCATATACCCTGTCGCGTAATCTACGGTCAGTTTTACCTACATAGTATGCTTTGCAGCAATTACATAATGCCAGGTAAACTATAGACCTAGAAATGCAATTGAGTTTACAATTAATATAATACCTATTACCACCTATCTGGAAAGTGCTACAATTTTTAATGTATTGACAATATTTACAGAGACCACACTGCATACACCCCTTAAGTTTAACATTGTTGTTGGACCTATTGTTACTTTCAAGAATAGATTTCAAGTTACTCCCTCTTTTATATACAAATTTAGGTCTATCACCTAGTTTTTCAAATAGTTCTTCGTTATTAAGGATGAAATTAATAATTTTAATGAGCATGATAATTGTTTAATTAGTTGTGTATTTAAACAATAGGATGTGTGGAAGTGAATGTATTCTGATGAAGTCGTGAGATGAAAGTGTGTATTAAAGAGATTTGTACGCTATTTTTTGGATTCAGCATTTATTGTCGCATCTGAGGTCTCCAGATTCACTTTTGCCTTTGCCATTCGTGACTGATTTATTGGTTCTGTGTTTTTATTTTTTGATTTATTTGTGAATTTTGTGGCGTGGCATGGCGGAAGTTGCAGATGAGTCTTTGCTCAATCTGTCTATACACCCTACACCCCCAGCAATGGGGGATAACGTGAACAACGTTCTTCTAACAACATTAATGGACATACAAGCTTCTTTAAAATTTTTAATCACTAAAAGTAACAGACGCGAGGCAGTTGGTCGTACGTCTAGTCCCGTAGCATCGTTTCATGAGGAGGACACCGTGATTGACCTCGGAAGTCCAACATTGGAAAGCAACGGACGAGGAGCAAAGAGTAAACGTTTGCAGTTTCCAGTCCGTAACACAGCAGGGGTATGCTGTGAACAGCTGTTAGGTGGGAATGATAACCCATTTAACAATTTAAAGGATGTGGCTGACAATGGCAGTTATGGTTCGATAGCATCGCAACGGGAACAACTTTTAAAGCTATTGAAAAGGTACAAATCATTGCAGCTTGAAAATTGCTATTTTTTAAAATGCATTGAGCTGGGTATTGTTCCGAAAGGTTTACGGTTCTTCAAGTGCCCCAATGGGGTTGGCTTGGGGAATCCTATGTTTGAGACTTTGGTGTCGTTTTTCAATCAAGCGGGACTAAACTTTTTAAAATTGTTAAGTGATAATAACAAACAAAAAATGGAGCTAATAAGAACAGAAATTAATGACATTGAGGCTAACGTTAAAAGTAAATTAGCGGTTGAAAGATTTGAATCACTGTTCAAGGCTCTATCGCATGAGGTGAACACACATGCTATAGAGGTTATTAATAGGAAACATTCCAAGTTGGCACGAGATATGACTGCATATAAAAACAAGACTGCATACAATAATTTTGCTCTTAATATTAGGGGTAATAATTTTACTGAGAATAAAATGCATGTAAATGAAAAAGTCAATCAGCGTTCTTTTAGTGAGTTTGTTGCTACTTCTGATGCTGGAGCAAAATTATGCACTGAGAACAAAGAAGTTAGTAATGAAGGAAGAAAAGTTAACATGGTCCTAAATACAGCAAGGACTGATATTCCAGATGATAACAGTCAAAGTAGTAGTAACTGTGATTCTGTTACTAAACAGCAAAGAACACTTACAACTGGGTTATCACCAGCTAATGTCCAACAAGTGAACAGTGTTAAACAAAAGACTATTAATGAAGCTTTAATGACAAAAAGAAATCAATTTAGTAATGGCAATAAGTCAACTGTTTTGACTGGTAGCCGTACTTTTTTGGGGTCGAATTCGTCGGGGGACGAAGCATGATGAGTGATATTGATTGTTTTAATGTTATTAATTTAACTGAACATGTTTTTTCTAATGAAGAATTAAAAGTGTTAAAGTATGGTTTTAATTTTGTTCCCCATTGTAAGGCAAATTACAGTAAAACTGTAATAGATGTAAAAAAGTTTGTTAGAAACCTGAATTTAACATACTTATTGCATGATGTTCCCCAATCTGATAAGGCTTTAGTTAAACCTTCAACTTTTTCACCTAGGTTACATCATACCATTGAAATGTTTGAACAAGTATGTATTGAGGATATTAATAAGTTGTTAAATAGTAAAAGGAATAATTATGATAATTTAAGTAAAGAAGAAAGAAGGGCCCTGGAGCATCTTAAAACTTTAAGAAGTACTATAAGGTTTATGAAAAGTGATAAGGGCTCCAATATAGTTGTTATGGAGCAAAAAGTATATCAGACTAATATGCTAGAAATTTTAAACAATCAGGATGAATATCAGCAAATAAGTTTAATTGACATTTATAAACAATTTAGATTTATTGATTCATATTTATATGATGCACTCATGTCTGGTTATATTAATACAGATCTATATAATTTTTGTTCAGTACAGCAACCTAAAATAGGGGCGATTTTTGGAATCCCAAAAATACATAAAGATTCCAAAAACCCCCCTTTTAGACCTGTGGTGTCGTCCCCCCATTCTATTACCGAAGGTATTTCTTTGGTTATAGATGCCTTATTAGGACCTGCGTTATGTGATACTCCATCTTTTGTAAAAGATTCTTGGCATTTTTTAGAAAAAGTGAAAAATTATGCTAAAAATAAGAATTTTGATCCCAAGAAATGTATTATTTTTACTTTGGATGTAATATCACTGTATACATGTATTCCACATGCTGATGGAATTGAAGCAGTACGTAGTTACTTAGTTGGAAGAAAATTATTTTCTAATGATATCATTTCAACTGTTTGTGGATTCCTAGAAATTGTGTTCGAAAACAACTTCTTTATGTTTAATAACCAGTATTATAGGCAGAAAAGAGGAATTGCCATGAACAATCTGCTGCCCCTTCATTTGCTAATACAATCATGGCATGGTGGGAGTCAGAGGTATTAACAGTGATAAAAGAGGAATTTCATATTGATTTCTATTGTAGATTTATCGACGATTTAATTTTCATAATTGAAGGTGATGTTTCTACGGTTAAAACATTTCTATCAAAAATTAATGAAAATTCAGATTTTTTAAAATTCACATTAGGTGATGTTGGGCTGATGGTGAATTTCCTGGACATTTGTTTGTGGTGGGATCTTAATGAGAATAGGTTTCATAGCAAAATTCATAGGAAACGTACTTTTACTAATGGATATTTACATTACAATAGTAATCATCCTAAACATATAATCAAAAATATCCCGAGAGGCTAATTTATAAGAGCAAGCCGTATGACTAGTAAAAGTGAAGATTTAATTAAGGAATTTCATTTTATAACCTCTTTATTTATAGATAGGGGTTATGATGTTAATGTTTTAATTACCAATGGGAATGAAATTTTTAGTAAACATCAGTCCCAATTCCCAGCCATATTAAATGATTCTGTTAATGAAAATACAATAAAACATTCTAAAACTATGTGTTTAAATACTGAGGTAATGTGTTCATTTGACATCAGTGGGGATATGGACGAGATAACATTGATACTTACAAAAAATTGGAAAATTATTCAGGGCAATCATGACATTACACAAATTTTGGGGAATAAACCTTGTTTTGTCTTTAGGAATTCTAATAATTTTAAGAAAATGTTAGAATATAATAATTATGAATCTAGGAAAGTTATTACTAATAAAAAAGGTATGTTTTGTTGTCAAGACTGTAAAATCTGCCGATTTATTTCGGTAGGTTCTAGTATTTCTTTAGCTAACAGTGAAAGAATACTTGAAGTTCCAGGTTTTGCAAATTGTAATTCATGTGGGGTAGTATATGTAGGCATGTGTACAGCATGCCCCGCCTTTTATATAGGAATGATGACACGTAGCTTAGGCACCCGTATCAAAGAACATTTATATAGCATAAAATGTAAGGATGACAAGAATGCTTTATATAAGCATTCTATAGTGTGTCCTAGTTTTAAGAAATTTGTATTTTCTGTTTTAGAAATATGTGAACCTGACAATAGAGCTGGTGATTTTAAAAATTATTTGGAACAGAGGGAAACAATATGGCAAGTAAGGTTAAATTCTGATAAGTTTCCTGGTTTAAATGAAGCAATTAATGTTAGATGTTTTCTAAAATATAGGAAATTAGGAATAAACAAGAAATGTGATGTGTTCCATTTATTTGGTAGTTAGGCACTGTTGTTTTAACAAATTTGTTTTTAAATTAATAATTTTAATGAGCATGATAATTGTTTAATTAGTTGTGTATTTAAACAATAGGATGTGTGGAAGTGAATGTATTCTGATGAAGTCGTGAGATGAAAGCGTGTATTAAAGAGATTTGTACGCTATTTTTTGGATTCAGCATTTATTGTCGCATCTGAGGTCTCCAGATTCACTTTTGCCTTTGCCATTCGTGACTGATTTATTGGTTCTGTGTTTTTATTTTTTGATTTATTAAGGATGAAATGCCAATTTTTCATTAAGATCAATTGAATGTCCGGGGAATTACTACTGAAGGTAGAAATAAAGCTAATTTTAAGGGGGTCAGCTCTCTTAAGGTCACTGCTGCTGTTAATATTCTCTGGTATAATGACCAACTCCCCCATTTCAGTGGCTGTTGTAGAAACATCCACTTCAATAGTTCTCTTTTTAAGAAGAGGGACATACAAACCATTCGATCGTTTGTTGTCAACTTCACTCAGAAGTTCTAAAAACAGATCTAATGGGTAGTCTCTACTTGTAAACATACTTTCAAGATTGTTGCATTCATTATAAAAAGCTGTGTCCCTGTTACACATCCTGGCTGCTCTTATAAATTGTTCTTTAATAATAGCTCTTTTCTGTCTAAAAGGATGTGAACTTTTGAAATGTAAAAGGGAATTACAGTATGTTGGTTTTCTATGTATTGTAGAAATATATTCAAAATTAGTAGCATCCTTAGAAAGTTTGACATCTAAGTAATCTATTTCAGTGGTAGAAAAAGTGGATGTAAATTTTAAAAAGGGGGTGGAGTTATTGCAATATTCTACTAGTGCCATAGCTTCAGCTGTGTCCCCGGCAAAAAGAATAAACACATCATCAAGATACCTAGTGTATAACTTGATCTTCTCCATAATGGTGTTCCCAAATAAATACGTCTTTTCCCAGTACGCCATGAACAAATTGGCGACCGTGGCCCCACACAGTGACTCCATTGCTACACCCTGTGTTTGTAAGTACACTTTCTCATTAAACATAAAATATTTAGATGTCAATATGATGTCCAAAAGTTCAGAGACAATATCCATCTCATTTTTTGAAGCACCAAGTTCTCTAAGCATAAGAGAAACCCATTCCACTGCTTCTAGGTGTGGTATGGATGTGTAGAGGTCAACCACGTCAACCGTGAGGAAATATTAGGAGTTGTCAAAGTCAATGTTGTTCATGCTGCTAAGGAAAGACCATGAATCCTTGCATATTTGAGGAATTAGTTTCAAATATTTAGCTAAGATTGTTTCTACTAGTTGTGCACAAGGATAAGTAATAGATAGACAGCCATCAATTAATGCACGTAGTGGTGGATTGTGTAAATCTTTGTGAATTTTCGGAATACCGAAGATCACAGGGTTCTTGGGCATATTAATGTCAATATAGTTAAATGTGTCTAAGTCAATTTTGCCCCCAATGAACATGTCTCTAAAATAACTTCTGATCCTTGTCTTTGAAATATTTATCTCATTAATCGACGATGTAATATAAGCTGGACCAGATAGTATACATTCCATCTTTTCTATGTAGGAGTGGTTATCAAAAATGACCAAACCCCCTCCCTTGTCTGGCTTAATAACTCTGGTTGCTGAGGCACAAAGTTGTTTGAGACATTCCATTTGTTCAACTGAGGTGTTATATTCTACACACTTTTTTAATGACCTATCTTCTTGACATAAACTCCTGATGTCAACCTCACATGTTTTCTCAAAAGATGCTAGCGCTGTGTGTAAAAGAGGGTTAAACGTGCTAGCTAGTTTTAATTTACAATCATACATAATATTAGTGTTATGAAAGAAAATATGCAGGTTGAGTTTCCTCACAAAACATTTTAAGTCTATAATAGTTTTGGGAATGTTACATTTCCTTGTGGGAACAAAAGTGTTCCCATAAGCAAGCAGTTCAATTAAACAAGGGTCCAGTTGCACACTTGAAAAATTATAGATTTTAAAATCTCCTTTCTTGTTAGTCAATAATTTCAAATTATTATTGCAAGTGCCTTCTGTTGTTATTACTTCTAAGTCAGTTAGTGCAGCCATTGGTTCTGAGGTTACAGTAGGACTACTAAAACTACAAGTTATTGGAGGTGTTAATTTCTGGTTTTGTTCCATTTCTTCTGCTGGAACTTGGAATTCCGTGGCCCTAAAAAACGGCCATTATTGGAGTTGTTGTTGTAGTTGTACTGTCTATTGTTCACATACTGAGGGGGCCCATTTTTGTTAATATTGTCCTGTATTCTATTACTCCGTCTCAGACTTAGACCTTCTGCATCATCAAGGGCATGATCAGAATTGTTCACACTCAAAGGGGGATACTGATCCAGTCTCCCATTCATTAAGTCTTTGGCAGTAGTGTTAATTGGGACACTTAGTTTTGTATAGGCTGCGTTGTTAGAATATGCTGCTCTGTCCCTCAGTAGTTTTTTATTCTTAGTTACTTTAGATTTTTCAATAAACAAATCTATGCTCGTAAAAATACGAGCATAGTCAAACCTGTAACGTTCAAAATCTAAGTCATTTCTTAATACTTGTCCAATTTAGACACTTCCTTAGTCAGTTTGTCAATCTGGATGTTGTAGTGCTTTATCAAAACATCAAGGAGCTGTAAACCTTGAGCGTCAAACAATAATGCCAGCTCCTTATTAAAATCAAGGTCAAAAAATAATCCAGTAGGGCAGAAAGAAGATCTCAACCCCTTAGGGATCAAATTTTCAGACTGGCATTGTCTAAAGTATTTAACTTCAAGTTGTAGTCTTTTTAACTTTAAAAGATTAGAGTCAAAGTTTTTTAAATTGTCTACAATAGTAACATTACGAAAACGCTCTTTTTTTGTCATAAATAAAAGCGTTCCTTTTAGTACGTCTTCTGGACTTATTACTTCAACAACTTGCAGGACTTATGACTAGAGCCTAGCCTTTACTAGACTGGGAGGTGGCGTTCTTTTTGTGTTTTAACAGTTTGTCTCTCTGTGGAGTTGAGTCGCATGTATGGTAAGATACAGGAGAGTCAAATACTAATACCCTGATGAGGAAGTAGTAGAAGCTATCTGAGAAAGATAGGAAGAAGAACCCCCCTTGACTGCAGATGCCTGTTCAAAAGATGAAGACTGAACAGGGGAACCAGTCTGAGATGTACCAGTATCACGTGAACTGGGTGTCCAATGGACAGTAGACCAAAAGGTAGGAGTCTGAGAAACAACGGAGTCTTGTACAGGAAGTACCCGTACTGGTGCATATGGGGGTGGGGGTGCAGTAGCTACTGGAGGATTATCATCCTCTTCAGAAGTTTCTGCTTTTTGGCCATCCTCAGTTTGTTCCAAACCTGCTAAGACAGGATAAAGGGATCCCTTTTTATTGGTCTGTACTGCCTTTTTAACCTCTTTTACTTGTTGCAACAATTTCTTATTAACATCCTGCAACCCTCTTAATGCTGACTCCTTTTCCCTTTTAAGTGCTTCACTGGCATGATTGGGACATTAATTGTAAACTTAAAACAGGTTCATGAGCCCACCGCATGATTGGGATGTAGAATGTACAACAAGTTCATGAGACCATAGCATGATTGGGGCATAGACTATTACTGTTAAAACAAATTCATGAGCCTATTGCATGATAGGATATAGAAGTATGCTAAAATAAATTCATGAGCCCAAAAGCACGTTGGGACTTAGCAGTGTGATTGTGTGAAAGTACCCTTAGAGGGTCCGAAAGAGTGGTCAATTCTGGACACAGTACCTATCCACCCATTATCTCGACCACACTGCTGGAGCTATAACTTTTGAGCTTGCGCAGGGAAGAAAGCAAGGGGTTGCTGTGGGAAAAGGCCAATTGAAACCTCTTCTCTGTTGCTGCACAGTGACAGACGTCCTACCCTTCCCTCCCTGTATGGTGTGTGGATTACTACAGTTATTTTCTGTCTTCTGAATTGCTAGAATCTAGGAGTTGTAAGGTAAGCCTAACATTTTTATTATTACTGATTTATAAAATAAGAAAACTGGGAGCAAAAATAAGTAAGCAAGATCAAATCCCTGAAAAGGGAACACCTGCATATTTTATGTATTTTAACTATGGGAAGGAAAGTTGTAAATATATGCATGACTGGTTTCAACTTACTATGAATTGTGCTGGTGGGGTATTTCCATTAAATCGAACTTATTATAAGACTAAATTGCTGACATTGAAAGGAATTTTGGAAGAAAAGAAAAGCAAAGTAAGTGGGGAACAAATGACACATTTTATTCTTGGTACGGTGGGCTCATGAACTTGTTTTAACTTTACAGTCTACATCCCAATCATGCAGTGAGCTCATGAACTTGTTTTAAATTTACAGTATATGTCCCAATCATGCGGGGGGCTTATGAACTTGTTTTAAATTTACAGTATATGTCCCAATCATGCGAGGGGCTCATAAACTTGTTTTAACTTTACAGTCTATGTCCCAATCATGCGGGGGGGCTCATGAACTTGTTTTAACTTTACAGTCTACATCCCAATCATGCAGTGGGCTCATGAACTTGTTTTAACTTTAAAGTCTATGTCCCAATCATGCGGGGGGGCTCACAAACTTGTTTTCACTTTACAGTCTACATCCCAATCATGCAGTGCGCTCATGAACTTGTTTTAACTTTACAGTCTATGTCCCAATCATGCGGGGGGCTCATGAACTTGTTTTAACTTTACAGTCTACATCCCAATCATGCAGTGGGCTCATGAACTTGTTTTAACTTTAAAGTCTATGTCCCAATCATGCAGGGGGGGCTCATGAACTTGTTTTCACTTTACAGTCTACATCCCAATCATGCGCTGGGCTCATGAACTTGTTTTAACTTTACAGTCTACATCCCAATCATGCAGTGGGCTCATGAACTTGTTTTAACTGTACAGTCTATGTCCCAATCATTCGGGGGGGGGTCTCATGAACTTGTTTTAACTTTACAGTCTACGTCCCAATCATGCGCTGGGCTCATGAACTTGTTTTAACTATAAAGTCTATGTCCCAATCATGCAGTGGGCTCATGAACTTGTTTTCACTTTACAGTCTACATCCCAATTATGCAGTGGGCTCATGAACTTGTTTTAACTTTACATTCTATGTCCCAATCATGTGAGGGGTCTCATGAACTTGTTTTAACTTTACAGTCTATGTCCCAATCATGCGGGGGGGCTCATGAACTTGTTTTAACTTTACAGTCTATGTCCCAATCATGTGGGGGGGCTCATGAACTTGTTTTCACTTTACAGTATATGTCCCAATCATGCAGTGGGCTCATGAACTTGCTTTAACTTTACAGTCTACATCCCAATCATGCAGTGGGCTCATGAACTTGTTTTAACTTTATTTTTAACTTTTCATTTTTTTCTTTTCTTTCTCTCATACATTCATATATTGACAAAATAAAAACATTTCTCATACTTCTTACCTTTCAATCCTGAGGGTACCACCCTCGACACAAGGCGCCTCCTTGTGTTAATCTGTCCTTTACTGTATGTGCACATACATTTACTATACTCATTTACTGTGGGGTCCTCCAACTATTACTTGTATATCTTACAACCACACAGTCATGAGCTTATACTACAAACACAGTTAAGCATTTAGTCTACAAACACTATAAAATAAAGGTACAAAAGACGATCAGTTCTGTCAAACTGAGACAGATGCAGTATAGTCATCAAGCTATGGAAAAAGTGATTATTCTGGTGTTGTTTATGTCATCTTTAAGAGAGTATTTCAGAATGTTCAATATGGCATTTTGTTAAGAAAATTGGATAGAGTAAATATTTCCCATATTCCGGTAGACTAAGAAGCTGTTTGGTTGTCAGTGAGAATATGAACTATTAAGACAGACCATATGTTAAATGACTAGAATACTTTCAGTTTTGTTGCACCCCCTACTTCTATTTTAGGCCCAGTTCAAGAATTAATGGTTATGATGACATCTCTGTCTTGTGTTTAGCTCCAGCTAAGCAGCAGACTGGGTTGGTCTACACATATTATCTTTTAGGAAAACAAAATACAGTGTGTGTCCTTTTGCAAGGTAAAAAAAATGAAAAGGGAGTTATAACAGAAATAAAGAAGACGTCAGGAAAGTGAATACATTTAAGATTCAGGTGACACTCAATGACAAATTATGTTCAGATTTATATATTTGCTCCATATGCCAAACAACTACCAGACTTACTGGAGCAATGCTTAGGGTCTTACTCTCTATGCAGTTTAAAATGTTATTACTCTTATAAAGTACCTAGCCTGATTAGAAACAAAGATGAATATGTTGTCTCCAATGTGCACAGCAATAATGCCCTGACCATGACCCAGATAGCCTGTAATAGACAAGTAGCCCAGCCACTGAACTTATCATTAAGACAAACTGGCTCTGAAGGGCCAATTCTTAAGTGATGGGGGTGAAACAGGCTGGTCAGCTGCAATAGCATCATTTACTGGGGTGAATGATAGGCAGAATATTAGTCAGTGGCATGTCCCTGGCTATTTCGGGCAGCATCCCAGAGCTTTAGCATAATCTGGTGCTCCTTCCTTAATCTTAAGTTGAGGAGCAAATGAAAAAAGCTCTCTAAAATTTGAAGACCAAAAGAAAAAGGCTCTAACATGCTGCAACTGTTGCAAGCTGCTTGCTACAGTTGATAGTACAACTTACACAAATAGCAATGCAATACTGGCATTAATTTATAAAGCTGCAATATTCTCCCAGTTTATATGTTGCACAGCTTATATATAAACTTTATTCTCTAACTACAGTACTTGGTTCTGAATAGCAGTTAAGTCACATCCTTTTTGCTCACATTTCTTGTTAGAGGCCTTAGTTTTATTACTTTTTAACTTACTGTATCGCTCTAAAGTATTTCACTGGTTCTAGTAATATTGGTCGATAACAGTCCTGCTTCAATTTGCCTCTTCAAAGTTTAATGGTTTTTCTTGTCACAACTGCATCACATTCTAACTGTGGCTAGGTCTCCAAAAGCTCTCAAATTCTATCACTGTCTACAGTGTGACTGGGTAGTAAAATCCATTGTCATCATTAATTTACAACACACTGCAAATGACTATACAGAAAATGCGTCTCAGATTAGTAGGGGTAAAGTAGTACTAATGTATTCCACCATCAGTGGAATTAGCACAGATCAAGCTGTACCTAACTGAAAATAGACAAGTAATGCATAGTAAAAGGTCACACGTGGCAGACTGAGTAATGCACAACAAAAAATGTGTATTATGGTGTAGTTGTGATATAATAATTGTTACTGTATTCATGGGAAACTGTAACTATGATTTTAAAATGTTTGTGAGTGTAACATACATACATATGTGGTGACACAGACTGCATGCATAGTACTGGCAACCCCAACCTTTAAAACAAAGATCCTGGTGGCTGCAAAACTAAACTAAATCATTTTAAATATTTTCTTTTCAAATAGGAGTTGTATCTATAGGTTAGTATGAAGCAAAACATTGTGTGTCAGTTACCATAATTAAGGTAAGGTTATTTACATATTTCCATCTTTTTCTGGTAAAAGACTGCATGTGCTTTGCTCACAAGATGCCCAGAATTATTGGTTTGTAAATAACATGATTCTATTTAACAAACTTACACAGACAAGTTTATAGGCCTCATTGCAATCAGACAGATGTAATTAAAATGGTATCACTAGCAAGCAATATATTCTCTGTTCTTTTTATACCAAAGATGTTCAACTGCCTGGTAGGTAAACAGGAAGAGGGTGATACTTGAAAGTGTATGCTTTTCCAAAGACCATAACTATTTTTTGCCAGTAATTGCAATGAAGACAAATTGCAGTCTGCAGAGGAAGATGGTGAGCAGTTAACAGCACTGTTTTTTTAGCTCTACTTCATTCTAACATCTCTGACATGATTTTTACTAGAAAACTCAAATAGAACATTCCAAAACCTGATGGATTTATAGTTGAACATCTGCTGAAACATTTACTACAACAAATAACAAGTTTGAAACTCTTTTAAGTGCTTTTTCCTATCAAGAAAACTAGAAATAACTAATTGTCTCAGAATGAGCCACTCTAAGCCAGTGTACAGGACAGTACTATGGAAAAAAACATACTGGCTATACTAAGTAACATCCGTGAGTTATCTGTAAAGACAGATAAATTAGAAATCAAAATGGACAATTTCAAAGATGAATGTAAAAAACAAGCTGAAGTGCTGAGTGAACCCCTTAAACAACAATCATCACAAATCTCGAGTATAGAGAAGAGGCGATGTCTGATTTTGATGGAAGATTACTTGAAAATGATAATAACACTGAATTTCTTCTGAAGCAAAACAACTTATTCCAGGACAAAATAGAATACTTAGAGAACAGATCTAGAAGGATTAACATCAGCATTTATGGGATTCCTGAAAAAGTGGATGGAGACAATATGACTTGGTTCCTTAATACCTGGCTGCCTAAAACTTTGAACCTGTCTGAAGCTTTTCCCTTTGGCATCAAAAGGGCACATAGATCATTCTCTAACTCATCTTAAAAAAATCACCTTCACCAAGGTCAGTGATCATAATATTTTTCTCAAGTCACGGTAAAGATTTAGTCTTAAAAACTGCATGGACTAATTATCCAGGAAATACTAAAAAATTTAACAATGACTATTCTACATTAGTGATGTCCAAGAGAAAAGCATTTGTGCAATTTGTTACAAGTTTAAAGAAAAATAATATTAAAGCACAAATCTTGTTTCCAGCAAAAATAAGGATTCACCTTCCAGAAGTAAAGAAGATTTTTAACTCCTTGGAAGATGTAATGGACTTTATACAGAAAAATAAAATCATAGAAAAACAGAAGAAATGGACTGGGATCTATCAACTTCTTTAAAGAATAATGATTGTTGGTTAAAAAGAAAAAAACAGTAAAAAACTGAAGGACAAAATAAAATTAATGTAGTTCATGGTTTTGAATTCTTATTAATTTAAATAAGTGCTTGACTACTTATGAACAGGTGCTGCATATTACTTTTTAAAAGGTAAATAATTTGTTTCTTTCCCTACTTCACATAGTTACTAGTTCTCCATTTAAATGTTAGAGTTCGATTCTTTTAGCTATATATGAAATTAAAGACACTTACTTTCATTTAGAGTTTAAAAGGCTAAACTATTCATCTTATTAAAAGTTAATCATTATTATGATGAAACTTATGTTAAGTGGCACACTTTCTGATATCTTGGCATAGCTGTGTAATGTACTATTAAAAATAACACAAGATGCCACAAATGACACTTAAGACCCATGTTAAGTTACATTCTGGGTTCTTAAAATGATGCAGTAGAGGGCTATAGATAGTATACTTGACATGCAATAGCACCCAGGAAAGACATGCTATATTATAAACAAAATATAAACTATATAGATTTTTACATATATAAAAGTTATGATTGGAACGATATGAAATAATTAGAGTAACACTTACACTTTTACAAGTTAAACCTGGATTACACATAACTGTCATTCTTTTAATGAAAGTTCATATGCTAGGTCTCCTTTAAGAAATGACAGTCTACTTTTTCATAGGTTCATAACTGCCCTTGTGGGCCATTTTAAGGCTAGCCAATTACCCTGAAGTCACTTAATAATGACATACATTTGAGTTTCTGAGTTCAAGTGCTTCTGAAATTACATACTAACACCAATCCTGTTATTCTAGCAACTTTCTATTTATAAGAACAATATTTATAATATGTCCCTCTTTTTGAGCCTTTCTCCCACATTATTTTTAGGCCTTGTCCAGATTTCTTGCACTAAGAGGTTATGTATGCTGAGAGACTGAGGACAGATCTCCACATTAAAGAGTACAGGTAGGCTTATTCCTTGCAAAAATGGTTGTTTGTAGTATTTGGTGATTTTTTTTCTCTCATTTGGATGTGCAGTTAAATAAGTTAGTTAGATGTTTTAGTTATGAGCATTTGCATCTCAGCTAAGATGTGATTAATAAAAGTAAATCTGGGAGGGAGTTTCAAATTGCAGATGCCAGCATATAGGATGTCCTTTCTGTTAAAGACATATAGAAACAGGGATCTTCAACCTGAAAATCTCCACGGTCCAGGAAGAAAGGCATTATTTTTTTTTTTTTTATTTAACATTTGTTGACCGGGAATGTCCGACTAGGTTCCACAGAGCCTGTTTTCAGCGGAGGCCCGGGGAGAAATGCTCCAGATACATGTCTTTGGAATTAGTGTGACATAGACACTGTAAGCCTTCTGGTTCACTGGTGATGGGATATAAACTGAAATGTATTAGTTTATAAATCATAATAGCCAATAAAGAGTGGCATTTTCAGTAATTGATGGAAAATTAAAATGTTTAAGAACATAGCTATTGTGTTAGCTTTCATTAGCAAGACTTTCCCTATCTATATATATTTTGTAAGTGCCACTTAAACTATGCTAGAATGATGAGCGGAACAGATGGTATCGAATGGGAGGGTGTACTTTATATTTTGGAATCAAAATGTATTTATTGATGGGAAAGTGGGTTAGTCATGACAGGAGAGATACTCTTATCAGAAACTTTTAGATGGGCAGGAAAAGGACTTTCTTCACAATGTGCTAAGCCTGCTGAGATAAGGTTATAAAGGGGCCTGAAATAACTCCAAGGTATACACAAATAGAAATGAAGGAGTGGGAGTTTGGCATCAAGATCAAGTTGTTTACCTTACAGATGCAAGGTGCAGGGTTTGATCCTCACATGGAATAATTGGCTAAGCTTAAAAAGGCCCACAAAAGCAGTTAGCCTAGTACTGATCTATGAACCTAAGGGGTAGAGCTGCTAGACTAAGCCAGCAAGCACATAACTGGTTTGGGTAGAATTAATGAAGTCTGTTTTCAAGAAACAAGTTGAGTACATTATTGAACTAAATCTGTAAGAAATTCCAGATATTTTATTGCTTTTGCTTTTTTAAGTAGGAGTTGATCATCCCCACAGAAAATACATTTAATTTCAGGCAGGTCAGCCTAAAGAAATAAAGAAGTACAACAGTAAGTAAAGATCCTGGAGGGACCCCAGATCGGGGATGTTTCTGCACGGGATAATGAATATCCAGTCTATTCAATAACTTGAAAATAATGTAACAGTTTTGTTAGAAAACTTGGCAGGAAATAGCGTGGAGTAAAAAAAAAATATTGGCCATCCTAATAAAAGACAGACCTAATAATACACAATGCACCTAGAAGGAAGTCACTATCCATGTTTGTAAAGGTCTTGTGCATGGCCTAAAACATCAGCATTAGTATTACAATCAAGTCCTGCAAAACTCTTAGCATCTGTTTGTTATTGAAGCCTTTTAATATTTTAACAAGAAAGAATTCTGGCTATTGACTGAAAGTGTAGAGGATTTGTTTATATTTAGAGATAGTACAATTTTAGCTAATACCCAATTATGTGTATCTACATGCCTGACACAAAGAAAGATTGCAGATCTCTGCTAGTGCATGTATTTAGGGTATAACAGAACAGCAATGGAGTGAAAAAGGGCCACAATCAATATTTCAGAGAGGTAGTCCAGGACAGAAATTACTGATAATGCTCTTTATCCAAACTTTGGGAAGTCAGCAAAAATGTCCAGATTAGGAAGAATATGACAGCATTGGGGAATAATGGGGATAACAAACAGATGTTGTGGAAGAAAAAACACTTAAGACTAGCAACACAACATATGAGAGTGTTGTGGGACATGTGACCAGAAGATATTTAAATAAGAAGATCTAAGATCTTAGCAAGACATAGGAATCTTTTAATGGTAAGATGTTGGGTAGCCAAGTAAATATTCTTTGCCTTGACAGATACGGCCTTTTTATCAACATTTCATACTTCACTCCAAAAAGCAGAAAAGTTTTGATAATATGAAGCAAGGATAGTTCATAGGTGTTCTAGGCTAATGACCACAAAGGCCTTTTTAAGCCTAGCCATGCATTCCAATTTTCTGACAAGTGTAAGCAGGGGCTTGGGAGGTGAAACATTTACAAGCAGGGGCATACCTCTCAACCTCTTAGTGCAAGAAATCTGGACAAAGCCTGACAAAATGGGAGTACAAAGGACCAAAAATAGGGACAGATTTTAAATATTGCTCTTATAAACTTAGAAAGTTGCTAGAGTGACAGGGTTTGTGTTAACATACATTTTCTGGAGGTTTTGAAGTATGAAACTCAAATGTATGTTATTATTTAATGACTTCAATCCTCAGGTCATCCCACTGATTTTCCAGAAAATCAAAATTTTATGAGGAATAGACCAAAAACATGAGTCAAAAATTCGGAAATTCTGCAAAAATCTGTACAGTTGACAGGTATGGAGCCTGTGAGTTGAACCATTTACAGGCTGCCTGCGTCCATTAGAGACATAAGTGCCAAACCGGGATGAATTTCCTGTTTCCCATCCAATTGGATTGGGGGAAAAACTCTGCTTCACATGGATGGGGAGGCTGTTCTAGAGAAGTGGGTAGTCTCTAGGACAAATACCTGTATCTCCAGCAGATTCTATTTATATCACAGGCAAGATTTAAATCTTTAGAATGGGTAATTCTGGTGCTTTTTGTTTTGTGGATATGCAGGAGGTCCATCAAAGTGGGGTCTGACAATATCTTGTATGCCAGGCATAGATCTCCTCTTAAGAACCTGTAGGAGACAGAATACAGGGATGGGGCCTTGAGGTGGTCTGCATAGGACATGTTACTTATGTCCTGTATTCCTGTATTCTTTTAGTGAGGAATCTCTGTGGACATTCCAATTGTTGGATATGTCTGGTTAGGTACATACCAAAGGGGGTATTGTGCTCAATGGTAGGTCTGATGAATGCCAAATACAATGGAACAATGACTTCCTTGGACCTAGATGCTATAGCTTTGTTTATTAGTTGCACAACATAGAAAGATTTCCTCACTACTGTAGACATGTGGTGGTCAAAGGCTAGAATACTATGTGTGTGTCCCCAATCCCTGACTACTGGGTCAATTCTTAGGGGTGTGTTGTTGATTTGATAGTTCCCAGGGGGTAATGACTTCCCAAAGAATACCATTATGCATTTCTTGGTATTTAGTTTTAGTCCATGGTTCTGGCACCAGCTGTTTGTCTGTGTCAGTTGTTCCTGGAGAACATTTGTGTCGGTGAGCAATTCCATTGTTACCAATCTCTGTCTCTGGATCTCATCAGATTTTTTTTTAACATACAGGTGACCTTGGGACAGACATTCATGCAAATAATATAAGGCCTGATTTGGTACAAGGCAGTGGCGTAGCTAGAGTTTGTGCCGCCCAGGGTTGTCTTTGAGTTTGCCACCCCTTCCCCTCACAAAATCATGGTCAAATGGAGCTCCCCCCATACACAGCCCTCCCCTGCTGCAGCCATTCCAGTGTCCCATTACTTGGCTATTTCTCCCCATTTACCATAAACACTGTAATGCACTGCTTTGTTCTTTACTTCTACAATGATTATTTGGATTTCATTTAAAACTTTTATTTTAAATGTTATAGCACAAACACTGATAGACATCTGCTAAACAAAGCAATACAACCTCTCAATGAAAACAAACTTAGCATTAAAACTTCTCTATCCTTGAAACTCATATTTATTGAAACAGAATTGAAACCTACATTCAAAGAAAATGTATCTGGCCAGTGGTTGATCAAGTTTATATTTGGGCTGTTTTCAAACATAGGCCCCTTGCAAACATATTTAAGACCATGCAAACATATGTGTGTTCCTTGATTCACCTTCCTGATTGCATTAAATTACACTCCTTGTATAATACAGCACACTTGTTAGACAGCATTTTAAATTTATTATTTTGAACATTTTTTCTAGTAAGCAATGAAATAAAATGTATGCACCAACAATGACAAAACTGCCCAAAATCAGAACCTTTCCATCATAAAAGTTTACTCAAACTTATGTCATTACAATCCACCTATATCAGTAAATATGCACAATCTCTGCAGAAGTAAAAGTAATCTAAATAATTCAACATCAAAGATATCTGTAACTAATTAAGAGGTTGCTGCTATTGAGCAACTTTATATCTCATTGTTTCATCTACAAATAAAGTGCCTTCTGCCCTTGAAGAATAAACTGCCTATGTTACATTAAAAAACAATAAGCTAGTAATATTCCAATAGGAAATGGATAGCAAACTGATAACAGGTTTATAGTTACTATGTGTCTCCTCCAAATGAGGACATTTTCAGGACTGCAGCATCCATCCCCTTTAAAGTACAAACAATACAGTATCAGCAATCCATCTATAAACTGTAGGAGTAGAACCCACAGCCTTCTGTATTAAAAGTCTGCATACTACCTGTTGGGCTATTAACAATGCAAACAGGATGTTATAAGCAGCACTAAACTTTTCTTCCCCTGAAGCTCTCAGCTCTTTGTAAAATCCACTTGACACTCAACTATATCTGTCAACTTTGCAGCACAAGAAATCTGGAAGGGGGGGGATCCACAAAACCAGGGGCACATTTTAAACATTGCTTGTATAATCTTAGAAAGTTGCTAGAATAAAATGTTTTGTGTTACCATGCATTTCCTGAAAGATAGGAAGACTGAAACTTAAATGTCATTATTTAGTAAATTCAGTTCTCATTGATTTGCCAGAAAACCACAATTTTTAAGAGGAATAGACCAAAATTATGAGCCAAACATTTCTAGACATTCTGTGAAAATCTGGACAGTTGAGAGCCATGGACTCAACTCCTTGAATGGGTAGAGAATTCAGGCTCTTGTTTCTTGTACACAAGGTACAGGGTTTGACCCTGAGTAACACTAACCTCCAGGTATACCTAACTGGGCATTTTACACACACACACACACACACACACACACACACACACACACACACACACACTTCTCTCTCTGCATATACACTTACTTCTCTCTCTACATAAAGATTTTCTCACTACTACGCTGAGAACTGCAGGAACTCAGCTAAGTAAATAAGTAAATATCCACTCAGCTAAATCATGAACATGTACTGTAGTCAGTGAGTGTGAGCATAAATATGTGATTCTTCTTAAGCTGCATAAATAAAATAAATACGCTCACTACTACTAATCTCCTTACTTGTTGCAGTTGACTGCAGTTGAATCCACACTCATCGACAGAACTCACTATGTAAACAAGTAGACATTCACTCGACTCCTGGCGCACAGGCGAAGTAACGTTAATGTTAAACATCCATGGGTGGACTTGGATGTCAACAGACTTGATGTGAATGGATGGGAAAAGTGCTGCCCGGGGCGGACTGCCCCTCACACCTCCTAGCTATCCCACTGGTACAAGGTATTCTATACTGGAAGGCATGTTGTTAAAGTAGGGCATGAATCATGTCAGTTATGTTGCAGATGGAAGAAAAGTCACAAGAAGTAAGGTGGGAAATAAATACCATGTGATTACACTCTGGGAAGGAATGCCGTCTGTGTTATCTTTTGTTTCAACAGAGGAATGAAATAATAGGACTACAATCACTTAAGGAATTTGGAAGGGTGTTGAGGCTATTTCACCTGTCAGAGATGTTGGCAAGCAAGGGTTTTACTATGTTTTATTTTGATAATATGTCTTAGGTCTTGCAGTAAGAGGACACTTAATGAGGTAGTCCAAAATGTGAGGCATGGTGTTGTAGACTAAAGTTAGTATATATGCCAGCTTAAAATGCAGTCACCAAAAAAGATTGCAATCATTTAGCAGAGCCAATGTAAAATGGTTTAAGCAGTGAGGCAAGATCAGGTATTAAATCTCAGGGAAGATGGCAGGTAAGTGGGCTGGTGGCAAGTTCAGTGGTATTGCCTAAGCTAAGTATTACCCGTATAGACTTGAAGGTGTCCTGGACATCAACAGGAATGTAACCAAGATTTCTGGAAATGTACACCAAATTGTACACCAACATTTGTAATGTGCATCTGTCAGTACATGTTTATGCACAACCTACATTTTATTAAAATAAATAAGTAAATAAAAAGCATACATTCTGAAAAAAAATATTTAACAAAATCAGTAAAGCAATAAACATAGCCATGGCATCTAGTTTAGTATCTAGGCCACCTAACTAAACAAAGTAAATGTGCAGCTAGTTATATATGAGGGTATAAGAAAATCATGTACATGTCCAGATGACAAGTATGCTGGAGTGCTTGTCAACTATGACACCAAATCACTCATCCCTGAAAATAGGCTGGTGTTAAAAATACGGCACAAGTAGAAAACAGGGTTTGAGCCTGCATTTTGAGGAGATCAGATTGTCCAAGGAGTCAGTTATGTCTGAGGCCTCCACAGAGTTGTACTGAATATTTACATCACAGCAAGTTTAAGGTCTGGTTTTAATCCTTTAGAAGGGCCAGTGGACAGGGAGGGTGGGAATTAGCAAGACCGGGGGGGAAGGAAAATGGTTGATGGGGAAAGATCACAGTTTGATAGAAGAATAATCAAATTCATTGAAGAAAATCACCTTGAAGAAGGAGACAAGATTATATTTAATATCACATGAAATAACCTGGAAGATGGACAGCTAGGAAAAGAATACAATACTTAAAGACCAGATATGTCCTCAGAGTATAACTTCTTCCCTACAGAATAGTTACAATTCTTGTCCTACCTTGTGGGGGGGGTCATAATCCAATTGAGCATTTTGTAATCTGAAGCTAATGAAATCTGATTAACGATATACAGGAAATTTACTAATTATCTGAATTTTGCAAGTTAAGAAATATTATACCATAGGTGACTCAGAGAAAGAATATGGGTGGAGAAAAGCAGGACATGAAACTAATGATGTTTCACTTAATGCTATCTTAGCTATTTCTTTACATTTCTTCAATCTCTTTATACAAAGTAGACACTGACATTTTACTAAAGATTTTCAGACTATACAGTATTTCTCACTACTTCCATTCGACAGTCATAAACCTGACGACCCATCTGCTTAAGCTGGTGATAGTTCAGTTAGATCTAAAAGGCCACATTGCACCTATTGAAAAGACTAGAAGAAGTTCCTCATTCCCTGGCAAATCTTCCTCTGGTGGCATAAATACTGCCTCAGGTCTCCTGTGGAAAAAGGCCAATACCCTACTAGGATCTGCCCCATCACCAAAGGATAGATAAATAAAAAAACTGACAGGGAGACTAAGGTGAATCAATCTTATCATCTGTACACTCATTCTATACTACTGGCAAAATGAGTTCCAAGATAGCAATGTCACATTAAGAAGTCTGCCTCCCTAATTACATTCAGTGTGAAAAAAATAAATAAATAAAGTATCTGCTTATTAGGTTGCAGACAAGTTTCAATTGTGATATATATATATATATATATATATATATATATATATGGTTCTACCTCACTTCAACGACACGCCGGAACATCGACAGGGAAATCGCGAGCCCCAGAAGATCGACAGTGCAGAAGACCGATGCGACGGGACCTAGAAGATCGACAAGCAGAAGACCGACCCGACGGATGAAAGCACCGACGCCGAGGATGCCGAAATGGGAAAATGCTGTGTAAGTATGCGGTAGTGACGGACGTTAGGGTGCGAGTAAGGTAAGTGTGGATAGGGGTGGGTTAAGTGAGTTAGGGTTAGGGAGCGGGTCAGGTAAGTGTGCGGTAGTGATTGTGTTTGGGTTAGGGGCGGGATAAGTGAGTTAGGGTTAGGGAGCGGGTCAGGTAAGTGTGCGGTAGTGATTGTGTTTGGGTTAGGGGTGGGATAAGTGAGTTAGGGTTAGGGAGCGGGTCAGGTAAGTGTGCGGTAGTGACGGACCTTAGGGTTAGGGTTTGGGTTAGGGTTGTAGGTAGTTGTGTATGTGAGGTTTAGTGTGGGTTTGTAGGGATTTTGGTGTGCTTGTGTTGTGTATGTGGTTTTTGGACGGGGAATGTGTTTTGTTTGTTGATTGTGGTGTGTGAAGTGTATGAGGTTTCGTGTTTGTGTACCGTCGGTTATTTCGTTGTCGGGCATGTGGAATTTCGTGTTTTTGTACTGTCGGTTATGTGGTTTCGGTGATTGCGTTGTCGGTGTTTTGGTGTTTCGTTTATGTGAGGTAGAACCATATATATATACATATATATATATATATATATATATATATATATATATATATATATACACACACATATATATAAAACTGGTTCTATTCTCTGAAGTCCTTTAAGCAGATTGTTAGGCAAATGTGAAAGAAATATTTAACTACAAAAATTTTCAAATTTGTACTCACAGCTCCGAGACTCCTGCCCCCTCAACAAGCCACACCCACATTAACATTGCTGACCAAGCCACACCCCCTTCATATTGCTGATCTCTGAACAGATCACTTGCATGTATATGCCAGGGTAGTAATTGCTTATATGATGCATGAACATTTCATTGCAAATGTACATCTTCTGCAAGTCAAAAAACAAAATACCTTTCCATTTACACTAGGACAGATCAGTTTGCACCCCCCCCCCCCCAAGATTACTCTTCTTCCCCTTGCAGCTCCTAACCCCTGTATTAGCTCATTAGAGCTCCAGTAGTGCTGCTGACTAAAGGACTGGCAGGCTCTAGGCAGCACATGCTCCACAGTGTTGTGGTCTGTAGGCACAAAATATAGAGCTCTCCCTAGGTAACACCCAGGCTGTGAGACACAAAGTACAGTTGTTTATTCTTACCATAAATGTAGATGTTCGAGTGTGTTCACTGTTGCAGTCATGACTCTAGGGTTCTTCCTGCCAGCAGCAGCCCCCGATCGGTCAGAGTCCCAAAGTCTAGATCGGGCGTCAGCTGAGGTCGCATTTATCCTGACATCAATGCGCCAGAAGGTATAAAGACCTCAGCTGATGCCATTTCCCCAGTTTTTCTTGCCCCAGATGTCAGGTGCCCAGAAAGAAAAGGCTAAAAAAGAAACCATGCCCAAAACCTCATCAGCCAAAATACCTCATAACAGATAATACTCAAAGAAAAAACAAAAGAGGGGGTAGGAGGGAGGGTAACCCAGACAGCAACAGTGAACACACTCAAACATCTACATTTATGGTAAGAGTACACAACTGTACTATGTCCTTTGTGGTTCACTGTTGCAGTCATGACTGTAGGGTTGAGTCCCAAAGCTAAGAAAGGGTGGCAGGAGGAGAAACAGAGGGAGCGGTCACAAAACCTTGCAAAACCGCAGAAGCAAAACCGGCCCTGGATTTAGAATAGAGAAGGAGGTTGTAATGCTTAGAAAAAGTATGTACAGAACTCCAAGTAGCAGCCTCCAAAATATTCTTGGTAGGAACCCCACAAAGAAAAGCTGCTGAAGTAGCAGTAGCCTGGGTAGAATAAGTCCTAACATTAACAGGAACTGGATTACCATGATAAGAGTAACAGAACTTGATGCAATGGGCAATCCACTTGGAAATAGTTTGCTTAGTGATTGCTTTCCCCTGAACAGTAGGAGCATAAGCGACAAACAACTGATCAGATTTCCGGAATATCTTGGTCCTGTCCAGGTATAAACAAAGCTGCCTGTGCACGTCTAAAGAGTGCAAAAGTCTTTCTTCCTCACTTTGAGGATTAGGATAAAAGGTAGGCAAATGAATAGACTGATTCAAGACCACTGCCGAAACCACCTTGGGCATAAAGGTGGGATTAGTCCGTAGAGATACCCTGTCCTGATGAAAAATAAGGAAGGGTTCCACAGCCATGAGTGCTTGCAATTCCGAAATTCTTCTAGCAGAGGTAATAGCTAAAAGAAAATCAGTTTTCCAAGACAAAAATTTCAAATCCGTGGAAGCCGCAGGTTCAAAAGGAGAAAAGGTTAATTTCTCCAAAACATAGTTAAGATCCCAAGTGGGAACAGGAGCCCTCATAGGGGGCCGAATATTTTTAGCCCCTCTAAGAAATTGTTTAAGTAATGGATGAGAAAAAAATCGGAGGATCCGTATTGTAATGTGCAGAAATAGCAGAGGCATGAAGCTTAACAGACGAAAAAGATAGGCCCGTATGTAACAACTCTGTCAGATACTGTAAAATCAGAGGAATGTTCGGAACAGCAGAATCACCACCCTAGACTTGATTCCAGGAGCAAAATCTTTTCCATTTACCCGCATAAGATTTTCTAGTGCTGGGCCGTCTAGCTTCAAGGATTACATCCATAACCTGTTTGGAAAGGGTAGAGGTGTTTACAGACCCTGGATCCACCAGGCAGCTAGATTCTGAGTTTTGACATGACTGTGCAGTATCCGGCCATCCCGTTGAGACAGTAGATGAGGGATTTGAGGCAGAATCCAGGGAGGCTCCTGAACCAGGTTCATCAGAGTGGAATACCAGAATTGCCGAGGCCAGTTGGGAGCCAGTAAAACCATTTGCGGTCTGTCCTGTTTTATCTTCAGAAGTACCCGAGGTAGAAGAGGTAAAGGAGGAAAACATATACTGAGAGGTGTTTCCAACTGAATGAGAGGGCATCCACTTTCCATGCTAGTTTGTGGTAGGTCCTTGTGCAGAATGTCGGAAGTTGATGATTCTGAGGGGATGCAAAGAGATCTATGTCTGGATATCCCCACGCCTTTATAATCATCCTGACTATCCGAACATCCAACATCCATTCGTGTGGATCCGAAATGTGTCTGCTCAATGTGTCTGCCACAGTGTTGTCTTTTCCTGGCACGAATTGCACTTGTAAGTCGACACTGCAGGTCAGAGCAGTGTACCATAGAGTCATGGCTAATCTGCACAGGGGGTAAGAGTGAGAGCCCCCCCTGCCTGTTTATGTACCACATCACTGTAGTGTTGTCTGTCTGTATCAACAATTGTCCTGGTAGAAGAAGGTCCCTGAAGGCTATCAGGGCATTCTGTACAGCTAGCATCTCCTTCAAATTTATGTGCAGGTGTGTTTGTGCCTTTGTCCAAACACCCTGAAGACATCTCCCGTGCATGTGGGCTTCCCAGGCATAATCTGAAGCATCCGTTGTCAGAACTTGGTTGGTCGATGGTGGACAAAAAGGCTTCCCCTTGTTCTGTAGACAGGCTTCAGCCCACCAAAGAAACTCTTGCTGAAGACAAGGCAAAATCATGATCACTGTTTCCAAACTGTGGTAATGCTGAGACCATACACTCTTGAGGTACCACTGCAGTTTCCTCATATGCAGTCTTGCATATGGTATTAGTAGAATGCAGGAAGCCATGTAACCCAAAGCCTGCAGAATTTTTCTTGCAGTCAGCTGTTTCATTGAAGCCAGGTGTCGGAAAGAAGAAGCCAGTTGCACTTTTTTGTCTGGTGTCAAGGAAGCCATCTGGGTTGTAGTACTCAGAAGAGCACCCAGGAAAGTAATCTGTTGTGTGGGTACCAGATTTGATTTCTTTAGATTCACTGTGAAACCGAGGTACTGAAGAAGATGCTGCACAAAAGCTAGATGCCGAAGTAGAGTGTCTTTGTCGTCCACTTGAATAAGACAGTCGTCCAGATAAGGGTATATTTGAATCCTCTTCTATCTGCAAAACGCCATTACTGGTGCCAGGCACTTTGTAAGGACCCTGGGCACAGTAGATAAGCCAAAGGGCAGCACAGAGAACTGGTAATGCTTCGAGCCCGCATTGAAACACAGAAACCTTCTGCACTCTTGCCTTATAGGAATATGCAGGTAAGTTTCTTTTAAGTCCAAAGTCACCATCCAAGTGTTCTTGCCCAACAGAGGCAGCAGCTGCTGCAGAGTGAGCATCTTGAATTTTGGTATATCTAGGAAGGTGTTTAGTACAGAAAGGTCCAGGATTGGTCTCCACAAATTTTCCTTCCTGGGAACCAGGAAAAGTCTGGAATAAAAACCTTGCCCTATTTCTAAATTTGGTACCAATTCTATGGCCCTCGTAGCCAGGAGGGACTGAACCTGCCATTGCACCTCTGCCCACTGATGATTTGGCAGATCTGGCCAACCGTTCAGTTTTGGCAAGGTGTGGAAATGAAATCTGTAACCTCTTGAGACTATGTCCAGAACCCATTTGTCCCGGGTTATGTGGCTCCAATTTTGATAAAAAAGAGAAATCCTTCCTCCCAAAGGTGCTTCCAGGAGAGGAGCCCCTGGAACCAGAAAGGGAGAGTCATAAAGACTGTTTTCAGTAGGGTTGAGACTTATCTTCACCTCCCTTGGGAGAGGGGACACTCCACTGCCATTTCCTAAAATGGGTCTGTGCCTGTCCCCTACCTCTGGAATGCCTGAATCTGCCTCTCTGAGACCTGTCCGAGCCCGGAAAGGACCAAGGTTTAGCTGGCCAGTGTCTGCTAAATCTAGGACGTTGCACCTGTAGAAAATCCTTAACCATCTGCATAGATTTGGCTTTGTCCTCCATTTTCTTTAATACCTCTTCAGCTTTGGACCCAAACAGAACATCATGCTGCAAAGGGTCATCCAAAAGTTTGGCTTTAACCTGATCCGGCAAGCTTTGTTCCTTTAACCAAGCATGTCTTCTAATAACTGCGCCAGTTGTTGCAGCCCTACAAGAAGCTTCCAAAGAATCAAAACAACAATGCAGGGTATGTTTACCCACCTGTTCAATAGCATGCAATAAATCCTGTAACTCCTGATTATCCGCACCAATAGAAACAGCTGACATCTTTTGTTTAAATACAGACAAAAGGTATTGTTGATACTTCAGCATATGAAATTGACAGTTCAAAGCCCTAATAGACAATGTAGCAGAAGTATAAACTTTTTTACCCCATCTCTCCAAAGCCCTGGACTCTCGGTCAGAGGCAATAGGATTTTTAGCAGAGGCCACTTTAACACCCTTAGGACCCTGAGAAATTGTTTCCAGATCAGGTGAAAGATTCTTAAAAAGAAATTTGTGAGAATCTGGAACCCTATAATACCTATCCAGTTTGACCAGAGCAGGGGGAAAAGAATCAGGAGAGAGAGAAGCTTCCGAAAAAACATCATCTACAATGTCCAATACAGGGGAAATAGCCAGAGGCCTATGCTGTGGGAGAAGAAGAAAATCCCTAAGCCTTTTCTTGGATTCAGAGAATTCCTACCCTTCCCAGTGAAAATGCACCCTCATATCATGCAAAGTTTCACCAAAGGAATAATCCTCAGGAGGAGAAGCTGAAGGAAAGGAATCTTCAGCATCAGAATCCTCATAAGGAGGAAAAGAATAATCCTACTCAAGGAAAGAAGCAGAAGAAACAGAAATTTGGTCTGAAGAATCATAATCGGACTGTAATCTAGGCTTCTTGTCAGGAGGGGGTTGTGAACCCCTGATCATAGTTAAGAGATCTTCAGCCATCCTAAGCATCTGCCTCTGAGGCCTAGGACCCTGATCAAAAGGTGCCTGTGCTTGCCATTTCACTTTAGCTGGAGCCTTAGACTTTGTCTTTGAATGTAAAATTGAATCCACATTTACAGGAAGCTGCGAAGGCCTGAGAACTCCCTCAGAAGCTGGTACCTGCCTACTGGCTCCGGACACAACTGAGGGAGCAGTATCCAAAGGTCCAGTCCCTGGCAATTCTGAAGACTCCATCAGCTCCACACCGGAGTTGGTACAGGCAATTGGTTCAAACGAGGCGGACGACAGGGGCTGCAAAGGCACCTCACTGACGACCGATGAACCAGCAACTGGCAATAACTGAGTAACATCCTTTGCTGTGGACCTCGGAGGCTTGTCTGCATCCTTGCACCTCTTACACACCCCAGAAGCCGGAAAAGAATCAGAAGACATGTTATAATTAAACCTTTTTACAAAATAGTAAAAGGCAAAGTTATATCTACGCCTAATAGTACGCTGATTAAATCTAGCACAAAATGCACAATTAGCAATGTCGTGGTCAGGACCCAGGCAGGGAATACAGTAAGAGTGAAAATCCCTATGAGGTATTTGTTTCCCACAAGAAATACAATTATTAACTTTTTCTGACATCTGACTGGAGCAAGAAAAAGACCTCCCCAATGGGGTACTTATCTTATAAAATGAAAATCCTTGGATTAAATCCAAAAACAAACAGGAACAGGCCGACCAGCATCAGTGAACTGCAAAGGGCACCGCGCGGCAAGAAAGACTGGGGAAATGGCATCAGCTCAGGTCTTTATACCATCTGGTGCATTGACGTCAGGATAAATGTAACCTCAGCTGACGCCCAATCCAGACTTTGGGACTCTGGCCGATCGGGGGCTGCTGCTGGCAGGAAGAACCCTACAGTCATAACTGCAACAGTGAACCACGAAGAACATCTACCTCTCTTCCACCTGCATGGATCACCTGGCAATGGCTGTTCACTCCTATGGCCTACATTCACACTAAGCCTTTTGGAATGGTAAACCTTGCATTCCCAACAGCAAATACATTTTAGCTGGGTTCAGTCATACTGCCACTGACAATAAGCAGCTTAGATATCTTATCAAGCCAACCAAAGCCACATCTGAGGCAGAAATATCCTCAAAGAGAAAGGATAACCACAAGGCCTTCATCAGCTTTGTTCACAACCTCAAAGGTAACACGATAGTGTGCTGAACAAATTGTAAATGGAACCACCTAAAAGGAATCAGAGGATATAGCAAACCTACTGGCTGATAAATTTAATCCCAGTTTCACCCCTTCTTCCCCACTATACCTCTCAGAAGACACCCTCAACCATAAATCCTCTGGCTATCACTAGCGAACCAGTCTTCTGTGCACTCTCAAAGTCAAAGAATACTACCTCAATGAGGCTTGATAATATCCTGGGATACCTCTTGGATAGCATGAAACATGAGCTATCATGCACTCTAAAATCACTGTTCAACATTAGCCTACTAATTGGCTTCATGCTTAGTCAATGGAGGACTGCAGCAGTTAATCCTTAGCACAAGGTTTGGCTTTCTACTGACCTGGATAACCACAGACCATAAGTCTGACTGGTCTTGTATGTAAAGCCATGGAAAGAATTATCATAGCACAAACACTGAGCCATTTGCTAAACAATACAGTCTCGCAATGAAAACAGACTTAACATGAGCAGTAAAACTTCTCTGCCCTTGAAACTCACATTCATTGAAAAGGCATGAAAACCCACATTAAAATAAATACATCTGATAGTGGAAGATTAAGTGTATCCTTGCACACATTTATAGGGCCATGCACACATGTATGTGTTCTTTGATTCACCCTCATGATAAATATTCCTTGCATAATACATCACCATTTGTCAGAATGCTTTAAATTTGTAGCTATAAACATTCTTCTCGAAAGCAATGAAACAATAATGATAAAACTACCCATTTCAGAAAATTTCATCCATGAATGTCAATCAAACTTCTGTAGTTACAATCCACCAATATTACACAAAAAGCACAATCTCTGCAGAAGTAAATGTCATCCAGATAATTCTACATTAATGAGATCTGTAACTAATGAAAAGGTTGCTACCGGTAAACAACTTTGCATTTCAATGATTCATCTACAGTCAGTGCCTGCTGCCATTGAAGAATTAATTGCCTATGTTACATTAAAATTGGAAGGTGGTAATATTGCAATAGGGAATGACTGAGAAACCAACAACAAGTTCATAGTTACTAGGCATCTTATACAAAGGAGGACACACTCAGGAGTGTAGAACCCCTATACCCCCTTAAAATGCATCAAATAATCCACAATCAAAACGGCACTACAATACCAGCTCTCCATCTACATGGTGTGGAGTAGAATCCACAGCCATCTGCACCAAAGGCAATTATGCTACTAACGCTGCTTTCAAATTCTACAACACCAACTGTGACTGCCATTTGATAAACAAAACAGTTAGTTGTACACTGAAAACAGACTTAGCATGAGCAACAGTAAATTTATCTTCCCTTGAAACTCACAAGTCCATGAAAATGAAATGAAACTCAGTTCTTTGAAAATGCACTGAAACTCATAATGCCCTGAAAATGTATTGAAATTCAAACTCACAATTCCTTTGGCAGTCTGGTTGTCAGGCTGTTGTCGCCACTGGAGCTCACCATTCCTTCAGCAGTCTGGTAGCTGGTATGGAGAATTCAGTCTCTGTCTCCTGTAACCAAGTTACAGGGTCAAGCCTGATCAAGTTAATTTACTAACCTACCCTCACATTAACTGGAGCATTACACACCATACCTTCATACCTCTCAATCTCTTAGCATAAGAAATCTGGACAAAGCCTAAAATATGGACAGATTTTAAATATTGCTCTTACAGACTTAGAAAGTTGTTGGAATAACAGCATTTGTCTTAGCATGCATTTTCTAAAGAAAATGAAGTCAAACTCAAATGTATGACATTTATTTATTTCAATCATCAGTGATTTGCCAGAAAGCCACAAATATTGAGGAATAGGCCAAAACTATAAATAAAAAATCAGGGCATTCTGCAAAAATCTAGACGGTTGAGAGGTACACATATCTTTCATTCTCTTAGTGCTAGAAATCTGGACAAAGCCTGAAATAATGGTGATACAATGGCCCAAAATATGGATCATGCCTCTCAAACTCTTCAAGCAAGAAATCTGGGCAAAGCCAGTAGTAATGGGGGTACAAAGGCCCAAAAATACGGAAACATTTTAAATATTGCCCTTAGGCTTAGAAAGTTGATATAATTGCAGGTTTTGCATTAGCATGAATTTTGTGAAGCATATGAAGTTTGAAACTCAAATGCCTGCCATTATTTTCTCACTTCAGTTCTCAGTGGTTAGCCAGTAATTTACAAGAAAACTACTCATTTTAGGAGAAATGGAACAAAAATATGAGGCAAAAATCTGGACATTCTGTGAAAATCTGGACAGTTGAAAGGTATGAAGGGATAGATTTTAAATATTGCTCTTTTAACTAAGAAAGTTGATAGAATAACAAGATCTGTGCTACTATATATTTTCCAAAGAATATGAATATATATATATATGGTATTGTTTAGTGACTTCAGTCCCCTGTGATTTGCCAGAAAACCACACATTTTATGAGGAACAGACCAAAACCATGATGCTAAAGCTGGACAGTTGAGAGCTATGTTAAGCACACATACACACACACACACACACACACACACACACACACACACACACACACACACACACATACACACACACACACACACACACACACACACACACACACACACACACATACCTACCTACCTTATCACACATACCAACACAGTCACCCTCTCTTTCAAACAAACGGCTAGTTTACATTCCATACACACACACAACACACATGCACACCTACTCTCTCACACAGTAACTAACACACACCTACTCTCTCACACAGTAACTAACACACACACACACACACACACACACACACACACACACACACACACACACACACACATACACACACACACACACACCTACTCTCACACAGTAACTAACACACACACACATGCACTTATCTCATTCACACAGAGCGGCTAGTTCAAATTACATACACACACACACACACACACACACACACACACACACACACACACTTTCTCTTTCATACAGAAACAAATGGAACATCTAGAATAATTAATATAATTGTACATACACACACACACACACACACACACACACACACACACACACACACCATTCATTTTACATACTTACCTTCTGTCTCAATGGAATGGCTATTTTAAATTGCGCACGCAAGTGCAAAATATGCTTACATCTGTGTTAGCGTGCGTATGACACACACATGACCCTCCTTAAAGGAGAAGATGCTGCTTTAGCTTTTTCTCCTAGGTCATAGTGTCTCCTTTGTGCTACCCCCTCCATGCAAACACTGTACTGAAATGCGTACAGTGAGTATGCCTCCTGACGTCCCAGTGCTACTGGTAGGTTTGGACTATGCAGAACATTACAAGTTAAAAAGTATGGGGGTTTTTTTCAGTTTCTGACCATATTAATCCTTAAATCAGACATGTTTAAGCAAGGCAGGATACTAAATCAAAATTAAACTGAGGAAATGTAACCATCAAATTCCATAGCTTTTCAGACTTAGACCTTCAAATTCAGTGAAAAATAAGCAGACATCCAGGGCTTTTAGAATCACTACTTTTACTAAGATGAAGAAGGCAATTTTTATTTCTTAAAAAAAATATAGAGTTTGAGGTACAGTTTGCATATTTCTAACAAAGTTTGGGTTGCAAGTGCATTAATCCAGTCTGACATATGCCTCTTACTGTGGTTTAATCAGTACTATAGGCTGCATGTTAAAGAGGAGAGAGCTAAGGATTTAGCCTTGTGGTACAGCAGAAGTGACTGAGAGGTATGGAGAGAGGAAGGAGTGCCATTTTACTGACTGATACATATTAGAAAAGTAGCTTTTGAACCACAGAATGGTGGGCTAAGAGAGACTTAATGAGGACATTTGAAGTAGAAGTTTGCTGTGACAAACCATGTGGAAGGCTTTAGACAAGTGTAGAAATTAGGAGGAAACTAGTTTGCTATTATCTCTAGTTTTATTGACAGTATCTATACAAGTTAGAAGGGCAGTGTTAGTACTGTGGAAAGAACAGAAGCCATGCTGCACTGGGGACAGGAATTTTTCCTGCAGGAGATAATTTAGCAATTGTTTTTGAATACATGTTTTCAAGTATTTTGGAGAGGGGGAATAAGATTGCTATAGGTCTAAAGTCAGTAATGTCTGTTGAATTTCTCCTTTGTACAAAGGGATAATGTGTGATTTCTTTCCAGAGAGAAGGAATGTTACAGAAAGTTACACTTTAATACATTAAAACTTGCAATACTGGATATCATACTATGGTTAAACAGCACTGAGAAATGTCATCTGCAGAATGTGAAATAAGACCAACAACAGTGCAAACTCTAGTTCAACAGGAACCATTGAAAGCAACATTCCAAACAGCTGTGTCACAAGGCGTCTATATCAGAAGATCGAACACTAAAAATAGCGAACACTCTTTTATTGAACTTAAAAACACAAAACACACACACCACACTCATCACATAGTCTCACTAAATCTACACCACCAAAATCCACACATAGAAACACAAAAACATTCACGGAGGCTCTCAATAATAATCTGCTCAAGCAACAGAGACCTCCAAAGCAGAAATGCAAGCAACCTCCACCCCCCCAACACAACCCAAATGACACATAGCCCGCAAACTCCATGTGCCACGCAACCACAGCCAATAAGGCAAAACAACATACCCAACACACTAGTCATAGGTGACTCTATAGTCAGGCTCACTGATGTCCCACTCACCAGGCTAAACAAGGAGAAGGTTACTGTCAGCTGCCTGTCAGGTGCCAGGATCCGCCACATAACCCATGCACTCACATCACTCCACAAGTACAAATATGACTCTATCATTGTCCATGTTGGTGTGAATGACCTAAGATGTACCTCCCTGGACTACATGAAAAGAGACATGGAAGAGCTCTCCGATCTTGTAGCCCAGGCAGGTATGACTCTAGCCCTGAGTAGCATTCTGCCATCACCCAGAATGATACCATAGTGCAAGGACAAAATGATTGACTTCAACAATTGGCTAAGCTTCTGGTGTCATTCTAAAGGGATCCAGTATCTGTCTGCCTGGGATGACATGGTCAACAGACCACGATACTTTGCCAGAGATGGCCTGCACCTGTCACCCCTGGGATTCTGGAGACTGGCTAAGGTTCTTGCCACCTCTATAGTGCCTTTTTTAGGCAAGGTTCAAATGACAAATTCACCACCATAACAGGAACAGGCAAGCAAAAACTGAGGGTGATGCTACTCAATGCTAGAAGTCTAAATCTCAAAATGCACTCACTCGAGGCACTCCTTAAAATGGAGAACATCGATATCTGTGCAGTGGCTGCGACCTGGTTCAAGTCACCAGAGAGCACCCCTGCACTACCAGGCTATAACTCATACCACACGTTTCGGCCATGTAACCTGGACCAGAACACCAAAGGGGGAGGTGTGTCCATATTCATTAAGGATATCCACACTTTCAGGCTAGTTGCTCAGCATAATGCATCTGAGGTTATCCAAGTGCAACTAACTCTGGGCAAAACTGCAATCCAAATTGTAGCTTGCTACAGATCCCCCACCATGCTCCAGGATTCCCACTCTTCTTTTCTTGATGTACTGGAAAATATTAGGGTTCGACCAAACACCCTAATAATGGGCAATTTCAACTACCCCACCATTAACTGGGAAAACTACTCGTGTACCAACTCCTTCGCTCAACGCTTTCTGGAATTCATAAACTCCAATGCCCTGGATCAACTTCTTCACACCCCCACCAGGGGCAACATTATCCTAGATCTAGTCATTACCAACATGAGTGACCGGTGTTCCACCCATGAAGTCAACGTCTCATTGGTCCAATCCGACCATAAGATAATTGCCCTAGATATCCACATCCTGCCCCCACCCCCCCCCCCCCATTAAGGAAACCATGGTAAAAAATTTCTCCAAAGCCAACTTCATGCTTCTTAAGACAGAAGTGGTGAACTTCACGACACCCATGCAGATGGACAATACAGTTACGACTACTGAATCCTGCAAAATTGGACTTTATAAGCACTTACATGAGTGCATGGATCGTGTTATCCCAAACAGAACCAAGGTGCTATCCTCCAAAAAAGGAAGCAAATCTGGTGGTCCCCTGCCATAAACAAACTGTACAACAGAAGGAAGAAACTGTTGCAAAAGAGAGAAAAATCCCATGAGTGGAGGAGCTCCCTGGTCAGCTTCATTAAGAAGCTGTGATCTCTGATAAAATCCTCCAAAGCTAGTTATGAAAACAAAATCGCCACTGATTCTAAAGACAACCACAAAGCATTCTATAGCTATGTCAAGAATCTCAATGGCAACACTCAGATCTGCTCTGAGTTACAGCACAATGGCACTAAATATACAGACCCAACTTATATTGCCAACATCCTGGCAGATAGATTCAGTGCTAACTTTACCCCCCTCTCACCCTCAAAGGGCCCATCTCTATACCAGAAGAATGCAAAGTTCCTGTAATCATGGCTGTACAGGTAAAAAACACACTCTCCAAAGCCAAGAACACAGCATCCATGAGACCAAACAACATCCAAGCTGCAATCTTCATGAACTACAGAACGAACTGGCACCCCACCTAAGTACCATGTTCAATTATAGCCTCACCTCAGGCTTTGTGCCTGCTGAATGGCGCACAGCGACAGTTATCCCACTCCACAAGGGGAGAGCCACCACGGACCCCAGGAACCTCTGCCCCATTAGCCTGATGAGCCTGGTCTGTAAGGCCATGGAATGTATCATCATGGAACTTATAAACAAAGAAATTGGTAATCTCCAAACTCTGGACACCACCCAGTCTGGGTTTGTAAAAGGCAGATCATGTCTCCTAAACCTGATAGACTTCTTTGAAGCAGTCACCAAACCCATAGACGAGGGTAAGGTGGTTCACACAGTCTATCTAGATCTTGCCAAGGCTTTCAACACCAGCCCCCACTCTGGAATTATAGATAAACTCACTAAACAAGGTATAAATCCCTATGTCACAAGATGGGTTGCCAACTGGCTCACTGACAGAACCCACACTATGAAAGTAGCAGACTCCAAATCCGACTTTAGACCAGTGACAAGTGGAGTACCACATAGTTCAGTCCTGGGTCCTCTCCTGTTTGGTATCTACTTCTCTGAAGTACAGGCTAACATAGATGGTCTTTGGCTAACGAAGTTCGCAGATGACTGCAAACTAGGAGCCATAATCGAAACTCCTAACGATGTGGACATCCTACAAAAAGGGCCTCACTGAGACAGATGCCTGGTGTCAAAGCCATGGCCTCAAGCTCAGTGCCAAAAAGTGCATTGTCATCCCCTTTGGTAAAATATCTGTACCCATGAACTACAATGTAGGCAGTAGTATACTTAACACCGAAAGTGTGATAAGAGACCTTGGGACACTGGTGGACAGTAGTCTCTCCTTTGATATTCACATCACCACAGTAGTCAGGAAATCCTTCTATGTGGCACACCTCCTGACAAAATGTTTCTTATCCAGAAAAAAAGAGGTCATTGTTCCCCACTGCTCATCACTCATTAGACCCATTATAGAGTACAATGCCCCTTTTGGTATGTACCTCATAAGACATCTACAACAACTGGAAAGTCTGCAGAAATATCTCACAAAGAGGATTACTGGCCTCAAACAGATGCCCTACGCAGACCGTCTCGAAAAACTCCAGCTTTACTCCATCGCATATCGCCCACTCAGAGGTGATCTCTGCCTAATGGGTCTATATTAGAACATCGAAGTTTCAGAACTTCAAATGTTCTAATATCGACCTCTAGCAACCGAAAACTAATAACATCAAAAATTCAGAACAGCGAATTTATTCCTAGGGAAAAAATTTGCTGTTCCAAAACACATACACACAACACAAACACACTAAGCAAACAGCAATCTACACACATACACCTAAAATCATACATCTAACCCTACACTAAACTGTACATACACCACTATCTGCCCACTTACCTTAACCCAAACCCTAACCCTAAGGTCCGTCACTATTGCACACACACCTCACCCGCACACTAACCCTAACTCACCTACCCCGCCCTAACCCTCACGTCCACACATTCGCACACTTACCTGACCCACACACTAACCCTAACTCACCTAACCCGCCCTAACCCTTACGTCCACACAATCGCACACTTACCTGAACCTGACCCATAACCTTCCACCACAGTGCTGAAAATAGTGAAGCGACAGGAACGGACAACCAAATTCTTTCCCTAGGACAGAATTTGGTTTTCTGAAACTTCGCTATTTTCAGCTTTCGCTTATTAAGGGTCAATATTAGAACATTCGAAGTTCTGAAACTTCGATGTTCTAATATAGACCCTGCCTAACATACAAAGCTATGTCAAACCTAGAGCTGTTGGACATGCTCCATTTAAAGAAGTCCCAATCCCTCTGAGCTGCACACTCTAGGGACCTAAACCTTGTCACAACAATAAACAGAACATGCTGGAGGGATAGATTCCTGCCCCAGAGACTTCCCATACTCTGGAATAAACTACCTATCTATATCAAACAAAGCTCCTCATTAGCACTCTTCAAGAAAAATCTTGATGATTGGATGGGAAATAGGAAATTCATCCTGGGGATCACTTCTGTGGCTCTGCTAGACAGTGGCACAGGAAAATAATTTTCTTGGGTGGCAAAAGCCAGGGTACCTTTTTGGTTGGGCTTGTATAGGCCCAAGGGCCGATAGCCTAGTACCTAGCTATGAACCTTAAAAGGTCGAAGGAGCAGATCAGCGAATTTTTTCAGTTGATGTGGACCAGAGTACCCAAAGAAAACCCTTGTGAACATGAGGAGGGCATGCAGATGACTCTACACAGAAGATATCCCAGCCAAAAATCAAACAGGAGAATTCATTGATTTATTTCAATTATTTAATTAAGACATACAGATGTGTCGAAAATCCAGTTATTATATTTTTATACACTCCAAAAACTAAAACATTACTTAAAATGCAACTTGGCATCTACAAGCAGTTATTAAAATATTTATAATGAATAATCATTATTAAAAAAACACTTATTTAGCTGTTGTTTAATCACTATTTTTTATTTATTTATTTTTGTGAGTGTCTACATAAAGCTACATTGAATGTTGGTTCCTGCTTTTTTGTATTTTGCACTGTTAAGTCTGTAAGTGTAAAATCATATAAAGTATAGGATTCTACCTTCTTCGCTCTTGTTTTATTGAATGTAATTACAATAACCTTACTAAACAAAGCTACCATGATTTCTGTATAATTGATAATAATACCTATGTGCCTGCTGTTATATATTTAAGTATGGAAATGCCAGCATAGAAGCCACATTTTCTAATGAATTTTATTTATAATGATTGCCTCTCAATATTTTAATTAAATAAATAAAAAACTGCCATGGATAAACTCTTGTCAGGACCCTTATTGCCAGAAAAGGTTAAAAAAATCTTTGAATGCGATTCTGAAATTATCTGAGTTGAGATACCTGGTAGTGAGCACATGGACAAATACATAAAAAGGCCACACTGTAACGTTAAACAATATCATAACTCCAGAGTGACTAAGATTATATTATAGAAAAATATTTATTTTGTGAATTAAGTTTACTAGTGGGACTATAAAGAGTAATATCTACTGTCAGGATTTAGCACAGGTATCTAATCTAGTGATGAAGTCCCTAAGAAACAAGTATTTTCTTTATAAACATACATTTTTGAAGGTTGAAGCACCATAAAATAGTCTGCTACATAAAATGACTTTTTGCTTCTGTTGTATTGTTGTATACTTAAAAAAAAGCTACCACACTAGGGTGAAACTGTTAAAATGTGATTCATAAAACATGGCTAAAACCTTCTATAACAACTGAATTGTGTTACTTATTTCCAAAGAAGTTTTATAAATGACATACAAAAATGCATATTGTATTCCAAACAAAAAAAAGGGGGAGCTGTCTACAGACAGAGACACATACATTTAATAGCCAACATTAACTTAACTTAAATATTAGCATATACATTAAAGCTAATACAAAAACCTGATTTTACTACACAATGTTTTCTACCAGCATAATGACTTAACCTCCCTTTTGCCATTAAAGAATGCATGTCCATTTCACTATATATGATTTTAGATTGAGTATTATGTGGTAAGGCAGAAGATTTCTTAAAAATGGGAGTTTATATATTTTTTTTCACTTTCTACTTACCTTCTGTTTGATGTTGTGTTTCTGTTTTCCATCTGTACAGTAATAGTTATTGTATATTAGAAGAAAGGCTTTTTTGGCAGCAGAGATACATTTCCTGTTTATAGTTCACCAAATGTCAAAATCTCTTTCATGGTAAGTGACATTTTCATCAGATCTCACAATTGCATGTATTTCCAGGAAGCTTTTATTTTTAGTTGTTACACTCAGATATTTATTTAATAAATACAAACTTATTTTAAGGCAACAGCATATGAGTGTCTGTACCATTCTATCACCAAATATCATTGAGTTTTATATTCATAAGTTGTAAGCTTTAGTTTATTTAAATGTTTCAAGAAATGACTGTAAGAGTTTAATTAATCAAATAACTATTTGTGGTTGCTGGCAATATATCTGACTCCAACAAATACAAAATGATATGCCTTTCAAGCCATTGTAAACAACAAGAGTTCAGTAACAAATATAAAATGTTATATTATTATTATTATTATTATTATTATTATTATTATTATTTGCAATGGATAAATTACTTCAATAGTAAACTGCTAAACAGACACTATACAGTGCACCTTGTGGATCTCAGCATTAATGCTTACCTTTTCCATGACTAAGTTGGTACAGATGAATATTGCATATATGCATATGTTGGCTATTATGGTTTTGGAGCCACAGAACACACCATACACAATTTTGCTGCTAGCAGGTAATGATACAAAATGTTAATATAAAAATATGAAGGCATAGTTCCCTAACTTTTAAGCTTAGTCTTAGTGAAGATCATGAAATATTTCTGTTCATTTCTGTACCTTTGAGGTACTGCAAACATACTATTAGTTACCATAAATATTTCCCAAGCCATGAGTTTCCATTTATTCTTATATGCATGAATTCAGAAGTAAGTGAAGCAGGGGTATGCATAGCTATGGGCTGACATACTGTAAATTACCCTACAAGTTGTTTAATTCTGTACTGAAACATAATTCTAATTAATTACATTACCACTCAGTCTTATTTTATAATATATGTATTACAAGTCTGCTGTTGCAAATGTTTATACAAAATTATTACCTGTATTTTGATGTTGCTATTTTTGTGCATTGGAGACAGTTTTTCAAATTAGTCATCTTATAATTTTTATGAATAACCCTAGAAAGAATGTCCAGGCAACACTTACCTACCCTCTTATTAGAAAATGCTATTTCAGGACAAGATCATTAACAGTACAGTTTTCATAAACAAAACAATAGTGAAATATTGTGGACAGAATCCATATTTATGAAAGATGAGAAACATAAATATACTGTAAAGGAAAACAAAAAAATGTGATTATAACTGAATCCTTTGCTGTGATTTTCCACAGATCTCAACATTTTAAAACTTGATTAGCATGCATTACAATTATATTTAATGAAAATGTATTTTTAAATAACAAATATTTAATTTATTTTACTAAAAAAAAAACATTTGAAATGAGCCTGCCTTGTGTAACATGGCCTTTTCCCCCCATTTTAAATATACCTATGAGTTTTTCTACACCCCTTGTCATCCTCTAACTAGTATTACACACTGACACCTGCTTCAGTGATAAAGTTATGGACTCCAGTCATGGTGATTTTTCTGTGATACACAACTGTCATCTTAACGAGAGCCCTTTCTTTAGTTCCAATGCCAAAAATATGTCTGCAAAGAGTGTACTGGAAGCAGTCATTGTAAGAATAATACTTATTTTCATTTAATGGCCAGATGTTCAATTTACAACACAAGATGATTTTCTCCTTTTAATTCTTTCATTCTTCTTAGAATATTGTTTTAATTATTGCATTTTTAGTCAGTAGTATAAACCAAACTATTATGAATAAATGAAACTTAAACAAAATGCATGAATTCCCAACACAAAACAGGAACATTTTGATCAGCAGCAATATTATACATTTTCATTTGTACCACTTAATGTTCCGAAGGAGAGAAATACATGAATCTGTTTTAATGGAAAATATTTTTGACCTAGTCTGTTTGTAATCCAACAAAACAAAAAGAAGGAGCCAGCAGAACATGACCCAATATAAAAACTTTTATTGGTAATATACCATGTCAAAATTCTGTTTGTGCCATTAAAGTTTTGGAAATTATTCTTGAGTAAATGTTTTCTGTTTTCACTTCTTTTTCTTAGATTTTTTTTTTTTTACAAGTTAAATTGGCTTATAAAGGAGCAGTGAGTTATGAAATATTATGCAATCTCATTTTATTAGGAAATGACTGGCCATTAACATTCATAAATGGGCACACTGATTGGTCAGCCCAACCAGCGTGCCCATTGTAAATTGAGAATATACTAGACTTTTTTTAATTGCTGTCTCTTACACAAGCATTAGTCTGAATGAAAGACACTAAAATGCAACTCATTATTTAGTGCCTTTGTTTCTCATAGAATTTGTTTTTTTTTCCTACAAATCACTGAGGAACAAAGTCACTAAATAATGCCAGGCATTTCAGTTTCAGACTTTCTTTCTTTCAGACAATGCACACCTATTCACATTTTTTGCAAATAAAAGACTTGAGGGGTACATATGAGACCACAGAAAATACAAGTAAAATTAGGTACGTTCTTCAAACTAAAACATTCCTTGTATTTTCCTGTCTCTCATACCTCTAAACTGACAGGAAGTTACAGTTTATTTTTCTTTCGAAATAAATAGAAATGGAGATCATCCTTTCTCTGTTGCTTGCTTGCTAAAGCAGTGATGTGCTGTGTAAGCTTGGGAACGCAAGTCCCATATGCATGTGCAATACATCATCAAAGAGCAGAATCAGGAAACAACGCAGAAGAACACCACAACGCCATTATACAAAGGCATTATTTAAGAAAAGTAAGTAATCTTTTTCTTAAATAATGTCATTGCATAATAGCAATAACCAATTCTGGGTATGGTATATTAAAGATTTACCCATGGCTGGCTTTGTTTAATCACTCAGGCTTCAGCCTCATGATTAAACCACACCAACCGTGGGTAAATCTTCAGTATACCACACCCACATCATCGGTTATTGCTATAATAAATCATTATGTCTGACTGTAAGTAACTCAACTTTCAGAGAAGAGACCAGTCAGTTACACCTGCTGGGTTGTGACAGAAACAAACGCAAATGTCTCACTAATCTCTTTGTCCCTCATTAAAGAGTGCAGCTGCTCTACCATCTTATTCAGACCGGTTATTTATCTAGGCAGCCCAGTTCATCACATGACAGCATAGTAAACTGCATAGTTTAGGAAAATTAAGCAATGATACAAGCAGAAAAAACGTAGAATACAGATATCTGACACAACAAATAAACAAAACTAGAGGTGCCAACTTGGCAAAGTAGATGCATGGTAAATTCCTTAGAAACCTTCAAAAAAAGGATGGAGGAAAAGGGACTGTGACAAATCTCATAGGTTCATAGGTGTGTACTAGGCTAATGGTTCTGGAGCCTTTACAAGCCTAGCCCATAGAAGTGCCCTGGCATTGTGCTGCCCGACATTAGTTCCCAGTGCCTCTATCAAGAAGAGCCACTGGAGTGATCCCTGGTGTGAACTTTCTATTTCCCATCCACTCATCAAGATTTCTCTTGAAGAGGGCCAGTGAGGTGCTCTGCTTGACATATATGGGAAGTCTATTCCAGAGCATGGGCAGTCTCTGGGTTATGAACCTGTCCCTCTAGCATGTTCTGTTCATTGTGGTAATGAGGCTGAGGTCTCTAGAGCATGTGGTGTAGAGGGATTGGGATTTCTTTAGATGTAGCATTTCTAACAGAGCTGGGTCAGACATGGCTTTGTAAGTCAAGCAGAGATCGCCTCTTAGTAAACAATATGAGACAGAGAATAGCTGGAGTTTTCTGAGTCTGTCCATGTGCGACATGTGTTTAAGGCCTAGGATCCTCTTTGTGAGGTACTTTTGTGGCCTTTCCAGCTGTAACATGTGTCTAGTGAGGTACATGCCAAATGGGGTATTATACTCGATGATTGGCCCAAGACGCTCTCCTCCAAAAAAAGGAAGCCAATCTGGTGGTCCCTTGCCATAAACAAACTTTGCAACAAAAGGAAGAAACTGTTGCAGAAAAGAGGAAAATCCCAGGATGCAAAAAACTCCCTTATCAGTCTCAATAAGAAGCTGACATCCCTCATAAAATCCTCCAAATCTAGTTACGAAAATAAAACTGCCAAAGATTCCAAAGACAACCAAAAGGCATTCTATAGCTATGTCAAGAAAATAAATGGCAATGCTCAGATCTGCTCTGAGCTACAACAGAATGGCAATAAATATACTGATCCCAAGGATATTGCCAATATCCTGGCAGATCGATTCAGTGCAAACTTCACCCCCCTCTCACCCCCTAAAGGGCCCATCTCAATACCGAAAGATTGTCAAATTCCAGTAATAATGGCCACACAGGTAAAAAATGCATGTTCCAAAGCTAAAAATACAGCATCCATGGGACCAGATGACATCCCAGGCTGTGTACTACACGAACTACAAAATGAACTGGAACCTTGCCTAAGTGTCATGTTTAATCATAGCCTCACCTCAGGCTTTGTGCCCACTGAGTGGCGCAAAGCTACAGTTATCCCACTCCACAAGGGGGGATCCATCTTGGATCCCTGGAAGTACCACCCCATCAGTCTGATGAGCCTGATCTGCAAGGCCATGGAACATATTATCATGGAGCTTATAAACAAAGACATTGGCAACCTTCAAACACTGGACCCCATACATTTTGGGTTTGTGAAGGGCCGATCTTGTCTCCTGAACCTGATTACCTTCTTTGAATCAGTCTCCAGAGCTGGGGACAAGGGTAAGGTGGTACAAACAACCTATCTGGACGTCATCAAGACCTTCAACACCATCCCCCACTCTGGAATCATAGATAAACTTACTAAGCTGGGCATTAATCCCTACATCACTCGATGGGTTGCCAACTGGCATACTGACAGAACCCACACTGTAAAAGTAGCTGACTCCAAATCCATCTCCAGACAAGTGACAAGTGGAGTACCTCAGGGTTCAGTCCTGGGACCGCTCTTGTTTGGCATCTACTTCTCTGAAGTACAGGCCAACACTAAGGGACTCTGGCTAACAAAGTTCTCAGATGACTGCAAACTGGGAGCCATTATTGAAATCCCAAAAGATGTGGATATTCTACAAAAGGGCCTTACAGAAACAGATGCTTGGTGCCAGAGCCATGGCCTTAAGCTCAATGCCAAGAAATGTATAGTTGTCCCCTTTGGGAAAAAAACATGTACTCATGAATTACCACATAGATGGCAGTACACTAAACACTGAATGTGTGATAAGAGACTTAGGGACATAGATGGACAGTGGTCTCGCCTTCGATAACCACATCGCCAAAACAGTCAGGAAATCCTTCTATGTGGCACACCTCATTACTAAGGGCTTTTCATCCAGAAAAAGGAGGTCATTGTCCCACTATACTCATCCTCATTAGACCCATTATAGAATACAATGCCTCATTTGGTATGTACCTCTCAAGACATCTGCAACATCCGGAAAGGCCGCAGAAATACCTCACTAAAAGAATCACAGGCCTAAAGCAGATGCCTTATGCTGACCATCTAAAAAAACTCCACCTATACTCTGTCACATATAATCTATTCAGAGGTGATCTCTGCTTAACATACAAGCCAGTGTCAAACCCAGAGCTGTTGGACATGCTACACTTAAAGAAATCCCAATCCCTCAGAGACACATGCTCCAGGGATTTAAACCTTGTTGTCAAAATGAACAAAACATGCTGGCGGGATAGGTTCCTGACTCAGAGACTCCCCAAACTCTGGAATAGACTGCCCATACATGTCAAGCAGAGTGCCTCTTTGGCCCTCTTCAAAAGGAACCTTGATGATTGGATGGGAGATAGGAAATTCACCCTGGGGATCATGTCAGTTGCCCTGCTAGACAGGGGGTCCAGGGAAGTAAATACTGTGGGAAGAAATAGCCAGGGAATTGTTATGGCTAGGCTTGTATAGACCCTAGGGCTGATAACCTAGTACCAACCTATGAACCTATGAACCTAAGAGTAGAGAGAGATGATGACCTCTTTCTTCCTGGATGCAAAACCCTTGGTAATGAAACGTGCCACATAGAAGGACTTTCTGACCACAGTGGCAATGTGGTAGTCAAAGGAGAAGTTGCTGTCAACCTGTGTCCCCAGATCTCCTATAATGCCTTCAGTGTTCAGTGGGCTCCCATTGATGTGGTAATTATTGGGAACTGATTTTTTCCCAAAGGGGATGACAACACATTTTTTGGCATTAAGCTTAAGGCCATGGTTTCGACACCAGTCATTGGTCTCAGTCAGGCCTTTCTGTAGGATGTCTTCATCACTTGGGGAGTTAATAATGGCTCCCAACTTGCAGTCGTCTGTGAACTTGGTCAGCCAGAGTCCCTCCATGCTGGCCTGGACTTCTGAGAAGTAGATGCCAAACAGGAGAGGACCTAGGACTTATCCCTGTGGGACTTCACTCTTGACTGGTCAGCAGTCTGACTTGGAGTCCACTACTTTCACACTGTGGGTTCTATCTGTGAGCCAATTTGCAACCCACCTAGTGATATAGGGGTTGATGCCTAGTTTGCTGAGTTTTTCAATAATTCTTGAGTGGGGGAATGGTATCAAAGGCCTTGGCCAGATCAAGGCAGGCTGTATGAACTGCCTTGCCCTCATCCACAGCTCTGGTGACTGACTTAAAGAAGTCAACTAAGTTGAGCAGGCATGATCTACCTTTCAAAAAACCAAACTGCGTGGGATCTAGAGTTTAGAGATTCCCTATATCCTTGTTAACTGAGTCCATGAATATGCACTCCATAGCCTTACATATCAGACTCATCAGGCTAATGGCTTAACTCTGAAGATAATTTGGTTGAGTGCTGAGAGTGTGAAGCAATTGTACTGAATACTGCTTTCAGAAAATCATGGCTTTATCATTTTCACTACTGTTGTGCTACCATGGAGTTAGTTTGGATAAATTCTATAATGATCATTGCTAGCTAACAATGTGTTCATGTATTCATATTATTTGAATTAGGGGGTGTGGG